>NW_017729011.1:3536215-3538913 GCF_001723915.1 Gavialis gangeticus
CGCTGCTGCGCCTGGGGGAGGGCGGAGTAGATGTGTGCACCCTCTAGACCCACTTCATCCGAGCTGCAGGACGTCAGCTTTGCTGAGCCCAGCTCACTTCTGGCTGCGGGCTAGCAGGGCTCAGTGCCTGGGTGCGGCTGGAGGGGTGGGAGCACACCGGAGACGTGTTTGCCCTGAGAATGGGTTACTGGTTAACCAGTGTGCTAGCCTTGAGGATGCTGCTGGCCGAAAGGATGTGGATTGACTGACCCGCTGGAGGCTGTCTCGTCTTCTGTGGCGATCACGCGGGCGCTGACAGCAGCCCAGCACGGCAGGGTTCGCTGGTGATTTGCGTTTTTCCTTTCCTGGCTGTCACAGGGAAGGATGGAAGCCCCCCCTGGTGTTTGGACAGGGGCTTACTGAGGGGACAAGAGGGGCACACCAGTGCTGGCAGTGCCATAGCAAGGAAGATTGGCACCCCGGGCAAAGCCCACAGAGGCCGCCCACCCTTGCCCCTTGCACAGATCCAAGGGGGCACATGCCCCCCCCCATGCTTGCCTAGGAGTGCACGCAGCAGTGGGAGCCGCCCCTGCCCCCACCCCGCCCCAAACGAGTGATTTGCAGCTCTGTCCCACCCCAGCTGGGCAGTGCCTGCTGGTGCTTTTTCACTTCAGTGCCTGGGGCAGTCCCCCTGCTCCCCCCTGCCCTTGCTACAGCACTGGGTGCTGGTAGAGCCCCAGGCAAAGTTCATGGAGCCACTGGGATCAGAGGGTTGTGACTGCCCAGACATGGGTGCACATTGCTCCTTCTTTAGGGAGCAGTGTTAGCGGGGCCCCGTCTCCCCAACACTCATCTCCTCACCAGAACAGATCCTACGGGGATTCCCTGTGCCCCATTGCTCATTTTCATGCACATCTCTGGAGTTGGGCCTGGAGCCAGGTAGGCTCACACGTAGCAAGGAAGGTTACTCGCATGTGGGTGGTTCCGTGCACAACTAGGGGCAGAACTGTTTTAGGAATCTGCTAGCACTGGATGGGAGTTGAGATGGGCTAGAAACCTTGGAAGAACCTGTTCTAGAGAGATTTCAAGGTTGGTTTGCAGTCTCCTGATTGCTTACTGCAACTGCAAATATGGTCACTTACTTAACTGAATCAATTCGGCATCCAAATCTTTTAAAGCGTGCTCAGCACTGGCAACATTTTGCGTTTCCATCACTACAGGGCTGATTTATGTGTGTGTCCCATCTCTACTTTGTCCTTGCCTGAGTGCCAGAGAACATCATCCTCTGCTTAATACTTGAGTGATACAGATAGGACGTTCGGTAATGATTCCGCTACACCAGGGGCGGGCAATTATTTTGGGCAGAGAGCTGCTTACTGAGTTTCGGTAAGCCATTGAGGGCTGCATGACAGGCAGCCCAGGAAGATTAATATTAATTTTCTAAATTTTTAGGGGCCCCGTGGGCTGGATAGAATGGCTGGCGGGCTGCATCTGGTCCCCAGGCCGCATTTTGCCCACCCCTGCACTACACCCCACCTCTTAGCTCCTTTAACAATGATCTTGGCATGTCCTGGGAGTACTGAAAACCTTGATCCTTAGGGAAAGACATTGTCTCCTCTCAGACAACTGCTGTGTAAAGATCCTCCAGGAAATCCCTGATGTAAGAGTGATTTATATCCCTCCCCCCATGTCTAATAAAGAAGAGGGTTGTGTTCTGTTACACTGATGTAAATCTGCAGCAACTCCTGTGACTTCTGTGGCATTACGGTAAATTTATCCAACATGTCTGAGAGCAGTTTGGCCCAAAAAGCAGCTTGCTGTAAAAATCAATAAGAAGCCTTGCTCCTCAGATGGAGGCCTTTGCAGATACTGTAGGCTTGACAGGGGACAAATTGCTGCAGATGGGAAGTCTCTAAACCCGGGCTGAAGGCAGGGCTACTGTGTTACTTCCACAGACAATGGTCTCCCTTGGAAAAGCAATTAGACTGATCCCTCCTACAACAGTGCCCTGGATCAGGATGGAAAGAAGCTGATGGTGCTGTCACAGAGGGAACCATAGTCAAGTGTGTTCCCAGCTACCATATCTGCCCAGACATTACCTGAGGAAAAGACACAATCTCCAGGGCCTCCCAAATAACACATCTGTAGTGTTCTATCTGGGGAATAAGGTCCAGAAGCAGTTCTGTTCCCTTGGGAGTTTATAACCCCACAGAAAGCTGGCTGAGATGCCCCAGGACTATAGCTCAGCGCTGATAATGAAGAGGAGGATATTCAAGTCTGTCTGTCTATAGTTGTGAGAGCTGAGAATGCAATTTGCTGATGTACATACTACAAAGCTGGAGCTGTTTGCACTGGACAGAGTCATGCTTGCATATTCCAGAGCTCCCATCATACATGCCAAGCAGCTGAACGGGGCTCTGACTGGAGCCTGCAGTCAGAAAGATCAGCCCCACATATCTAAACAGTTTTGATTTGAATATAGGAACCTCCAGCAGACTCTGCTCCCTTAGTCTTTTATTCTTATATGTATTCCACATGTGTAGCTCAAGGTGCCTAAGTATTTGCATGGTGGTAGTATACTTAACCTGTGTTGTGAGCAGCAGCTACAGCCATACCCAGCTACATCTCAGTGGTGACACTGTAGACAGTATCTAGGACCTTTGGCTACAGAAACACCCACCACTTCCTGGCGAACCATAAAAAATATCTGTCAGCTGTA
>NW_017729011.1:3543913-3548658 GCF_001723915.1 Gavialis gangeticus
AAGAGTTTTGATTTGAATATAGGAACCTCCAGCAGACTCTGCTCCCTTAGTCTTTTATTCTTATATGTATTCCACATGTGTAGCTCAAGGTGCCTAAGTATTTGCATGGTGGTAGTATACTTAACCTGTGTTGTGAGCAGCAGCTACAGCCATACCCAGCTACATCTCAGTGGTGACACTGTAGACAGTATCTAGGACCTTTGGCTACAGAAACACCCACCACTTCCTGGCGAACCATAAAAAATATCTGTCAGCTGTACTAGTAATAGGCTTTTTGTCCTCAGTAGGCCGTCAGGCTCTGAAGGGCAACATAAGCCACATACATGTCTGGGAGATCCAGTAGCAGATAATGGGGCACAGCTGGGATGTTTTCCGAGTACCGTTGTTACTGGGGCACGTGAGGGCCATTGCTCAGAAGATTCCTTATCTGGAAGCCTAGAGATCTGAGCAAAGTAATCTTGTGTGCTTGGCGCACAGCCTGTAACACAGGATTGGATCCTGTCCTGCTTGTGCAGCTAGTCTGCTTTTGTAAATTGCAGCCTGAGCATGTCAATTCTTCTCTATGTTCCAGGCTGATCTAGTAATCTGTGACAAGGCAGATCAGTAAAAATCATTATCCCAAGACATTAATCAGTAAGCAGCATTGCCAGGCCACCTCCTTCACAAAGCCATTACTCTGTTGTGACATGGGAGGCAGCACTGTTGCAACACCAGTGCCCATTCATCACTGACAGATCTCAGTCTGCAAGAGACAGGTTATTCCTTCTAGCAAGGCTTAAGCATTAGAGGATTCTGCAGGGTGGTTGAGGCAGGATGAAGTTAATCTTCCAGGATATGCATAAAGCCATTAATTGTTGCCTTCTGCTCTGCCTCAAGTGCTCATTTGTCACCAAGATATTCAACACAGATAATGCTTTGAAACATATCAGGGGCTTGGTGAGTTTAGTATCAGTTTAGGTAGGTTCCTAGCTCTTATACTCAAAAAGTCCAGCAAAAATCCTTTGTTGGAGCAGTCAAATTCTAAGAAATGACCTAGCTGCAATGGAGCGCTCAGCGCCAAGCTAGATAGGACTTTTGATTTTTTTCCCCCTCTGCTTGTCACTCCTTAGAAAGCTGTGGCAGGAAACAAGTTGGGCAACCAGAGCAGCGGTGAGGGCTGTTTCCCAGCAACTTTTAAAAGCAATTGCTAGTCACCATGTAACCTAGACACAAAGAGCCCAATTCATCCCTGGTGCTACTCCAGTGTACTAGGTGTTCTACCAGGAAGGACTGTGGGCCAAGACATTTAATACTTCATGAACTAATGAAAGGCCTCCCACCTTGTTTGGTGGGACTGTGGGATCTTCCCACTGTGATGCATCCAACTTGGAAGCTGTGGCTCAGCACAGCTCCATGTTTAAGGGCTCTGTGGCTGCTGAGAACACACAGCCATGTTGTGTTCTCTCCCTGTGGCAGAGCAGTGGCCTCCCTAATGGAGGCTACTTTTACCTTTTGCATTTGTGGTGAATTCTTCATCTAAGAAAGCATCTCTGTGCCACTGGTGGACAGAGAAATGGTGCGCATGCCCAGGCCAACCCACATGTGAGGCTGAGAACTTGCTGTAACAATAGGATGCACTGGCGAAGTAACAAGCAGTTCATTCTCCTAGCCTCCTGGTGCAGGAAAAAACTTAATTATTTTAAAGATTAAGATAGAACAGTTTATGGAAGAGATTGTATAAAATGGTGTGTGTTGTAGCAGGGTCTGAACTCAATCCCCCAAGAGGTCACTGCCTGTCCTGCATTCCACAAACAGACAACAGAGCAAGCTCCTAAGACTCTCTGGAGATGGCATCCTAGACCCCAAGCACACCAGGAGATTTCTCCGGACAGCTAGGAGCTGTATGACACTGCAATTTGGAGACAATACAAGAACACTGTGCAGGAAGCCACAAACTGCTGTGAAGGCAACCGCTGCCAGCAACCAGCCTGAAATTGCTCCTGACAGCAGTCAGTCTACTGGATGACCCATGCTATCTTGGGCACTGTCACCTTACCTTAAGTCTTCTGAACACATACTATATTCTTAGTCTGTAGCAATTCAGTGGTTCATTAAACTGCTGTTTCTCTTGCTCAAGTGTTCAGTGAGAAGGTATCATAAGCCAGGAGAGCAGGGTGTTTTCCTGAATGACTAAACAAAACAGAACTTCGATAAAGGCCATAATGGCTTATGGAAGCAAGCATCCTCTTGCTCATTCCCGCAAACAGGGCTGAGTTTCTAAAGACTGTGGTATCAAGGACCTTTCCAGACCAAATCTTCATAATGCTAGTGTACCTTTCACAGTGATCAACCGTACCTTGCAGCACCACAAGGAAATGTTCCTTCCTAGACTTTAGGGTGGGGTCAGAACTTGTGACATAGGCCCCTGCTATACATTACAGTCGAGTCGCATCATATGCACATTTAACTTACGCGAATTCAACTATATGCGCTCGGCGTATAGTTGGAGAACAATTTAAACAGTGCGGCGATTCCGCCCGCCGTTCCACTCAATGAGTGAGCTGTTGTCTCTACTGTTCCCTCATGTTTTTTCCTGTGCTTCCCGGTCCCTCCTCTCGCTGTCTCCGGGACAATATATTTTGACTATATGTGATTTTCACCTTACGCGCTGACTTCAGAACATAGCCCCCGCGTAAGATGCGACTCTGCTGTACATATATTACTCAATTAGCTGATTAATCACATGCTACATTTAGACTGGCCACATGTGCAAAGACCAGCCACACATGCAAAGTAACTATCACACAATCAACTAGCTAATTGTGCAGTAAATTTAAACTAGTCACATGCACAAAGTAATTATCACACTATAAAAATGACTATCCAGCTATAAGAAAAGCCATCCAGCTACAAAGTTAGTGCCTGAAAATGTGTAACAACTGTACAGCTGGTTTCTATCCAGTTTATATTTGAACATTTAGCAGGACTCATAGACATGGGGTCCCATCAGTATCTCCTACACAGTACAGAAACCCTACCCATACAAGGTCATCAATAACCCCTGTACATGGCCAGCAGCCCTACCTTCATGCCATTGCTGATCTCCTTGACAACAACCTTGGTTTTTAGCCTATTAACACCAAAGTGGTTAGCTACTAGGAGTGGAAGAAGGCAATGTCCACACACTGTACCATGCTGGGGAAAAGCTTATCAAGTACTCTGTCCAGTAGGCTCCTACAAACTCCTCCAAGACTGTTTCAGGCTGGGCATAAGGAAGAACTTCTTTACTGTCCGAGCCCCCAAGGCGTGGAACAGACTGCCACCAGAGGAGGTGGAAGCACCTACTCTGGACTCCTTTAAGAGACGTTTGGATGGTTATCTTGCTGGGATCCTATGACCCCAGCTGACTTCCTATGACTCCAGCTGACTTCCTGCCCCTGGGGCAGGGGGCTGGACTTGATGATCTTCCGAGGTCCCTTCCAGCTCTAATGTCTATGAAATCTGTATAAGTGGTCTGTACTCACTGGGTGCATCTATGCATCCAGGGGCATCCACTTGCAGCAGCACAAATACCAGCGGCACAAATTTGTGCCAGAGATTTTTGCTTCAGTGCATATGCCTGAACATGCACTTTGGTGCAGGGCAAATTGTGCCACTTTGGGCAAAATAATCCTGCCCAGCTCCTCCTAGATCTTCTGTCAGGGGGAGATGGAGGCTGGGGGTCAACCACTGTGCTGCCCAGCTGTGCTGCCCAGCTGTGACCTGCCACCTGCAAAAGCATCTGCCCCCTCAGACCTGTGGCCCCACGGCTGTGCGCCTGCCAGACCTGGATGGGGACCGCACAGCTGCCTAAGCTGTGGTATGTGCGCTCCAGCAGAGCTGTCTGCACCTCTGGGCCAGCTGCCTGCAGGCTGTGACTGCACAGCAGCATCACTGCATCCAGGCAGCCCAGTCTGGGGCCAGAGTCATCCACCTGGAGGCAGCGCCACAGCACATACCCTGCATAAGCACCGCAGCACATCCTGAGTAATACATGTGAGTCCTGGGGAGAGGTCTTTGAGCCCCAGTGAATGGAGGAGGCTCACCATGCAGAATAGCACATCCAGCAACAACCAAAGCAGAACCAGCCATCCAGGAACAATATCGCAGGTGAGGACCACCTCTTCAGGCAGTGGCACATGGGAGCCAAAGTACATGATACCATCACTGCTCACTTGCGGGCCCATCCCTTGAATAGGGAACTGGCCTTCTCACCACTGGCACCAGCTGCCCACCCAGAGGCCTCCATCTCTACCCACTGCCAGGACCACAACATAGGCAGTGTGGCTGTAGTGAAATCAAAAGCAACTGTATTCCCCCTCCCTCTCCCCAAAACTTTCCCAGCACCAACAATACAACATGCCCACAGTAGCCTATCCAAAATCCTCTACTACCCCACCGCCATTCACCCAGGCCCTTCTGATGCACAAAGCCAAGCAAAACCAGAAAAGCATGAAAACTATTTACATGTGTACCAGGGGGAAGAAAGAGGGTCCTGAGGGGTAGGGAAAACACCAGGGGAGGAGGCACAGGGAGGAGGGACTCAGGGGTTGTTGGCCCTGCACCCTGAGCTGGGCCTCGGGCCTGGGTCTGACCACCCCCCCACATGTGGGGGCCACGCCGATGTGGCTGGGGCCCCAGTTGCTTTGGGAGGAGGGCGGGTGCTCCTCCTTGGGCAGCTGTGGCAGGTACACCTGGGACCAGGAGTGGGGGACAAAGGGCCGGTG
>NW_017729011.1:3553658-3557064 GCF_001723915.1 Gavialis gangeticus
GGAGGAGGGACTCAGGGGTTGTTGGCCCTGCACCCTGAGCTGGGCCTCGGGCCTGGGTCTGACCACCCCCCCACATGTGGGGGCCACGCCGATGTGGCTGGGGCCCCAGTTGCTTTGGGAGGAGGGCGGGTGCTCCTCCTTGGGCAGCTGTGGCAGGTACACCTGGGACCAGGAGTGGGGGACAAAGGGCCGGTGTCCTTTGATGGCCATAGCAGGCCCATGGGGCCTGCTTGGGTGCTAGCTACACCAGCAACCAGCCAACCTGCTCCCATCCAGGCCCTGCCCTTGGTGCTGGGGGTCTGGGCTGACCAAACGGGCCAGGCGGCTGTGGTGGGGCTGGCACAGGCTGGGGCGCAGCACCAGGAATGGCCAGGGTGGGGACAGCAGCTAGGAGCTACTCCATGACCCTGTAGTCCTGTGCAACAGCAGCATCTACAGAGGCTCGCAGTGGGCACAGCTCCTCAAAGCTGTCCCAGGAGAGCTGCTGCTCCTCTCATATCTCACCAACCAGCTGTTGAAGGCCACCCTCCCAGCCTGTGCCTCCTCCAGGGTCAGGGTCTGGTCGTAGTGGAAGTGGCAGAGCCTGTGCAGGACCTGGGCGCAGATGTCCTGAGACTCCTGGTGGCATGCCTGCTCTGTCCAGAGCACCTGGTCCTGCACACTGCCCCGTTGGGCACATCGCTCCAGGCACAGGTGGTGCACCTGGACAGCCCCTGCAGTCTGCAACAGTGGCCAGGCAGCTCCCAGGCACTGGGCAGCAGCCTCTCCCCTGGCAGATAGGCTATCTGTAGAGAGAGCGAATGGAGGGCCATCTTCAGCTACAGCAATATGGCATGTGGCAAGAACAGGCCTCTGTGAGGGTCTCAGGGAATAGCCTCTCTCTGAAGCGCAGGGCCAGGCAGACAGCCCCCAAGCCAGAGCAGTGTGGGCCTGGTGCCCTGACAAGGACTACGCCCATCCTGGGGTCTGCCCACCCTCTCTCAGTGTGTGTCTGGGTGGCCTGCTGCCCAACAAGGCCCCTCCTCTGCCTGTGGCCTCTGCAGGGCTCTGCCTGGAAAGATCCTTCCCAGGGACAAGCGCCCCCCCTACCAGGATACATGCAGTCTTCCATGACCCCCAGGCCCTCAGCCACTGGCCCCAGTGGGTGCAAGCTGGGGCCTAACAGGCACGTGGCTCTGGCAATGCCACCACCTCCCCCTTGCTCTCATGGCCAGGACCAGCTCCATCTAGCTGGGAGTGCTGGCAAGTGGGGGAGGCTGTCCTGCCCCTGCTGGGAAGGGGGCCCCTGCATGGCAGAGGAGTGGGGGTGGGAGAGAAGGGAGAGAGGTGGCAGAGACAGACTTAGGGTGCATGCAGGGCCCCAGAAGAAGCGACCCAGGAGAGAAGGGAGTTGCAGGGAGGTGGTGGGGGGGGGCTCCCAGTTCCCCATGTCCTGTGCTCCCGGCTCAGCTGGGAGACCTGGTTCCTGGGCCCTGGGTTGGAGCTGGGGCCAGACCAGGTCTCTGATGGGGGTGAGGCCTGGTGCTGAGGCTGCTGCGGTGTAGCCTCCGCCCACCTGGCCGACACCCCAGGCTGGTCCTCAGGCTCCTCCCTGCTCTTGCTGCTGTCCCACAGGAGGCAGGGGTCCTGTTGCTGCGGGCCCACCTCAGGCCTGGCTGTAGCACCAGGTCTGGCCTGCAGCATCCATCCTTCACTGCTGTTGCTCCCAACATGGCTGGGCAGTGGTGGTGTAGCAGGCCTGGAGGTGGGCTCTGCCTTCAGGTACTCCGGCTGGGTCACCAGGCTGCGTGCCACTGGCTGCACTCCTCTCCTGGTGGTGAAGGAGTGCTGTGGGGGAGTTGGTGGCTGTGGACCTCATAGTAGGGCATAGTGGTTTGTCCCACCCCCTAGTGCCAGTTGGCATCATAGACAGCGTGAAACTGCCCTCATCCAGCACTGCTGCCAGGTTTTGCAGTGCCCCCACTCTGCCATCTGGGCAGCAATTGCCCGATATATGTGTTCAACAAAGCAGGCCATGGCAAGCTGCTGTTATGTGCCCTCCTGGCCCCAAATGGCCAGGATATCAGCCACTTTGTCGGCCCTCCAGCTTAGTCCCTGGTACCAGGCCTGGGCAGCCTCCTTCAGCCGGATCCCCACATCTGCCTCACTGCATTCAGCCATGGTCCCCGCCACCGCTTCTGGGGCTTCCTGCCACTGTGGGCTCCAACTGAGACCTGGGTGGCTCAGTCTCCAGGGCATGGGCACAGATAGCCTACGTGCCTAGCTGCAAGGAAGCCCGGCTGGTTCTGGGTGCCTGTCTGTGTCCAGGACAGGCCCTGGATGCCAGGCAGGCTCCACAGCAGGCAGCTGGGAGACCTGATGCACTCCTGTTTGCTCCAACACACAGGCAGAAGGCTGTAGCAGCGGAGGCACTCAGCAATGACAGAGACGCTTTGGCTGGCAGCCAGAGTGTCTCCTTGAAGAACCAAGCCTCCATTTGCTATGGTGCACACTCCTGGACTGTGCTTTGCCCTGCTTTTTTTTTTAAGCCATTTTTGTTGTTTGTTTCCTTGTTTTACATATCAGGAAATCCTCGTATCATATTTTGGCACCATGATGCAAATGTGCAGCATGGTGCACAGTTGTATGCACACTGCATGTGGTTTGCAATGCCTCAAGCAGGTTTGAGCTTGAGGTGCCCCAAACCACATGTGCACGTGCATGTTTGTCTGGGTGTGCTCACTGTGTTCAAGAGTGAAAGTGGCCATGGGTGCTGTGCTTTGCACTGCAGTCAGTGCTATGGCTAGTGTGCCCTAGGTGTCTTGGTCAATAGATACCTTTCCTCCCACTGCTCTGGATCTTGACATGAGGGAAGTGCCTTCTTGCAGCCCTGAGTCAGGTGTCCTATGTCCCAAAGAGGGACAAGAGTTCAGAAACCCGCCTGAGCCTTTCAGTCCCATTGGCTAGCTGCAGACTCCTCCCTGCTCAGCACTCTGGATTGCCCTTTGGAGGCAGCTGCCTCACTGCTGACTGTACAGGGAGTCTGTTGACTTGGATTGCTCTCCTGGGGCAAGGCATATAACTCCTAGTCACTGTGATGCCTAAATGGAGGCACCTACAAGCATGATTCGGACCTGGCCCCAAGTGACTGCCCAAAGCCACACAGGGCAATAAATCCCAGTCAGCTGAGTCTCAAACCTCTGCCTTAAATAAAAGCCCTCCTAGATCATCAGTCTCTGTGAACTCCTTTAATGACCACAAGCAAGTGGCTCCCATACCACCCACGTCAGAGAGATTTAAACATAACTCATATCTTGGCATTTGTTTTTAGGTGATTTCCAAGAAGCCCTCTGAAATTCCTGGCGGAGGCACAAGAAGTCTTTTAAAGACTGAAATGCCTCTACACTAATGCCCGTAGCATGGGGAA
>NW_017729011.1:3557075-3557886 GCF_001723915.1 Gavialis gangeticus
TCCCTTCCGACCCTAGAAACTATGAAACTATGAAAGACATTACAATATAACTCAGTTTATTTAGGGCATTACACACAAAGGAGGATCCTTCTGAAGTACGAATGTCCACTGAAATTCATCATCTTTCTTTGCCTGCTCCATAACGGCATGTGAGTGGTAATTCTCAATAACGGATCTATCGCAGGTCCCTTTGAGGTTAAGATGGGAGTTAAGCAAGGCTGCATTATTGCTTCACCACTTTTTTCAGTATTTCTTACTGTGATGCTACATCTGACCACCAACAAGCTTCCAGTTGGAGTGGAGCTAAATTACCGAATGGATGGTAAGATGTTTAATCTCAGCCGACTCCAAGCCAAAATTAAGATTACCCTGACCTCAGTCATCAAGCTCCAGTATACTGATGATGCTCTAGTGTGTGCTCACTTGGAAGCAGACCTTCAGGCAACCATCAATGTCTTTACCAAGGCATACAAGAAATTGGGACTGACACTTAACATTCAAAAGACTAAAGTCCTTCATCAACAAGCTCCTAATGGGCAGTCCCCAGCTCTGGTAATTCAGATTCATGGTGAGAGTATGAGGAACACTGAGTATTTCCCAGACCTCGGAGGCCACCTCTCACAGGAGGCTGACATCGATGAAGAAATCCAACATCACCTCAAAGTTCAAATGTGTAAATGCAGCTTTCAGACACCTGAGAAATGGGTATTCAAAGATTGCAACATCAGATCCAAAACCAATCTCATGGTTTGTCACACAGTTGTGATCCCCACCTTACTGTACAGAGATGAGAGATGGACAACTTAAAGGA
>NW_017729011.1:3562886-3563991 GCF_001723915.1 Gavialis gangeticus
GTTCAAATGTGTAAATGCAGCTTTCGGACACCTGAGAAATGGGTATTCAAAGATTGCAACATCAGATCCAAAACCAATCTCATGGTTTGTCACACAGTTGTGATCCCCACCTTACTGTACAGAGATGAGAGATGGACAACTTAAAGGAGACACCTCAAGTCGCTGGAGAAATACCATCAACACTGCCTGCAGAAGATCCTTCAAATCCAGGGGGAAGACAGACACGCCAACACTGGTGTCCTCTCGCAAGCAAACATCACAAGCATTGAGGTGATGACCATCCAACATCAGTTTTGCTGGGCCAGCTCCGTCATCCAGATGTTCAACTCCAGATTCCCAAAGCAAGCTTTATTTTGACTATGAAACTATTTTCCCAGTTCAGTCAAGGCGTACACTTAAGAGAAGGGCAGAGAAAGCACGGAAGGGCAGAGAAAGCGCTTCAAGGGCGTCCTCAAGGTCAACCTGAAAAAATGCAACATCATCATCCACTCCTGGGAGACTGTTGCCCAGGACTGCCCGAAACAGAGGAAGACTGTTGCAAGCATTTTAGTACTTTGCAACCGAATGATGACAAAAGGAGACAGAAAAGCAGGAGCGGCAGAAACAGCGTCCCAGCCTGAACCAAGAATCCAGAGCCACTCGCCCAGCACTGAAACGCGCCCACGTTGCAGCAGACCCCATCCATCCCAGATGGGCCTAGTCCGCCGTCTTCATTCAGACCCGCAGACAAGACCATCATCCTCCACTGCGAGGGACTGCGGGGCACCATGATCACGACTCATTTCAGCTGAAGACATCTGGATGCTGTCGCTGGCCCAGCAAAGTTGACGTCGGATGATCATCACCCCGATGCTTGTGATGTTTGCTTGGCCACTGGTTTCATAGTGGCTCCCCTCCGCTGCCCTTCATCAACCGGCGCCTACCACCTCAGGCGCACAGCAAGACGGGCAGGGTGGTTTCTGGGCGCCGCCCCAGCGCTGCCACGTCCTGCCGAGTCCCTTTCAGTGCGTGCAGGCCCGGGCCACCGACCCCCGCCGACAGACCATCGCTGCGCTGCCCGGAGGCGCAGACTCCTGCGCGGGGCGGGGCGGGGCGGGGCGGGGCC
>NW_017729011.1:3564353-3564566 GCF_001723915.1 Gavialis gangeticus
GGGCAGGTGAGTGCGGGGCGCGGGGCGGCGGAGGCGGGGGTCGCAGCCCCGGGCCCGGCCGGCTCCGGCGGCGGATGCTGCCTCCGCGGCCTCCCGAGCCGCCATCCTAGAGGGGCGAAGCGGAGCGGGGCCGGGGCGGCATCCTCCTCTGTGTGGCTGCGAAGTGGGCGGCGCTGGTTCCCGCGGAAACACCTGTTGGGGGCAGCCCCGGAA
>NW_017729011.1:3569566-3570398 GCF_001723915.1 Gavialis gangeticus
AGCCCCGGAAGCAGGGGGAGAAACAGCAGCCCCAGGCGGCTTGTGTGAAACAAAGACCTTCTTATTGTGCCCGGGTACCGGGGGATGGGAACCCCCAGGCCTCAGGGTGCCCCCCCCCCCCTTGGACAAATGTCCAGCTCATCCTCTGAACAGGCTGCCCCGCGTCCCTGGTGGCGCCGGCCCAATGGAGGATGCTCTTCGCTGGGCGCTGGCCACGGAGCCCCCTGAGATACCGAAGACTTGCGCTGGGCTCTCCCCAGGGGGTGCGTCACCAGATCTGTTCTGGAATAATAGCGGGAGATGGAGGGGCGAAACCTAGTTTAAGATCTTTTAATGGGACTCAACACGTGACTGGGCGGTGAATGTCATGGGCTATAGGCTGTGCAGGAGGGACAGGACAGGGAGGAAAGGCGGGGGTGTGGCGCTCTACATTAAGGAGGGCTACACATCCTCACCAGGTAGCACAGGGTCAGAGGAGGGGCACACGGAAGTGCTCTGGGTTACAATACAAGGCAGTCGAGGGGAAAGAGACTTAACGGTGGGGGGCTACTACAGACCTCCCAACCAAGGGGAAGAGCTAAACCAGGAATTTGTAAGTCAGCTTGTGGACATAGTTAGGTCAAAGGACATGGTCATCATGGTGAACGATGTCTGAACTTTCCAGACGTCGGCTGGGAAGAGCAGTCAGCCAGGTCTGACCGCTCATGTAGGTTCCTAGCCCAAATGCAGGACCTCCATCTAACCCAGGAGATGCACAGCCCCACCAGGGGAGATGCCTTGTTGGACCTGGTGCTGGCCACGGGTGATGACCTGGTGAGGGGGCTGCGGGTGC
>NW_017729011.1:3571658-3581901 GCF_001723915.1 Gavialis gangeticus
GAGCACTACCAGGAGTGACTAGAATTAATGGTCCCAAGCTGGGAGAGGGTAGATTTAAGCTAGATATCAGGAGGCGCTACTTCACGGTCAGGGCGGCTAGGATCTGAAACCAACTTCCAAGAGAAGCTGGCTGTCTCCTACCCTGGGGGTCTTTAAGAGGAGGCTGGATGAACACCTTGCTGGGGTCATTTGACCCCAGTACTCTTTCCTGCCATGGCAGGGGATCGGACTAGATGATCTACTCAGGTCCCTTCCGACCCTAGAAACTATGAAACTATGAAACTATAATTGCATTATTAAAGAGGGGGGCGGGTGATCTTGGCAGACATGGGAGTGTCCTGATTATTTTTGAAAAATCAGATTATTTGGTCATTTGAATTGCTCCTCTCTGCTTCCCCTTTCTGTTTTCATTCTCTCCGCCACAAGCACATGCAAGTCCTGGTACAGGTTTCCCTTGCTTTATGCAGGTTCTGTATGTGTGAATTCACTCTTATGCAATGATCTGTTTTATACCAAAAATTCGTTATACACGATGTTCATTCACTCTTATGCGATCAGTGTGGCAGAAGCCCACAGTCAGCTGCTTTGTACAGTGCATTGTGGGAGCAACACGCACCAAAATATAGTCTCCTGCGTGGATCTGTGCTCCTCGCTCATTGCCTGCGAACCGTGTTTCTGTAGTTGTCATCCCCATTATGGCTTTAAGCATCCTGCTAGCTTAACATTCACCACCAACCTGTGCTTGTGTGCAGTGGCGATGCGTACGGGGTACACATGCACCCCCTGAGAGTGCTGGTGGCCCCCTGACAGGCCATGCTCCCCACTTAGGCGACAGGCAGCAGGGGCAGGCAGGAGTGCCAGTGTCCCCCTGTAAGCACTGGCTGGGGAGTGAGAGCGCTGGATGTAGCACCACAGCTGCTTCCAAGAGCGCCGCAGTTGCAGCACAGTTGGCCACCAGGGGGACCTCCTGCCCCCGGTCGCTGACTGGTCGCTGGGGGGGCACATGCCCCCCCCATTACTAAGGTGGCACCAGTTGCCCATGCTTGTGTGCACTGTCTGCTGTTAGTGAGTACCTAAATTGTCTTGTAAAAGTGACAGAAGTGGGTCTGGGGATCAGTATAGTCGAGGTCTTGGAATATTCCCCTATTTGCTGCATGGTAAAGTGGGTTCCCTTTTTGCAAATTCGTTATGTGCCGTTTTCCAGGAACGCATGTACAGCATAAAGCGAGGGAAACCTGTAATTGCAAATAAACCCCAAAGAGATCTGCTTGATCAAATGCCTTCTGTCTCAGAGCCCAGTTCAACCACTGTCTGTATATATATATATTTTTTTTTTAAATCACTCCAGTGCTCAAAAGGCAATTGGGACTCATAGTAAAGATGATATCTTTTATCAAGAGCCAACAAGATTTTTGCAAAAACAATTCTTTAATTGCAAGCTTTTGGGCACAAACACCCTTCATCAGGCATTGGAGAAAAGATTTTAAAAGTTCTCCTGTATAGAAATGAAAGTTCATATTTCATAGGATTTCAGAGGAGTCAATAGATGGAAAACTATTGTATAGTTTTTTAATGGTTGTATTGTATAATTTTTATAGTTTTTGAAAATCTGTTGTATAGATGAAAAACCAGTGCTCAAATAGTTTTCCATGGGGAGAGAATAAACAACATGTGGTGGATGTTAATTGTGTCCTTTAATATGTGACTGGAAGGCACTGGGAGGCTGAGGGAATGAGGGATAAACTGAAATACTGCTTGATCCTGTAATGAAGTTTCATTTTGTGTTTTGCACAATGGCTGCTGCTCTTGATGTCGTTAGTGTGTGGGTTTCAGGTGAGAGTCACCTGCAGGCTGAGAAAATACAACCTCTTGTTTAAATGCAAATATTTTTGCTGTTAGGAACAATTTAGGAAAGAGATTAGTCCATGTTAAGCAATACATATTGGAAGGGGGGAAGGGAAATCCCCTGCTATGAAATTCAGTCTTTTTGAAGCATGCTTTTTGTAAGAATCAGATACCTTCTGATCCCAACACAACACTTTGCTCTAACAGCATTTCACAAGAGTGACCAACTTACACACGAAAAGAGTGATAAAGTTGCCTGGGAAAGGAGGCCCGGTAGTGAGATTTCTAAATAACTTATGGCTTGCGCAAGAAGTGATATGACTTGGAAACTTTCTGTTCTTGTTAAGTGTTCAGAGTTGGAGAACCACTACAGATTTCTGCAGCAGGCTAGTGACAGGGAAACAGAATCTAGGCCGAAGGATATACACTTTCTGTTTTCCCTGCATACCATTTTTCCTCAAAGTCCCAGATTCCTTCTTTGCTAATGCACTTAAAATGTAAAGGTAGTTAAGTGTGAAAAACTAAGTGTAATGGGGAAAAAATTTACCAAGTTGACCAAAAAAGTTGTTGTGAATGAGAATGATCTAGTAGGTTTATTGTAACAAATCTTTTAACAATGTAGAACGACATGGTCTATTTACTAACAATACTTAAGCACTATTATTATTTGACATCAGGCTGAGGTAGTTCCTGCCCCAGGGATCTTGCAGTTTGTACCCCCTCTTCAAAGCACTTTGCAAACTTCCAGTAAAGAGCACTACGGTTGCTCTATTTACTCCCTTCCTTCCAGCTTCCTGTTTTATGCTGATAATTTTAGTAATAGCAGTTTCACTTTTAATCGCAAGTCTAGAAAAGAACAAGGGTTAAATTCTGCATTATATTTCAGACCTGACAAGGAATATTCAAAAGCTTGTTTAATTTTATCTGAACTACATAGTTGGGCCAGTAAAAGATATCACCCTAAGAAAGCCTTGCCTCTTGCATTATATTTCAGAAGCAGCCTTCCTTTGCTGGGATAAATTACATGTATTCGTACTGTGCTGAAACAGTTTGCAAACTCAATTTCAGTCTGATGAAAAAATTAAATTACCAAATTATCACAGTTCCTGAACTCCCAAGATTGGGTATCCTTTAAATCTTTTCAGTGTATAAACACATGGATAGAACAAAACCAGCTTAACTAGGTATTACTTACTGCTAATCTCAAAGGACAGCAAAGTAAAATTAGAAATGGAATATTTTCTGGAATGCAAGCCCACTCAAACCTACAGCTTCCAGCATTTGTTTTTCAGGCTTTGGTGATCAATGACTATAAGGCTGATGTATTTTTGTGCTATGACAGATAGTTGTTTGTGAATTTTCAGTGGTTGCCTGACCGAGAAGATGGGAACTCTAGCACAGACTAACATAAATCCAATTATAGCATTCCCAGCTGAGAGGAATCCAGTTACTGTACCTGGTAATTCACTGCCATGGACACTGACCTGGGGACAACTGTTCCTTCCCTTACAACTGATGTGCACAGCTGGAGACACCATCCCAGAGATGATTCCCCCCACCAGGCTGCACTGATGTTTGTTATTAGCCTGCTGCATTGTGTTGTGTTGTGTAATATTATTTGTGATGAAGGTGCCTACTTGCTGAGGGGAAAATGTCCTCTCTTGGGTGCCTTATCATGTGAGTCAATGTGGTCTCAACTTACTTAAGCTTACTTAAACCTCCTGAACAACCACTTGCTTTTTCACCCGGTTTCTCTTTAAATGGAGGTTTTTGTGTTGCTCTCAAGGAGCCTAGATAGATCAAGGGGTTGGTAGTGGGACACAGAGACTTATTGCTAAGCCTAGCTCATATCTATTCCAGGCTGGTGGTTATCAGAACACCGTTGTCTGAGACTACACTCACTTGAGATGCCTATATAAAATAAGTTGGTAGGAGTCTGCATCACCAAACCTAGAAACTGGCACAGCCAGGCATCTAGGAAGAGTGACGTTTAAAGATATATAGACTGGGTAAGGGTGGTGAAGTCCTTCATATCAGGACTGAGTTACACAGGTAAGGGCATTCAGAACATGTATCCCGAGCTGCACCACTCTGTGGACAAAGGGTATTATTGTTTCTGGGCTGCTAGCTTGGCAACTTGCTTGGGCACAGAATCCACTTTCATACAAAAAGGCAACAGTAAAACCAAGCAGACAAATGCAGCTCACTGTGTAACCAAGGGAGAACATGTGCCACTTCCATATGGACTCACAGGCCATGAACCTGGGCATTTACAAAAAAGGCAGTGACAGCATGGCTGAGAAAGCAGCCTTCCCCTGTTTTGCCATGGGAGCAGTCAGGGAGTCAGAGAGGAAGAGAAATGCTGGGAAGCTAACAAATGGGGCTGCGGTGACAGTGCAGTAGTCTGGATGTCCAGTTCAATGTGTGCAAAGATCAGAACTAAGATTTACTTGTCCAGTAACATAACCTCTCCTCACATCCCAGCTCACCTCCTGCCAGGGAATGCCTGAGATGCTGAGCACGATTCACTGCATTGCCAGAGCTGCTCTCATATGCAATACCATGGGGAAACTGCAGAGTAAAATCAACCACAGCACCTCCAAATACAGGTACACCCATCCTGTGTGAATGACAGCTCTGTAAGAAGTTAATCAAGTCTATTAGGTAGTTTTTGACAGGGCAGCTAGTAATTATGTGTAATCATTGGGGTTTTATTGGTTTTCTGAACTGACTTTTCTTTTTGCCTCCCAGCTCTGACTGAAATCCCTGCCTGTCTCTCTAAGCAGTGACTGTGGACAAACATGACCAACATTTGCACTTACTCATGAATAGCCTTGAATTCCAGAAGCTGCCTCAGTGGAAGGGAGGGTGTCTGGTCAGGGTGTGACATCTACCCTAGTCTTTAGAGAGTCATTGGCTTCCACCTGGATAATTATTAGACAGGTAAAATGGACCTTGGCTTGCTAGCTCCTGTGAAGAATGTACCACCTCTGTTAGTCAGACAAGGTTGTGTGAATCTGATATCTTTTATTAGACCAGTTTAAATAGTTGGTAAAAAAAAAATTAGCAAGCTTTTGGGTTTAAAAACCCTTTGTCAGGCTGAGGAAGTCTCTGCAGTTGGCGTGTGCTCTTTCTGGATGGAAGGAATAGTAAAGAAGCCAGAGGCTGGGCTGGTATGCATGCAAGACAGGCAGTCAGTGAAGATGTGAATTGAGGGATCAGTGGGTGAGAGACAGGCTGGGTGGTGGGGGGAGAGAAAAGGAAGATGAATGTTAGCAGTTAAATAGTGGAGAGGTACCTGGGGAGTCAGATGTCAGGCAGGTTATAATGTGTCATAAATCCAATGTCTATATGTAGTCCATGATTAGATAACCTGCACCCTTCCTCTGTCAGGCATTGCATTTTAGGCTACCTAGCAAACAGAGTGTGTAAGAGAAGGTGTACATTTAGTACTACTGCTGCAGCTTAACTTCTAATGATGCAGGCTGTGTACTAGTGCCCACACTGTGACACAGCTGTTACTTGCTTTTCATCGGTATTAGCTTGGATGGAGGGAGAATTCTAGCAAGTGCCAGGATGCAACAGATCCTTATTTTTCAGTATTGGTAGAGGGAGGCTGTTGGTGCCACCAAGGAGGCAATTAGAGACAGAATTTCAAATGAGATTTTGCCCATCAACCTCCAGGGAAATGGAGAGTATCCCTTACAACTGGATGATCTAGATCTGTATCCAAGTATTTAGAATCATAGAAAAATTGGGTTGGAAGAGACCTCAGGAGGTCATCTAATTCAACCCCCTGCTCAAAGCAGGACCATCCACCACTAGATCATTCCAGCCAAGGCTTTGTTGAGCCGGGCCTTAAAAGCCTCCAAGGGTGGAGATTCCACAACCTCTCTAGGTAACCCATTCCAGTGCTTCACCACCCTCCTAGTGAGAGCTTTTCCTAATATCCAACCTAAACTTCCCTTGCTGCAACTTGAGGCCATTGCTCCTTTTTCTGTCATCTGTCACCACAGAGAAGAGTCCAGCTCCATCCTCTTTGGAAACCCCCCTTTAAGTAGTTAAAGGCTGCTATTAAGCCTCTTCTCAGTGTTATCTTCTCCAGACTAAATAAACCCAGTTCCCTCAGCCTCTCCTCATAAATTATGTGCCCCAACTCCTCTAACCTTTTCCATTACCCTCCACTGGACTCTCTCCAATTTGTCCACGTCCTTTCTGTAGTGGGAGGCCCAAAACTGGTTACAGTACTCCAGATGTGGCCTTACCAGTACAGAATAGAGAGGAATAATCACTTCTCTTGACCTGCTGGCAACACACCTACCAATGCAGCCCAGTATGCCATTAGCCTTCTTTGCAACAAGGGCACGCTGTTGACTCATATCCGTCTTATTGTAAACCCCAGGTCCCTTTCTGCAGAGCTGCTGCTTAGCCAGTTGTCCCACACCTGTAGTGGTACATAGGATTGTTCCACCCTAAGTACAGAACTTTGCACTTGTCCTTGTTGAACCCCATGAGATTTCTTTTGACCCAATCCTCCAATTAGTCTAGATCACTCTGAATCCTAACCCTACCCTCCAGCGTATCTACTACACTCTCCCAATTTGGTGTCACCTGAGAACTTGCTTAAAGTACAATCCATCCCATCTTCCAGATTGTTAATGAAGATATTGAACAAAACCAGCCCCTGGACTGACCCCTGGCGCACTCCACTTATACCAGCTGCCAACTAGACCTCAAGCCATTAATCACTACCCGTTGAGCCCGATGATTCAGCCAGTTTCCTATCCACCTTAAAGTCCATTCATCCAACCCATACTTCCTCAGGTTGCTTGCAAGAATGTTGTGGGAGATCATATCAAAAGCCATGCTAAAGTCAAGGTATGTCATGTCCACTACTTTTCCCGCATCCACAGAGCCAGTTATCTCTTCATTGAAGGCAATCAGGTTGGTGATGCATAACTTGCCCTCAGCTGTTCCTAATCACCTTCTTCTCCTCCAGGTGCTTAGAAATGGATTATTTAAGGACCTGCTCCATGACTTTTGGGGGGATTGATGTGAGGCTGACTGATCTGTAGTTCCTTGGATCCTTTTTCCCTTTCTTAAAGATGGGCACTATATTTGCCCTTTTCCAATCATCTGGGGCCTCCCGCAGTTGCCACGAGTTTTGGTAATGGCCAGTGTCTCTGCAGTCACATTAGCCAACTCCCTCAGCACTCTCAGATGCATTGTATCCAGCCCCGTTGACTTGCACATGTTCAGCTTTTCTAAATATTTCCTAACCTTTTCTTTCCCCACTGAGGGCTGCTCACCTTCTCCCCAAACAGTGCTACCTGATGCAGTAGTTTGGAAGCTGAACATACCTGTGAAGACTAAGGTTAAAAAGGCATTGAGTACTACAGCCGTTTCATCATCATCTGTCACTAGATTGCCTGCCCCGTTCAGTAAGGGACCCACACTTTCCCTGACCTTCCTCTTGCTGCTGACATACTTGTAGAAACCCTTCTTGTACCCTGCGCATCCCTTGCTAGCTGCATCTCCATTTGCGCTTTGGCCTTTCTGATTTCCTCCCTGGATGTCAGAACAATATTCTTATACTCCTCCCTAGTCTTCTATCCAAGCTTCCACTTCTTGTCAGCTTCCTTTTGCAGTTAAGCTCACCAAAAAGTACTCTGCTAAACCAAACTGGTCACCTGCCATAGTTGCTAGTCTTCCTGCACATCAGGATGGCTTGTTCCTGCACCCTCGGTAAGGTTTCTTTAAAATACCACCAGCTCTCCTGGACTCCTCTTCCCCTGAGATTGGCCTCCCAGGGGATCCCGCCCATCAATTTCTTGAGGGAGTCAAAGTCTGTTTTTCTGAAGTCCAAGATCCCTACTCTGCTGCTCTCCTTTCTTCCTTTTGTCAGGATCCTGAACTCAGTCATCTCATGGTCACTGCTGCCCAGCCTGCCATCCACTTCTACATCCCCCACCAATTCTTCCCTGTTTGAGCAGCAGGTCAAAAGCAGCATGGCCCTTAAAGTGCCTGTGCACTGCTGTATTGCTTTCCCAGCAGGTGCTGGGGTGATTGAAGTCCCCCATGAGAACCAGGGTCTGTGATTGGGAAACTTCCGCTAATTTTCTGAAGAAAGCCTCATCTCAGGTCCCAGCTCTGGTGAAAGATGCGCAGGTGAAAGCCTGCTGCACCCCCTTGAGCCCAGGGACCCCCAGGAGAGACCCCAGGACTCCCCACGAGCCCTGGCCTGCCCGCAGGTAAGCAGGGGCCTGTGGTGGGAGGGACGTAGCCAGCTGGGAGGTGGCTGAGTGGAGCCGAGGAGGGTCACATCCCACCACCAGAGGGAACTGCATGACCGGAGCCTCATGAACAGGCATACTTCTGGGCCCGGCGCGGGAGTTTGAGCAGGAGGGCCCGAGGCCCTGCCAGTTCACCCAAGGGAAGGCAGTCCCAGCTGTAGCCAGCCTTCCAGTGGCACCATGCAGATGGGCGTGCGCCACACCCTGAGGGTCTCTTTGGGGTCTGTGGTCCCCTGCTTTGGTGCCTCAGAGGTCTCCACCCAGACGGAGCCCGCGGTTCTGGGCTCCACATGGACAGAGCCCCTGGTCCTCGGCTGCAGAGGCTGCCTGACATTTTTTCAGGCTCTGGGGTCCAGGAGCATGGCCACCTCCTCTTGTGGGGTCTGCTCCCTTTTGGGGTCTCTGGCGTGCCAGCTGGAGGAGCTCCAGGCCACAGTCCAGAGACTGCATGCCATCAGGGACTGTGAGCAGGAGATCAACTCCTAATGCCAGGCCCTTCTCCCCCGGGAGCCAGAGGGTAGACCCTGGTCTCCCTCCAGGACAAGGGAGGACTAGGGGACTTCCCCTTCTGTCCAGCCATGGGGTTGGACCAAGGTGGTCAAGGGTCCCAAGGCCCCTGCCCCACTGGAGCTTTGCAACAGGTATGAACCGCTTGCAGCCCCAGCAGAGCCTGCCAAGCTGCCAGCTCCTGCAGGTAACACAGATGATGCTGTAGCTACCGCCCCCGCTCTCCCTAAGACAAAACGCAAAGTGTTTGTCATGGGAGACTCCTTCCTGAGGAGGACTGAGGGGGCAGCCTGCCACCCCGACCCCTTAGCCCAGGAAGTCTGCTGCTTCCCTGGAGCCCGTATCCGAGACACTGCGGAGAGGATCCCTGAACTCCTCCAGCCCACTGACCACTACCCTATGCTCCTTATCCATGTGGGCATGAATGACATGGCTCAGAGCAATCCCAGCCGGGTCATGAGGCACTACAGGGATTTGGGTGCAGGGCTTAAGGGTCTGGGGGTGCAGGTGGCATTTTCTTCAATCCTCCCAGTTTTGGGTTACGGGCTGAGGAGGGAGAGGAGGGTTGAGGTAGTGAACCAAAGACTGCGGCACTGGTGTCATCGGGAAGGCTTCGGCTTCCACAACCATAGTCCGCTCTTTGGCTAGAGAGGCAGCGACCTGCTAGGAAAGGACGGCCTCCACCTCTCTCCGCTGGGGAGAAGGCTCTTCTCAGCCAGACTGGCTGACCTGCTCCACCAGGCTTTAAACTAAGCCTGCTGGGGGACGGGGGGACTTCCACCACTGCTGGCGTGCTGAGCAACCCTTGCAAAGCCAGCAGACCAAGGCACTTAAGGGAGCCCACCCCTGCCCCAGCCCTGGAATGATCTGTAGGCAAGACAAGATCCCCCAAGGGGACACTTGCCTGCCTGTACACAAATGCCAGGAGCTTGGGGAATAAACAGGAGGAACTTGTCCTCCTGCCAAACGCAAATAATTATGATGTCATAGGGATAACGGAGACCTGGTATGACTCCACCCATGACTGGGCCGCAGGTATAGACGGCTATACCCTGTACAGGAGGGATCAAGTGGACAAAAGGGCCAGGGGTGTAGCTCTCTATGTCAAGGAAAGCTACACGTTCTTGCAAGCCGACATTGGCACCCAGGGTGGACGACTGGAGATCCTCTGGGTTAAAATCCATGGGGAACACGGCGCAGGGGACACAATGGTGGGAGTCTACTGCAGACCCCCTACCCAGGGTCAAGAGCTTGACCAGGAGTTCACTAGGGAATTGGCTGAGGCTGCACGCTCCCACTATATGGTTGTCATGGGAGACTTCAACTACCCAGACATCTCGTGGGAGGAGCGCTCAGCCAAATCCTAGCGGTTGCTAAGCTTTCTCTCATGCATGGATTTCATAGATTTCATAGGTATTAGGGCTGGAAGGGACTTTGGAAGATCATCGAGTCCAACCCCCCACCCGAAGGGCAGGAAGTCAGCTGAGGTCATAGGATCCCAGCAAGAGAAGCATCCACTTTGCTCTTGAAGGTGTTCAATGTAGGTGCTTGAACCACCTCTGATGGCAGGCTGTTCCAGACCTTGGGGGCTTGGACAG
>NW_017729011.1:3582816-3583921 GCF_001723915.1 Gavialis gangeticus
ATGCCCCTGCCCATTACAGGACAGGGAGGCCCGGGTGAGGGTGATTCCGTACCTGCCATCAGTGCTGACCTTGTGAGGGAACCTCTTGGGAGGCTGGACACGTTCAAGTCAGCCGGCTCTGACAGTTTACACCCCAGGGTACTCAAGGAGTTGGCTAGCATCATAGCTTGGCCACTGGCTTAGATCTTCAAGAACTTCTGGCACTCTGGTGTAGTGCCCAAAGATTGGAAGAAGGCCAGTGTGGTGCCTATCTTCAAGAAAGGGAGGAAAGTGGATCTGGCAAACTACGGGCCCATCAGCTTGACCTCTATCCCGGGGAAGGTCTTAGAAAAGATCATCAAAGAGGCCATTCTTAACAGATTGGCTGATGGCAACATCCTGAGGGATAGCCAGAACGGGTTTGTTGCAGGTAGGTCTTGCTTGACCAATCTTATTTCCTTTTACGACCAGGTGACCTATCACCTGGACAAGGGAGAGGAGATTGATGTCTTATATCTTGACATTAAAAAAGCCCATGATCACTTCTTAGCAAAACTGGCCAACTGTGGCCTCGGCCTCACCATGATCCGCTGGCTGAGGAATTGGCTCCATGGTCGGATCCAGAGGGTGGTGGTTGATGGAAGTCAATCGTCATGGTACCCTATGAGCAGTGGGGTCCCTCAAGGCGCTGTCCTTGGGTCTATGCTTTTCAATATCTTCATTAATGATGTGGACATTGGTATCAGAAGCAGACTGGCCAATTTCACTGATGACACCAAACTTTGTGGTAAAGTGTCCACACCTGAGGACAGGTGGGTGATTCAGGCTGACCTTGACAGGCTCAGGAAATGGGCGGACGAGAACCTGATGGTGTTTAACACCAAAAAATGCAAGGTTCTCCATCTTGGGAAGAAAAACCCGCAGCATCCTTATAAGCTTGGCAGTGCTATGCTGGCTAGCACTATGGACGAAAGGGACTTGGGGGTCATGATTGACCACAGGATGAACATGAGCCTGCAATGTGATGCTGCAGGTAGTAAAGTGAGCAAAATGCTGGCTTGCATCCATAGATGCTTCTCAAGCAAATCCCGGGATGTCATTCTCCCATTATACTTGTACTTGGCCT
>NW_017729011.1:3584410-3592195 GCF_001723915.1 Gavialis gangeticus
GCAATTCAAAAAGGATATGGAGAAGCTTGAGAGGGTGCAGAGGAGAGCCACGTGCATGATAAGAGGTCAGGAAAACAGACCTTATGATGAGAAGCTGAGAGCTATGGGACTCTTCAGCCTGGAAAAGCGCAGGCTCACGGGTGATCTGGTGGCCACCTATAAGTTTATCAGGGGTGCTCACCAGGATCTGGGGGAACATTTGTTCACCAGAGCACCCCAAGGGATGACAAGATTGAACGGTCATGAACTCCTCCATGACTGTTTCAGGCTGGACATAAGGAAGAACTTCTTTACTGTCCAAGTCCCCAAGGTTTGGAATAGCCTACCCCTGGAGGTGGTTCAAGCACCCACTTTGAACGCCTTCAAGAGACATTTGGATGTGCATCTTGCTGGGATCCTATGACCCCTGCTGACTTCCTGCCCTGGGGTAGGGGGCTGGACTCAATCTTCCAAGGTCCCTTCCAGCCCTGGTGTCTATGAAATCTATGAAATCTACCTCATCCTCCTGGTCTGGTGGTCTATAGCACACACTCATCACGACATCACCCTTGTTGCTTTCCTCTCTAGCCTTAACCCAGAGGCTTTCCAGATGCCTGTCTCCAGTTTCATACTGCAGCCTTGAGCAATCATGCATCTCTTTTACATACAGTGCAACTCTCCTCCTCTTCTCCCCTCCCTGTCCTTCCTGAACAGTTTATACCCATCCATGACAGTGCTCCAGCCATGCGAGCTCCCACCAAGTCTCTGTTATTCCAGTCGTATCATAGTTCCTTGACTGTGTGAAGACTTCCAATTCTTCCTCTTTGTTTCCTAGGCTCTGTGCATTCATGAGGTAACTAGCCAGTTGCCCTACTCTCGCAGGAAGAATGGGAATGCCTCCCCTGTTCCCCCTCCTCCTTGCGTTTCCTCCATGTCTCCTGCTTCCCCCCTTACCTCAGGGCTTTGGTCTCCATCCCCCCAGAGAACCTAGCTTAAAGCCCTCCTCACTAGGTTAGCAAGCCTGTCTGCGAAGATGCTCTTCCCTCTCTCCGTCAGGTGGATCCTGTCTCTTCCTAGTAATCCATCTTCTTGGAACAACATCCCATGGTCGAAGAAGCTGAATCTCTGCTGACAACACCACCTGTGCAAGCATGCATTGATCTGCAGGATGCATCTGCTCTTGCCTGAGCCCTTCCCTTTGACCGGAAGGATCGAGAACATTACCTCTGCCCCTGTCCCCTTCACCCTTGCACCCAGAGTCCTGTAGTCACTCTTGATTTGCTCAGGGTCACTCCTGGCTGTATCATTGGTGCCCACATGAATGAGCGGCATAGGGTAGTATAGTCAGAGGGTTGGACGAGTCTTGGTAATCTTTCCATGACATCTCAGATCTGGGGTTGGGACAAGCAGACCTCCCGGGACAACAGGTCAGACCAGCAGATGGATGCCTCCATCCCCAGCAGAAGGGAGCCTGCAACCACTACTACACATCAATTTGATGGGAAAAAGAGGGATTTCCTTGGGGGTTAGCAATATGATAGGAGTGATAAATTTAGCTAAATTTAGAGGATGCCAGTCCTAGGACTACTAATGAGTGGTCGTAGCAGTGCCAGCAACCTATGTATAGGGATCTGTCCTTTGTTCCTGAAGTGAGGACATTGCTGTGGTGCAAACTGTTTGTGGTGAAAAAGGAGGGCATTTCACCATCCCTACTGGAGGGAAGGTGAGATGCCATAGCAGGAAGGGTGCCTATTTAAGCAGAGGAGAAACGGTAAACAGCCTAGCCGAAATCCAGCATGCCTCTCAGATAGGAGGACCTTAATAGTCTGAGTGAGTGGCTTGCATGCTTCTCCCTGCAGAGAAGAGGTTTAAATCTATCATGAACAGAGAGATGATAGTAATGGCCCCATGCTGGAGATAAGCTAAAGGCACAGAGCAGCAGAAAATAGAATAGTAATGCTATGGTTAAGCAAATCTGAGAGCAAAACCCTTCTTATCTGCTAGAACAATAATCCAAAATAGGGCTGGGAAGGACCTTGATAAACTGTGTCTTGTTCAAATGTAGAACAAGATGTTCAGATTTGTCTGGGAAAGAAGGTGCTGCTACCCTTCAAAATTCAGTCTAATTTGACACGCTGTTGAGTGTTTTTTGAGGTGGGAATGTATGTGTGATAACTTCTGTGTAACATTTACTGAAATTCACACTACTGTGTCTCTTCCTCATTGGCAGGGCTGGTGGTTACATGGAAGAGAACAGTCCTGTTAAAGCTATTCAGCAATATAGCCCGGCTCACACTGATGCGGTTACTTCTGTGGCTGCTCTGAAATCAGACCTGTGTGTGTCAGGAGGAAAGGATAAGGTGGGGAGCACATCAACATCCTCAGAGAACAAATAAATACAAATGGATACAAAAGAAGTACAGGGTCAGCTCTCTAATCCAAATTGACCTTATGGATGCTACCATGTAGACATCACAACCTAAAATATAAGTATCTTGCTTGTGGAGGCAATCCAGATAGTGAGGGTTTAGGTGCAAGACTTCCTGTATAGTGAATTGCATCTCCTAAGGGGGTCCAGGTCTCATAGACATTCAGCGGGAAATGCTATGTAGTTTTTGTCATACAGAAGGTCAGATTAGATGATCTAATTGCTTCCTTTGTCCTTAAAAATCAGTACACCTTGATGTGTTTTATACTGTAAAAGAAAAGCTTCTGAGAAGGGATCTAAAAATCACTGTTGTATTTCAAGACCAAAAGAATAATTTATTACCTGAGGCTTCGAACCAAGGCTGTATGCTTTGATATTTACGTTCTGTTGCTGAGGCTTGTCTTGCTTTATTGACAGTTTCTATTGTCACTGCAACCCTAAGGTATAAATCCAGCTTCAAGGATATGTTGCTTCGGTGTAGCTTAGTCTAGAAAATTCCCTTATTTCAACAGATGTGTACATTTTCAATCTACCACTGCTATTTTTTCCTGCTTCTTCAAGTACATCCTTCCTTAGTGCAGTTTATCAATAGTCCTAATTTCTTTGTTAGGAAAAGCTATTTGCCTGAAAGAAACCAGAGCTATTTTAACTTGCAGACCAGTGTGAATAACTTCAGTTACTACACAACTTTGTCTATGCTGAATTAATCTAAATGGTTCTTTCTCTAGACTGTCGTCATATACAACTGGAGATCAGGAGCTGTGTTGAAGAGATTCCTTGGACATGAACGTGAGGTGACCAAGGTACATAGCAGACTTAACAGGTGAAGCTCAAGTCTTATGTGACTGCTGGAATCTCTAACATCTGTCAGAGACTGAGGAATCAAGAGATACTTGTGGTGGTTCATCATCCCCAGCAGGCATGACTTTTCTCAGGCAGAAGGAAAGATGTGGAGAATCCTTGGGGCTAGATGCTTAGTTTTCAGTAATCCCTGATTGATGATTTTGAGACCCTGTAGTTTATTTAAAGAAGTGCTGAGTGCTCACAGCTGCAGCTGAAGTCAATGGGAGCTGTGCTTTAAACGTAAAAGAAGCCCAATTTATTACTGAGTACTCTGAAAACTCTGGTCCTAGAATACCAAATTGAAGACGAAAAATTAATGGATATTTTTACCGTAATTTCTTAGTGCCTCTGGTCCCCACCTATAAAATAAGGATGATATTGCCCATTCCCTTCTTCAAGGGGTGGTAAAGATGAATTGTTAATTAATTACATCATGGATTCCACAGAAGTGTTCCTGTTTGGGACTGCCATTCTTTGCACAGTCTCTCTGACTACTCCTTAAAACCAGTCCAGGCATAGCTTCCAGTGGAGGTGAGCCTATGGCTCATTGGACTGAGGCCAGACCTTAGATCACACGCTCCTTCCTTGTCTCTAGGGCCTCATCAGTGAGCTTCAACTGGCTAGGACCCTCCCGCAGGAAGGGAAGGGGGATAACTTGAAGTGAAATGCAGCACAGCAGACGGCCTCTCTCAAAGAAGACCGCATTTATTGGCTAACTGCAGTATAGCAGACAGAGTCCTGGTCTCACAATGACTATGCTATGCCTAAATAGAGCCCCTGTCAGCAGGAAGAATTGGCCTTTGGAGCTGTGTCCTTTTTGGTTCATGATATCTTTCTGTGTCCTAGAATCCAAGTTGTGACTCCCTTTTTAAGCCAGTTTCTCATGCCTGACTTTTTTGATCTGCTTCCTAGGCACTAGTCCTTGAAGGGTATCACCAGTCATTACCACTTACACTGAATGGCTCATCTTCTTCCTTAGGAAGAATTCCTGATGGCCCACTATTAGCCACAGCCATTAGTAAAGAAACCAACATCTCACCTTCTTCCCACCATCTCCTAGTCCAGGTTTAAAGTTAACCCATTCTTTCACAGCCCATAACAGCATTCAATCAAGTCAGGAAAATGGAAGCATGCACAGATATGATAGAAAGCTTACAAAAGAATATCACATCCTGTCACAAAGTGTGTTCCATGAGCATCATGGAACAGCCTATAATAAATTAGTCTTAAGAGTAAGGTTTGATGTGTGTAGTAAATAAGATGTAGAGGCCACGCATTGAACAGTGAGTAGAAAACAAGACCTTCATAATTGCTTCTGAACTGAACACCTGTGCACTGAATGATGCAGGGTCTTGTGGCAAAGTGGCCTGTGATTGTGTTATATATCCTCATGCTTACGTAGAAGGAGGCTACACTTTGGGGATGCTATTGGCCAGAACACCCAGCAAGTTTGGTTCATGGAAGTGCAGTCATTGCTCTGAATTGCATAGCCCAGAGTTTTTGGTGCATAACCTGAGCTTTGCAGGTGAGCATATAGCTGCAGAGGAATTTCCAGCTCTGGTACTATTGCAGACTTGCTGTGCTTATCTTATGAAGTTCACCTGATCAAATAATCAAAACCTTCTTTTCCACACTGTTCTGTGCAGGTTGCCTGTGTCTTTGAATCAAACAGATTCTTCAGTGCATCCCGTGACAAGACAGTGATGATGTGGGAATTGTCTGGGAACTCAGAGCCAAGCCGACACTTCCCAGGACATGACTTGGTTGTAACTGGACTAGCTGTGAGCCCAGGTGGGGAAAAGCTGCCTCCTGCTTCCAGTGATTATCCAAATTCTGCTTTTGCTCTCCTTTTTTACATAAGCTTATTGTGATTGTAGATGCTTCACAGCTATGCACAGGCTCCCGAGATAACACCATTTGCAAATGGGACATAGAGACCGGGGAGTGCCTGTGCAGAACTGCCATCTCCAGGAATCTGGTAAGAGTCCTGAGCATAGTTTATCCCCAGACTACAGCTACCTTCCCACTGGCTCATAGTGTGTGTTAAACTATGCAAAGAGGAAGCTATTTATACTGCTAGTCTGCATTATGTAAACCTGAGGTGCCCAGTTTTCCTTTGAAACTCAGGGAGACCAGGCCTCCTGGTAGGCTAGCCTTGTTCCCAAAAGAGACAAGAAGCTCCAGCTGCATAAAGACTCTGCAAGATGCATTTCATTTCAACAAAGGTCCAAACTCAGGATCTCCAGGCTGGCCAAATCTGAAACAGCTGGGAGTAGTTACCAAAGAATGGCCCTCCAGAGGCCATTGTGGTTGGAGTTGCTGGGTCCATGTCACCAAATACCCAATTTGCGTGACCTGGGCTTGTTTGAAGGCTGTCTGTTCAAGAAGGCTGGTGGATAAGTGAGCAGAGAGGCTGTATGTCTGTCATCTCTGCCCTTCCAGTAATGAGCAGGGCACAGCTCCCAAGCCCATGAGACATCTGTTCTGTGTGCATTGCAGTCTCACTCCCCAATGCTTTCAGTCTGGCCACTCCTACCAGCCTCAAATTCTCTTTGGGAAACCCTGTATTGCAAATGTAACAGAATTATTGGCTGAAGGACAGAGGCTGCAGTTTTAGAGAACACTGGGTGCATCTACATGTGTGTTTTAATGAGCAGTAGTTTATTTTACTGTGTATTAAAGCATCACAGCAAAAACAGTGCTAATATGCTAATGTGCAGTAGAATTAGTCTATTGCTCATTAAGTGTCACTAAAAAGGCATTTGCTTTTGCTACTATGCATTAGGGTAGCCTAATGCACCTTTATATAGTACCTCATATTCGAAGTACTAAACTTAATGTGCAGTAGCAAAAGTGCATTAAGGAACATGTAGATGTGCCCACTGGGTCAAAAGCAGTCTAGAGTAAGTAGGTGTTACACCTACAGTAGAATCTGGAACAAATTTAAATGTCAAAAATAGTGAGCAAACTGAAAGTGGCCTGGGTATTCCAGACAAGAAGAAGGGTTCCTACCCCATAATGCTAAGTAGACAGTGCAGAATAGGAGGAGAGAGAGAGAGGATATTATGCTGTTTCAATGTAATCCTAGCCTATTTGCACAACTCTTCCTATCAGCCTATTCTAGCATATGTAAGATCCATGCATGTGCACACTTCTTTAATACTCCGTCACCTATCTTCTCCCAGGCTTAGATTCTTGTTTGATCTGTCTTAATGAAGATCCTTTCCCTCACAGCACTTTCCCAATCTCCTAATAGCCTACAGGCACTGCACCTACAAGCACCCCTGTCCCAGGCAAAGGAGCTGCACTGTTGGGTCCAGAGAAACCTTTGTCCAGTCCTCTTTGCTCTAGACAAGATCACTCAGAACTGGACTAGGGCAGGGCGCTATCACAGTACATTTGTGGGCAGGAATTAGTTTGGGCTTTATGCATGGGCAGGTTTCTAATTATTCTTCCCCTTTCACAGGTAACACACCTGTGCTGGGTTCCTGGAGAGCCTTACATCATCCAGACATCAGAGGATAAACTAATAAGGTAAATCCTATCAGTGGTGATCAATGGCAGATCTGTTGTTAATTAGACCTTTTGGTGGGATGGTAGCTGCTGGTGGCCTGAAGCTGTGAGACCTCTCACTTGTGCTCAACTGTCTAGGTAGCTCCATGCCTCTCTGCCATGCACCATGACTATCTGTGGGGCCTTTATACCTCTTTCTATGGACAGCATTCCCAAAGCTGTCATTCCTTACACCTGCTCCCTTGCAGGACAGGGCATCACTGTCCTTGGCTAGTCTCACAGCCCTATTGAGGGGACACTTGCATATGTATTCTGTCATTAACACTGAAAATGGGAACATGAAGAACTTCCTATTTGGAAGCTACATTACAAACTAAAAAGGAAGCAGCCTTGCAAGTCCTTTCCAAGTGGCTGTGATGTAACCTGCCTTAGAAGCCTAATTACATCAAGGGGGCAGTGGAGGGAGGCAGCTATAGATGGCAGAAGGAGAAAGGGACTGAACAAAAGCTGTAGGTCAAAGTGAGCAGGAAAGGCTGTCATGGTTGTTTAATATTGCATCAGCCCCTGCTAGGGGATCCAGCTGAGATGGGGGCTTGCTGTGCTAAACACTGTACAAATCAGCCTACAATAAGTGGTAGCCTCACCCCAAAAAGAGCTTTGGGGTGAGGCTACCACTTATTGTGGACTGATTTGTACAGTGTTTAGCACAGCAAGCCCCCATCTCAGCTGGATCCCCTAGCAGGGGCTGATGCAATATTAAACAACCATGACAGCCTTTCCTGCTCACTGCAGTCTTGGAGACTAGATCTGAAGGGAGGAAATGACTGTCACTTGGGAGGAAGGAAGAGTTCACACCCAAGGGGCACCACAGGAGGCAAGAAAATCATTAGACTCAGCCAGAGCAAAGGCCAAGAGTCGAAGAGTCCAGGAAAACCCAAGGTAGAGGAGTGGACAGAAGAGGCCAGGCTAAGAGTGTGGAGGGATCGGGTGCTTCATATCACCACAGTGATGCATCAAATTAG
>NW_017729011.1:3593156-3594630 GCF_001723915.1 Gavialis gangeticus
GCACCCCTGTCCCAGGCAAAGGAGCTGCACTGTTGGGTCCAGAGAAACCTTTGTCCAGTCCTCTTTGCTCTAGACAAGATCACTCAGAACTGGACTAGGGCAGGGCGCTATCACAGTACATTTGTGGGCAGGAATTAGTTTGGGCTTTATGCATGGGCAGGTTTCTAATTATTCTTCCCCTTTCACAGGTAACACACCTGTGCTGGGTTCCTGGAGAGCCTTACATCATCCAGACATCAGAGGATAAACTAATAAGGTAAATCCTATCAGTGGTGATCAATGGCAGATCTGTTGTTAATTAGACCTTTTGGTGGGATGGTAGCTGCTGGTGGCCTGAAGCTGTGAGACCTCTCACTTGTGCTCAACTGTCTAGGTAGCTCCATGCCTCTCTGCCATGCACCATGACTATCTGTGGGGCCTTTATACCTCTTTCTATGGACAGCATTCCCAAAGCTGTCATTCCTTACACCTGCTCCCTTGCAGGACAGGGCATCACTGTCCTTGGCTAGTCTCACAGCCCTATTGAGGGGACACTTGCATATGTATTCTGTCATTAACACTGAAAATGGGAACATGAAGAACTTCCTATTTGGAAGCTACATTACAAACTAAAAAGGAAGCAGCCTTGCAAGTCCTTTCCAAGTGGCTGTGATGTAACCTGCCTTAGAAGCCTAATTACATCAAGGGGGCAGTGGAGGGAGGCAGCTATAGATGGCAGAAGGAGAAAGGGACTGAACAAAAGCTGTAGGTCAAAGTGAGCAGGAAAGGCTGTCATGGTTGTTTAATATTGCATCAGCCCCTGCTAGGGGATCCAGCTGAGATGGGGGCTTGCTGTGCTAAACACTGTACAAATCAGTCCACAATAAGTGGTAGCCTCACCCCAAAGCTCTTTTTGGGGTGAGGCTACCACTTATTGTAGGCTGATTTGTACAGTGTTTAGCACAGCAAGCCCCCATCTCAGCTGGATCCCCTAGCAGGGGCTGATGCAATATTAAACAACCATGACAGCCTTTCCTGCTCACTTTGACCTACAGCTTTTGTTCAGTCCCTTTCTCCTTCTGCCATCTATAGCTGCCTCCCTCCACTGCCCCCTTGATGTAATTAGGCTTCTAAGGCAGGTTACATCACAGCCACTTGGAAAGGACTTGCAAGGCTGCTTCCTTTTTAGTTTGTAATGTAGCTTCCAAATAGGAAGTTCTTCATGTTCCCATTTTCAGTGTTAATGACAGAATACATATGCAAGTGTCCCCTCAATAGGGCTGTGAGACTAGCCAAGGACAGTGATGCCCTGTCCTGCAAGGGAGCAGGTGTAAGGAATGACAGCTTTGGGAATGCTGTCCATAGAAAGAGGTATAAAGGCCCCACAGATAGTCATGGTGCATGGCAGAGAGGCATGGAGCTACCTAGACAGTTGAGCACAAGTGAGAGGTCTCACAGCTTCAGGCCACCAGCAGCTACCATCCCACCAAAAGGT
>NW_017729011.1:3599630-3601516 GCF_001723915.1 Gavialis gangeticus
TCCAGAATGTGGGATAGTCGGGAACTGCAGGTGGCACACACCTTCCCTGGAAAGCAGCATATTCAGACCTACTGTGATGTGAGCCAGGACGGGCGATACTGCATCAGCAGCAGTAATGGCTTTGCCGGGGAGGGTTGTGAAGCAACGGTGAGTTTGCTAGCTGAACAGCACAGTGCTGCTTGCCCTCTTCCTTTTAAAAACACAGCTGGCACAGCTGGCTGGCAGCAGGGTTCACAGTGTTCACATCAGCATACTAGGAGCTGTACTGCCAGGTAGAACAGCTTTCACATTGCATTACCTTCCACATTGGCGTTACCTGCTAAGACCTGCTGTCCAGGTCTCTCTACTTTTTTACATCTCTTCCTTCTTTTGGAATAAGAAGTACTCTGCCTTTATCTCAGTTTCATCTCAGTTCTAGAACAAATATGAAGTGCTTAGCAGGAAGCACACCAGACAGGTTACTTCCTATCGGACTTTGCAATCTAAAGACCCAGTTCTGCAAAATGTAAACATATGTATAACTCTCTGCACGTGAGTGCTCTCAGGGGCTTTGTCAGAATTCCTCAGGGCAGACATCTGTAAGCAGTGGCAGGACAGACAGCCTTCACAGGGGCCCCAATCAGGAAGAGAGAAGGAAAAACACAAATGAGATATGTGAGCACCTGGCTGTGAGTGCTTGCTGCATCAAATACGGTAGAAGTCCATAACCCCTATCTAAATTGATAATAATTTTGTGAAAAGAAAAGTCATCCCCTTAGACATTGAAGTTCTTCTAAGGAGAAGCTCTAGATTCTAGAGTCTAAAACCAAATATTGATCCCCGCTTAAGGGTGTGGCAAAATCACTATTGCATTCATTTGATCCAGGATCTGGCTGTACAGTCTCATGACTGCTCTGAGTTAATGGAAATTGTGTGGCTAAGTACTTGTACCTTGGGCATGTGGAATTTGCCATTCAGAGTCATCTTGAGCAGGGAATAAGAGAGAAAGCCAGCAACCCACCAAATCAAGGACTGAGAAGTGAGATGCATATATGTGATGCTGTCTGCCAAACATTGAAGAGGGTGGGAAAGCAGAGCAACAAGCTGAAACATCTCTGTGATAATTTCTGACTACAGGAGCAGATTTGGGAAGGCAAGAAGATTATTTAACAATGTAGCAATGTGTTTTTCTTTATAAAGCCCCCTATTTTGTTATTCAATAATTATAATAATAGCTGTGGAGTAGCTGGAGGCTGGAATACTTTGTGTCTCTTCCCCTGCAGCTCTGGGACCTCCGGCAGACTAGAAACCGAGTACGTGAATACAAAGGGCATTTCCAAACCATTGCATCATGCATCTTCCTTCCAAAGGGTCTGGGTCTGACCCCAGTCGTTGCTACTTCCTCACATGACACCATGGTGAAGGTCTGGAACCAGGACACTGGAGGTGACTTGCAGGGAACTACATGTTGCATGAATGTAACCACAGGACCTTCAAACTTCCTTTCTTATTCCTTGATCTCTTAAGGATGGGGATGGGCTATTGAGCCTTGAACTGAAATGCAGCCTGTGTAGGTTGTGACTGGAATAATCTTACCAAATAGTTGGATATCCTGGTGGACCCAGTTTAGTTTCTGTATCACAAATATATAAAGCCCTTTCAAGTTTGTCACATTGCAGCAGACTTCTATCCTGTTTAAAGTGACAGGACATTATTACGGGTGAAGTTTCATAGTTTCATAGTTTCTAGGGTCGGAAGGGACCTGAAAAGATCATCTAGTCCGACCCCCTGCCATGGCAGGAAAGAGTACTGGGGTCAAACGACCCCAGCAAGGTGTTCATCTAACCTCTTCTTAAAAACCCCCAGGGTAGGAGCCTGCACCACCTCCCTTGGAAGTTGGTTCCAGA
>NW_017729011.1:3601943-3611269 GCF_001723915.1 Gavialis gangeticus
CATTACCTGGGACCTTCTTTTTACCCCCTATGTATTTAAAAAAAGACTTCTTATTGTCCTTAATCTGGGAAGCTAGTCCCAGTTCCATCTCTGCCTTGGCCTTCCTAACTACCCCCCTACATCCCCGAGCAACTGCAGAATAGCCCTCCTTGGTGATGACCCCTTCTTTCCATTGGGTGTAAGCCACCTTTTTAGCAAGGAGACATTCCTGGATGCTTTTGGTGAGCCATGGGGGCTTATGTGCCCTCCTGCTCCCTTTGATCCTCATTGGGATTACCTTCCTTTGGGCTTGGAGGATCGTCTCCTTGAGGAGCAACCACTCTCCTTGGACACCTGTCTCCCCTCCCCTCCGGGACCTCAGCGCTTCTCCAACTATCCTCCTTAGCTCGATGAAACTTGCCCTCCTAAAAGTTCTTTGGATGTGACCAAGTTCAGCAGCAAGTGGGCAAGTAGGGGTGAAATAACAGCTATGGGAAAGTTCCAGGGAATTCAGCTGTAGAGAACTGTGATTCCACTTCGGGACCTGCTGGGCCTTGTGACCAAACGCTCACTGGGTGCATCTACATGTGACTCTACGTTTGCCTCAGTTGTCCATATACTACTATGCATTGGTCATTTATCCAACAGCTGTAGCAACACACTATGGCAACATAGCATCGGGAGTCAAACCACAACAATGCTGCAGCTCCATTGCCATAGCAATGTGCACTATAGTGCATTGCTACAGTGATGTTGCAGCTAAAAATAAACATGCACCACCAGCACAGTGCAGTGCGGGCTGTTACAGCGCCATCATTTAGTACTTCTTTTTAGGAAGTACTAAGTGATGGCGCAGTAACAATGAGGTCATAGGGGCATGTGTAGACACGCCCACTGTCAACATGATAGATGATCTCATGTAGTTCCTCAGTTGGGAATTAAAGGCATTATGGGGTTAATCCCCACCAAACTCACAGGGTACAGTAAAGGTTACAGTCTGTGAGCACAGTGAAGAGTACAGGCCTGCCAAGCACTGTTCTGCCGGCAGGCTTGTGTTACAGGGCTGCTTATCTCTCATTCCACGTACGTGGAGCTGCTTGGGAAACAGTTGAAGTTTAGAGTCTGTAACCGTATCCAGTACAAACAATTATCATAGGACACTTTTGTCCATTAAATGTCTCTCTCTCAAAACAGCACAGTAGTTTACAATGGTAGGGAAAAGGAAGATTTTCTAATATTCCATAGATACGTTTTTTCCTCTGTGTTATTCTATACTTGGGTTTTATAACCCAGTCTATGTCTGTCATTGCGTGTTGGGATGATCGTGATGTTGGCAAATCACTTGTTCTTTGGCCAGTTGCCAGAACACCTTGATCAAATTTTAGCTTAATCTAGGTGGAATTTAATTTTCTAAGCCATTTTGAGATTTAACTAGATGCAGATTCCTGTCAAATATGCTTCTCCTTCTAACCCAGCATGGAGTTGACAGTGGCTATGTCTACACGAGCAGTGGACTGTGCAGTTGTTACTGTGCGGTCATTTAGTATTTGCATAAGCCAATACTAAATAACTGCATTAACCATAGTTTATTGTGCAGTAGCATCCCTGCTCCCTTTTTTTCAGACAGTACTGCACAGTAGTGTTGCATCACGGTCAGTGCCCACAAGTGCTACTGCGCAGTAGCTCATTGCTAGTGCACAGTAGTGTCTCATGTAGATGTGCCCAGTGTTACATAAATATTGGCATATTATTCTCTGCTGGATAATAGAATCAGTGTCTTCAGAAGAGAAGCAAAAAAAATGCTCTATGCAACTCTGGAGAGTGAATCCCTTTGTATTTCATATTTCAGAATCTCAAAGTGCACCTTCAGTGTAACATATCCAATATAAACAAGGGTTTCCAGAGACTCTCTGACTGCTAACAGTTCACCTACACATCCCCTGTAGGGAAATCCTAGCAGTGAGAATAACATGAAGCCGAAGCCAACCTAGCAGTATCCTGGTTATACAGGGCACCCTGAAAGTGCCTATGCCATCTCCCAACCAGAACTCAGTCTGAATCCATAATAAACCACAGTCCATTGCTGCACTAGCTTTCATAATATATAAACCACATGTAAAATGGTGTGTTGTTTATTTTTTCTATTGTGGTAGTATCTAGGATATCCCATCATGAACTAGGACTCTACCATGTTAAGTTCTCTAGAAATACAGAACAAAACAGAGTGCACTTGATCATGTTGATGCGTTTTGTACATACCGGGTACATCTCCATGTGCACTTTACTACAGCATTGACTAATTAGCTCCTCAGTAAAACATCACCATCTACATGTGTGCTGATATTAGGGCACAGTAAATTAATTAACTCCGCTGTTAACACTATCCCTGACAGTACTATCTATCTTATGGCAGAGTACTTAACTCTGCTGAAACACATGTGTAGGTGGTGATAGGAGTTGGCTGGGACACTAGGGTGCTGAAGTGTGGGGGCTGCCTGCCACCTAACTCTGCACTTTAGCCCCCTCATGCCCCAGCCAGCCTCTCCGCCACCCAGTGTTGTCATCCCTGGGCTTCCTGCCAGCTCAGGGCTGCTCCACCCTGACTCAAACTGCTTTGCTCCTAGGGACATGTGCAGACGCTGTGCCCAGAAGCAGCTGACTTCAGCACAAACCTTGCCAGAGTTTATCACATCACCTTAATGGCACGTGTAGATGCACCCACACTGTGGGAATCACTGCCAGGGTTATTGTCATGGCAGGAAGATGCTACAAATGCTCCAGAAAACACAGGCCTTTAGGTGTTCTCACTAAGTACGGGCTGCAAGTCTCCATATAAAATACATAGATACACCTGGTGCTAGAACCTCCTGAGCTTTGGGTGTAAGCTTGTTCTAATACCCCAGTACTGACAGAACAGTATACTGTCCAACCTTTGAGAAACAGTAATGCTTTTATTAATTTAAGTCAAATGTAGTGGTGATAAAGAAATGAGGAGGAAGTATTCTGGGAATGTTAATTCAGGTTAGCCCCTGGAAAGGCATTAACTCAGTATGTAAGTGATATCAAGAGTGGTTTGTTGTAACATCCATTCACCTGATTGAGCATGATTGTAGCTGGGATCTGGCTGATTAGAATCCAGTAGTAATGCAGTAATAGGATGGCTGGCTGTGCTTTTCACTGAGATGAATGTCTGGACTGTATCTCTTTGTGGTGGGAACTCCCAGAAAGGAAAATCTAAGCAACGGAACCAAGCAAAACAAGTAATACTGTAGCTTAGTCCCCTCAACAGACAAGTAATGTCATAAACTCTTAAGAAAATAAGGCCTTCAGGAAGTCAGCTAGTCCAACCCCAGCTCAAAATAGGATCATACCTGTCTGAACCATTTCAGACAAGCGTTTATCTAACCTCCTCTTAAAAACTTCCAAGGATGGAAATTCCATAGCCAGGAAGAACTACCTGACTATGGAGAGATAAGGTGGGGTTGGCTCTAATCTACTGGACCACTGCATCATTTAAATGTTCAGCTCTTAGTGGACACAGCTACATGTGCCCCTGACTGTGCAGTTGTTACTGCGCAGTCATTTAGTACAAAATGCTAAAGCAAGTACTAAATGACTGTGCACCATTACTGCGCAGTCCTGGCAGTGCCTGCGTCATTTCCGACCGTACTCCACAGTGCTTTGTTGCTACCGTGCAGTAGCTTAGTGTCATGGCTTTTGCCCGCCAATGCTATGTCACCGTAGCAATGAGGTACAGCGTTATAGCTTATTGCTACAGTGACATAGTGTCTTATGTAGATGCGCCCAGTGTGTGCAGAAGCACATCATTGTAGAGCTGCATTCTGCTTGTAGAGGGCAACTTAGGAAAAGCTCCTTTGTTTCCTCCAGGTAGCTATCGGTTCTTGTCCTGCTGGTGATGATTAACTTCTGAATGGCAGCAATGAACATCTGAATGCAGGGATGAAGAATTCTGCTAACTGATGACTTCTGTGTTCCCTCCCCAGCTTGCCTGACCACCTTGTGCCTTGAAGGATCTGGACCCCTGGCTTCCCTGGCAGTCTGCGACAGCTCCACTCTCCTCTGTGCCAGCTTTAACTCAGGAATTCACTTACTCAGAATAAATAGCGCAAAGGGCCTGGAACTCCAAGAAGTGGCCAAATTCTGATTTGCAGAGACCTTCCCTGCAGAAGGCTATGTGGCAGGTCAAAGGCTGGAGACTCCTGTCTGCTCAAGAAGGGCTCTGAGTCACTTCCAAGATTTACTGATCAGTCACCTGTAAGGGGACTTCATTAATTCAGCCCCCAGCAGCAATGATGTAAATCAAATGCAGAAGTGGCAGGACTGGTCAGGTTCAGTTTCTGAGGTGACAGCTGCTACCTTTTTAAAGCCAAACTGTAGATGCATTTAGGCCAATTCTTAAGTTTAAAAGAGTTTGGCACAAATTACGGAAAACTACTTGTAAGTCTATTGTAAGGTTAGGGAACAAGACACGTAAGCTAAGACTGTAGTAAAATAAGCTAACTACTTATGTGGAACTCTGTTCCTTAGAAGGAATTTTGCTCGCCCTCTACGGTGGTATGGAGTTGATGTCATGTGGAGACACCACTCCTAGCTTCATCCAATTCCTTCATTCATTGTCCTTTTCCAAGAAATGTGCATAAGGAATTACATGAATTTGGTTGGTCAGCTCAAAGGAGAAACTACAGTAATGTCTCTCTTACCTAATTGGTTTTAAATCAGCATCTCCATTCTGTATCCCAGGAGCCACACTAGCTTGGAGTCTGGCTCACTATACAGTACCTTGAAAGAGTAGGGACTCTGGGGTATGAATACTGTGTACCATACTGACCCTTTGAGGGACAAAGGGACTATTCTGTTACTCTCAGGTTAGAAGCAGAGTGCTGTGCTATGAAGCAGCAAAGCTCTCTGTATAAACCTGGAAACCACGTTTTAGGCTTCAGGATTTAGAATGAGCTTGTTGTTTCTGCAGGTATCAGTGACTGACTAAATGAATGAACAATGCAGCATTGAGAAGTGCCAAGGCATTGGGTTAGGAAAGTTCAACCCATTTTTTATTGATCATAATCATTGTACTGTTTAGTGCAGCTAAATATGGTGCCACAGAAACCTTAGGCTTGGGGAGAATACTTGCGTTGTATGAACTCCGAGTTTTAAATGTGGCGTCCTCAGTAGGGAAGAGAAATTTTTGGTGACAGGGACTTCATCCTCTTTCGTGACAGGGGCACCCTATAAGAAAAGAGTTCAGAGAGACCCATACCTTCCAGGTAACGGGGATTTGCAGAAAGAGGCCTACTGGGCTGTCCAGTGAACACCAGGCTTGCCAGGTACAAGGCAGCCCTTTTTTCTTATATGATACCGAGCACCAAACATTATACTGTTTTCCCAGTATAATGACAACCAGCTCTCAGAAGTGCTTATGCTGTCCTTTTCCTGGTGGCTTATTCCTGGTGGCTTAACGTGAGGTTCAGAATGGTCTCTGGAAAGGAGAGCTCATGCAAATGTTCTGTCATACAGAAGTAGGGCTGGGAGGGACCTCCAGAGGTCACCTAGTCCATCCCCCTGCCTGAGGCAGGATCACCCCTGTCCAAACCATCCCATACAAACCATAATCTAAACTCTACACAAGACTACCCTCAACATAGACTTAGCATCCTAACCTGCCACAAGTAAAGCAGGGGAACCATGGCAGCCAATGTCCTGCTGCTATAAATTATACCCAATATACTCTCAAGAGATCCTGGGCAGAAGGCCATCCCCCCTGCTATAGAGGAAGGCAAAATCCCCCACAGCCATACCAACCTGACCATGGGTTAAATTCCTTCCTGACCCCAAAGATAGTGATCAGGCTGACCCTGAGCATACAGTCACTGAAATTGCTAGGAGGTTTCTCCATTATGGCGGCTGCTGCCTCATGTAGATGACACCAGGTAGTCAACTGGAATAGATGCAAAGTCTCCGTGTTCACTAACAACAGAAAGATCCTTTGTCTGCTACAGCTCCTGCCATGTTCCTGCCTGACAGGGCTGCCAACTAGCTATGAAACTGTGGTTAGTGATACCACCCATGTGGGGTCAGATTGTGAACTGTGGTCACTTGGCCAAAAAAGGCTAACTACAGTGGCTGATGACAGGAGAAGGTCTTCCTTCTTTGTGGCATTGGAGGACAGAACATACCAAATTGTGCCACTTTTTGCATCCTCCATCCTGAATAGTCCCCTAGAGATGTCCCTCCTCTATATAGCCACTTCATTGGTTTTGTGCCTAGAGGCTAAGCTCTCCAAACAGTTTTGAGCAAGCTTCCAAGAAACCTAGGCTCTCTTATGCGATGGGCAGCCTAACTACAGGGGTTACCACTAGCTTCCTCCCCTTTCATGACTCCCAGGCCTGGTACCTGAGTAACTTGATGCTCGTGGCCAAGTCTCTGAGTGTTGTGCTCTGCAGTGGTCTAATGAAATGGGCATTTCTTTGGCTCACTCCAAGGTAGCTGCTGTTATTAGGTAGAGCTGCTGGCTCTGCTTTGGATTCAGGGCACTTTTCACATGAGATTATTCCTGAGCCAATCTTTTTTTTTTTTAATTTCCTGTGATGAAAATAGGTGCTTTGTGCATAATGGTTTTGTATGTGTATTTACAAATAATGTGAGAGTATGTCTGTCTTCCATGAAATCTGTCTGTGGCATTTTTTCTCCTCTCTCTGGTAGAAATCTGAGTTAAAATACCCATGCACTTCTGTCTCAGTCACAATCTGACATCTTTTCACTTACAGCACAATTAAAGAGCCTTTTTGAAGGGTACCTCTGACCTGTGTAAAACTATACACCCCCTGGTTCTTTGTGAATAGCCAGATGATGCTCCAGGCGCATGCTTCGTTTAAGGTTTGCTGGCAGTGCCACTGGGATCCTGTGTCTAGTGTGTCTAATAACCTTAAGGATCCTATCAGTACATCTGCAAGCTGACAGTGATGCAGCAGGGCAGTATAGAGGAAATAATCCTCATATTTAACTTGTGGCAACCCTACACTGTTCTGGAAGCTGGGGTGTGATCTGGAGGAGTTGTTTGTTATTGGGATGGACAGTGAAGTGTTTCTGGCTTGTTGTAGTGCAGAAAGGTCATACTGGAGACCTAATGTTTGAGGGGCCAATTTCTCTAGACGTTAATCTGGGAAAAACAGCACTTCCTTTTGTGTGATGTAGAGGGGGCAGTGGTTAGCTAAAGCAAAGATGAAACTGAAAAGAAAAGCCCCTCAGAAGCCAGCCTGTTGGGTACAACTCAGTGGGATTTGGGCTTCTCACATCACTGCTAATGCCCTACATCAGTGGTCTCCAAAGTGGGGTGCGCACACCCCACAGGGTATGAAAGACAATCCATTGGGGTGCAAGAAGAAAATATTAGAACTTCTATTTATATTACTATAAATATAAATATACATATATTGGGGGGGCATGCTCAAAAATTTTTCCTGATAGGGGTGTGCGATCAAAAAAGTTTGGAGACCACTGCCCTACATGATGCATCTTATTCACCAGCCACCCTCAGATCCAGTCTCTCTATTTAGTGGAAGCTAACACTGGCTACCTGAGATGCAGGGTACAGGCACTTCATACAAATGCCGCCATCTGTCCCCTGGCATCTGCACTCCTCTACTTTTGACAGGTTAGAGTCTGCATCAAGTCCATAATATTTCAGCTAAATGTTTCTCCAATAATCTGTACTTTCAGAAAAGGTTTGTAACAATAGTTGCTCTTACTGGCCCTTTAAATGCTCTCCTTTCCACCCCAATGTTCCTTGAGAGGGTTTGTATCTGCCTTCTTGCAATTACCACGTTCTGTGATCGCCTCGGCCACCACCTCCTCCGCACCCAACCAGATATCTCCCACCTGCCTTGCATCCTTCCTGGGCAATGACCTTTGAAACAGTCCTGACGGATGTTAACGCTTTTCTTGGTTCTTTCGTCTCTCTCGGTTTATCCCATCAAGTTTCCTTTTATCCTCCCTGCCCAGAGTATCACTCTACTGAAACTCAATACTTTTCCCTGTGATATTACCTCTTCTTTATGTAACATCCTACAACAGGCAGATTTACAGTCGGAGAGAATTGGAGCTACAGAGCAGGAACTTGCAGGGTTAGAGACATTCTCTGCTGTGCCATCTTTCTGGACTCCAACCCAATAGCTACACTGAGTTCACAAGTAGCTGTCTGTGCTTAGTGCCCCTCTCTTGGTCTTTTATATCTCCTTTGCTTTGTCATCTACTTCTTCTTTGAATTGGATCCATGGGAACATACGGTGGGTGGCCAGAAGGACATGTTCTGTCCAGTCATGCACTTGTTTGAAATCTGTTTATATGCTCTGAATTACTATGTATGTTCCACTCAGGTTTAAACTGACCTCTTCATTTGGTGTAGTTCTTAGGGATGCTGTAGATGTACTACTAAAACCTGTTCTGACACCGGTTTGTAAAAGGAAAAAACTAGCTTACTTGGTCTCTGTCTTTTTCTAGATGACTTTAGGGGCATAGTGACACATTCACTTGCAACAGTTGCAAATCATTGGAATGCTGTGATGTATCAAACTTATTGTTAGATAATCTTCGCCTGAAAGGGACCAATTTTGCAATGCCATGATGGTACTTAACATGTACTAAACTGCTTTAACATTCATTTGCTTGCATTCTAACTGCACTTAGTAAGCATTAAGTTGAACATGTAACACCCCCCAGTAGAATATTTCACTGTGTGGTTTCTTGTGATGCTCATTTACATTACAGTAACAAGTGGTGGGGCTCAGATGTGGTGCCTGTTAATCTCCTTTGAACCAATTTAGTTGTTGACTTGTATGAATATAACTTACTGAAAGGATCAGGTGGCACTTTTTTGTACTGCAAATACAACTGGAATGTATTTTATAGATGACCTAGTTTATGGCCCACATTATATTCCTGGGCTGGAGCAAATAAAATTGAGCATACAAGTTCTTTGCCTTTGTATATTGAATAACAATCCTGTCTTGGAGAGCCCTACCCTTTAAAAAGTGTGTGTGATGCTGATGCAGACTTAATCTCCAGGTGGAAGGGACTGATGCCAGACTCACAGCCTGCTTTGCCAGCATTGGGTATTTTTCCAATAGTGAAGCATTTTCTGCTGAGCTGCCACTAGCTGACAAGGCTGTGGACATCAGTGCTCAGTCTGTCCCCTTCTCCCACTAGTGAGAGCTTTGGCTCGTTCTTTCTGCTCCATGTGAATTGGGCTACAAGACCATGGATGACAAGTTCAGAAGCACCCATTAGATGAAGCCGGTTGACGAGAGTGATTTGCTGTGGCATTGCTCTTG
>NW_017729011.1:3616269-3629345 GCF_001723915.1 Gavialis gangeticus
GACCATGGATGACAAGTTCAGAAGCACCCATTAGATGAAGCCGGTTGACGAGAGTGATTTGCTGTGGCATTCTCCAGCCATTCCCCAGCTCTCTGGTAAAACAGCACCTCCTCCCACTACCCCTGTCTGCTGCTCTCCCCTTGCCTAATGCATCTTGAAATCAGATATCATCTCCAACAGCTACTTGCCATCTTCCATAAAGTTTGTTCTCCTATCTCCATCAATGGAAGTGACATCTTGCAAGACACTCAACAAGGATACTCAGCTACAGCTCCTGGAAATGCCTTTGGAGCTTCTGAGTTACTCATTCCAAAGCTGACCTGGCATGCAAGAGCCACTGTCCCAACCAGCTGGTAACTTTTCCGTGCCCATATGCCATTGTTAGTGCTCTCTGATGTGTCCATAGTATGAATATGACTCTCACAGTTGCCATTCAGGATGGAGTGTTCTGGCAATGGACCACTATTCTGTCTCTAGTAAAGATCAGAAATAAGCACAGGAACTCTGGCAAATGCTGGCTGTTATGAGACCACTACCTACCAGTAATAAACATGAAAGCCATGACTGTCTTTCTAAGGGAGATCATTTGCTCATGCCACACCTCTAGCCTAAAGCAGATAGAGGCTGCTGGAACTTTTCCAGTATGGAGCACCCTTGTTTGCACACAGCAGAAGGCCTCTGGACAGGGCAGCCAGCCTGATGCTTCTCACAAGCAGAAATACTGCTTGGGTACATTCACGTGGGCTTTACTCCAGAGTAGACTAATTAGCTCCACAGTAAAGCATCACTGTCTACACATATGCAGGTATTAGGATGCAGTAAACTAATTAACTCCACCATAAGATAAGTACTATCTTATGGCAGAGAAAGTAACTGCAATAACATGCATATCCATGTAGATCGTGATGGGTTGGCTGGGGCATCAGGATGCTAAAGTGTGGGGGCTGCCTGCTGGCTAGCCACACAGCTCCGCAGGTCCTGCACCCAGCCTGCCCCTCCATCACACAAAGCCGCCACCTGGAGCCCAGGTGCATCCTTTAGATTAATGCCTGGCTATCCAGGTGGTGTTGCCAGCAGGGCTTTGACTTCCTTGACCGTGGGATGATATTCCAAGAAGAAGGCTAGGAAAAGATGGGATCCGTCTGATGAAGAGAGGGAAGAACATCTTCACAGACAGGCTCGCTAACCTAGTGAGGAGGGCTTTAAGCTAGGTTTGCTGGGAGATGGAGACCAAAGCACAGAGGTGAATGGGGAAGTCGGTGACCTGAAGGAAGCGCAAGCAGGAGGGGGTAACAGGGGCAGTGTTCTTGTTCTTCCTGTGAAATCAGGGCAATCGACTAGTTACCTCAGGTGCCTGGACACGAATGCATGGAAACAAGCAGGAAGAATTGGAAGTCCTTGCACAGTCATGGCACCATGATGTGACTGGAATAACAGAGACTTAGTGGGAACTCGCATGACTGGAGCACTGTCATGGATGGGTATAAACTGTTCAGGAAGGAAGAACAGGCAGGGGAGAAGAGGAGGAGAGTTGCAATGTATGTAAAAGAGCTTGAGGCTCCAGTACAAAACTGGAGACAGGCCTCTGGAAAGTTTCTGGGTTAAGGCTACAGTGGAAAGCAACAAGGGTGATGTTGTGGTGGGTGTGTGCTATAGACCACCAGACCAAGAGGAAGGGATGGATGAGGCTTTCTTCAAACAGCTAGCAGAAGTTTCCCAATCACAAGCCCTGGTTCTCATGGGAGACTTCAATCACCCTGATGTCTGCTGGGAGGGCATTACAGCAGTGCACAGGCAACCTAGGAAGTTTCTGGAGAGTGTTGGGGATAATTTCCTGGTGCAAGTGCTGGATTGGCCAACTAGGGGCCGTACCCTTCTTGACCTGCTGCTCACAAACGATGAAGAATTGTTGGGGAATGTATTGCTAGATGGCAACTTGGGTATTAGTGACCATGAGATGATTTCAGTTCAGGACCCTAAGGAAAGGAAGGATGGAGAACAGCAGAGTAAGGACCCTGGACTTCAGAAAAGCAGACTTTGACTTGCTCAGGAAACTGATGGGTAGGATCCCCTGGGAAGCCAGTCTCAGGGGGGAGGAGTCCAGGAGAGCTGGCTGTACTTTACAGAAGCCTTACTGAAGTGCAGGAACAAATCATCCTGACACACAGGAAGACTAGCAAGTATGGCAGAAGACCAGCTTGGCTTAGTAGGGAACTCTTCAGTAAACTAAGTCACAAAAAGGGAGTTTATAAGAAGTGGAAACTTGGACAAACAATTTGGGATGAATACAAAATTATTGCTCAGGGATGAAGTTAGGAAGGCCAAAGCGCAATTGGAGTTGCAGCTAGCAAGGGATGTGAAGGGTAACAAGAAGAAGATCAGAGAAAGTATGAGTCCCTTATTGAATGGAGGAAGCAACCTAGTAATAGAGGATGCAGAAAAGATTGAAGTACTCCATGCCTTTTTCAACTCAGTTTTCACAGGCAAGGTCAGCTCCCAGATTACTGCGCCTGGCAGCACAGTTTGGGGAGGAGGTGAACATCCAACAGTAGTGAAAGAACAGATTAGGGACTATTTAGAAAAGCTGGACATATACAAATCCATGGAGCCAGATAGGATGCACCCAAGGGTGCTGAGGGAGTTGGCTGATGTGATTGCAGAACCACTGGCCATCATCTTTGAAAACTCATGGCAATCAGATGTCCTGGATGATTAGAAAAGGGCAAAAATAGTGCCCACATTTAAGAAAGGGGAAAAAGGATGCAGGGAACTACAGACCAATCAGCCTCACCTCGGTCCCTGGAAAAATCATAGAGCAGATCCTCAAGGAATCCATTTCTATGCACTTGGAGGAGAAGGTGGTGATTAGGAACAGTCAGCAAGTCATGCCTGACCAACTGATTGCCTTCTATGATGAGATGACTGGCTCTGTGGATGTAAGGAGACCAATGGCTGTGATATATCTTGATTTTAGCAAGGCTTTTGATATGGTTTCCTACAACATTCTCACAGGCAAACTAAGGAAGTACGGGCTGGCTGGATGAATGGACTGTAAGGGGGATAGAAAACTGGCTGAAGCATTGGGCTCACAGAGTAGTAATCAATGGCTCAGTGTCTAGCTGGAAGCCAGTCTCAAGTGTAGTGCCCCAGGATCAATCCTGGAACCAGGTTTGTTCAGTACCTTCATCAGAGACCTGGAAGATGGCAGAGTGCACCCTCAGCAAGCTTGCAGATGACATCAAGCTGGGGGAAGTAGCGGATACGCTGGAGGGTAGGGCTAGGATTCAGAAGTGACCCAGACAAATTGAGGATTGGGCCAAATGAAAATTCATGAGGTTCAGCAAGGACAAGTGCAAAGTCTTGCACTTAGGGTGGAACAATCGCATGCACCAGTACAGGCTGGGGACTGACTGGCTAAGCAGCAGCTCTGCCAAAATGGACCTGGGCGTTACAGTGGACAATAAGCTGAATATGAGCCAGCAGTGTGCCCTTGTTGTAAAAAAGGCTAATGGCATACTTGGCTGCATTGGTAAGTGTGTTGCCAGCAGGTCAAGGGAAGTGATTATTTCCCACTATTCAGCACTGGTGAGGCCACATCTGGAGTACTGTGTCCAGTTTTGGGCCCCCCACTACAGAAAAGATGTAGACAAATTGAAGAGTCCAGTGGAGGGCAACAGAAATGATGAGGGGCTGGAGGACATGACTTATGAGGAGAGCGAACTGGGCGTAGTTAGTCTAGGGAAGAGAAGACCGAGAGGGGATTTAATACCAGCCTTAAACTAACTGGAGGGGAGTTCCAAAGAGGATGCAGCTAGACTGTTCTCAGTGGTGGCAGAAGACAGAACAAGGCTCAAGTTTCAGCAAGGGAAGTTTAGGTTAGATATTAGGAAGAATTTTCTCACTAGAAGGGTAGTAAAAACACTAGAACAGGATACCCAGAGAAGTGATGGACTCTCCATCCTTGGAGGTTTTTAAGACTCAGCTAGACAAAGCCTTGGCTGGGATGATCTAGTTGGGGATGGCCCTGCTTTGAGCAGAGGGTTGGACTAGATGACCTCGTGAGGTCCCTTGCAACCCTAATTTTCTATGATTCTATAACCCTCCATGCTCCCTGCCAGCCCAGGGCTGCTCTGCCCCAGCGCAAATTGTTGCTGTCCTGGGCGCATGTGTAGATGCTGCATCTGGGAGCAGCTGACTCTGTCTCAGGCTGCTCTGAATTTTATTGTGTCCCATTAATTTCATGTGTTGATGCACCCCTTGTGTTGTATTTCTAAGCTGAACTGACTTCTTTACGCTGTTTCCTAGCTTTCTAATGGGGTGATGCATTTTGCCACTCAGGCACTACAGCCAGTGAGACCACTAGTGCAAAAAAGGACAGTTCCCTTTCTACAGTTACATGCACACACTTACTATTTTATAAAATCAACACAAGCATTTTGCAAGTAGTCAGAACCAGGCATCACCTGGTAGAAAAGAACATGAAGGCGAGTCCCATGGCCCCATAGCTCCTCATATGCATTACAACTTTCCCATAGTAGCAGGAACATCTCTGTGGGGGCTGGTGGTCTAGCAGCTGGTGTGGGGGGGAGAAGAGTTTGTACATTGGCAGAAAAACAAATACATCTAGTTCTCCTTTAGCTGCCAAGTTACTGTTCCCTGTCTTGCATTGTAAGCTCCTTGGGGGAGGAGCTTCGTCTCTGTATTCTGGGTAGTATACAGAGGTGGAACTGTGCAGTACCCAGCAAGGTGCGTCATGGTTTGACTGGAGTTTCTACACACTCCTGCTATACAGATGATGATAAATTATAGCCCTTTTTAACTGCAGAACTCAGACGGGAGGGCACTGTTGTCTCTTTTACATAGATGGGGCAACTAAGGCACAGTGAAGTGACTTAGCCATGGTCAACCAGTCAGATATGCAAACAGAGCCCAGCTCTCTTGAACGCTAGTTTGGTGCCCTCTCAGGGCCCCTCTTTCTGCCTTCCCTTATGTTTTCTCTTCATTGAGACATAGCCCCAGTTCTCATATTGATGACTGGAGTTGTGAGGCTGTGACTGAGTCAAGTTTCTCACTGTGCTGTTATTTTGCAGAAAGCTCTTAGGTTTTAGAACTCATCGCAGTCATCCGGGGCTGGGACCCATCGCTCCAAACACCGGAAACATGGGAGAGGCGAGTGTCTGCTTTCTGTGCCAAGTGGAACACACAGTCAAGCTCCCCGGTCAATCTGCGAGCTGGCAGGAGAGGAGCTGCCCAGAAGCAATGCTTTCAGTGCTAGGCATGGTAGAAAGAGGCTGTGGCAGCGAGAAGTAAGCCCAAATGGTTTCATGGGAAATATGAGATCCATGGCAAGGCTGTGCTTCTCCCTCAGCCTCAACATAAGGAGCAGAGGAAATCCTGGTCTTGAAGCTCCAGGACACTTTGACCTTGACATTACTATGCGGGCTGGGCTCCCTTGGTCTCCCACCAGAGGCTGATGATACCTCTCTACACCAGCTTTCTCTCCTGCCTTTTAGCCCAACAAAACTGCAGCATGGATAAGGCTGGTCCTGAGTGAACAACCTCCCTATTGGTGCCAAGAGTCTGCCCCAGCTAAACAAAACAACAATTGTATATTGGGGGGTGGGAGGGAGGAAGTGTAGAAATCCCACTGCATGGGAAATTGCTGTATCTTGATGCCTCTTGTGCAGGTTTTCAGCATCTGGGCAGTGTTGTGAGGCCAGGAGCAAGATGGCATCACTATCCATGCCCTCTAACAACCCTCTGCATCTGGTGCATTGGGCAGCTGATGTCATATGTTTCTAAACCTGCTTCCTTCCCCTACCTGCTAGGGGTCTGTGTGCTTTTGTCTCCCTTCCTTTCCCAGCGTGGATGAGAAAGTTTTGTTCAGGAACTTGCCCTGAATCCAGAAGTCTGGAATCAGCCCATGCCCTAATTCTTCCTAATAGTGCTCAGGCTTTGGGGTAATACCATATTTATTCACACACCCCTGAATAAGATGTGCATGTTGTTCTGGGAAGGCAGCAGAATGAAGAAGAAAAAAGACTGTTCCTTGAACATAAGTTAAGTAACTTGATATAACAAGTTATAAAATAAAGAAAACTGTGTTGTTCCACTCATGACCACATGCATTCACATATGCCACCAGACTGATTCAGTCAGCATGGGCACACAATCTGAAATGGCAGTAAGCCTGTGTGAAGTAATGACATCAGTTCACCTACGAATACACCGAAACATACTTTTAATCAAACTGCTCAGAAATAAGTTCTCATTGAAGATGCACCTCCTCGGTTTTTGTTCACTATTTTTGGGGGGGAAAGGGTGCATGTGTATAAATATGGTACTTCTCTGGAGGAAATGTTGTTCAAATGCTGAAAGTATCTTCATTCACCAAAGCCAAGATCCTGCAGTGCCTGCAACTCAGAAACACATTGGAACCAAACTAAGACGTGGGCAAAACAAAAGCAGCATCCTTGGCTTCCGTAGCATCAGACTGACTGACTAACCCTGGATGTGGAAACCTACCCAGCACTGGGACTGCAGTACCCTTCTGCCCAGCAAAGTGGCCAAGGCCTGTGCTACTCCAGTAGTCGTGGCCCAGAAACAGAGAGGCTCCAATTTCTCGTATTCCCTTTCCAGGTGATTCCAGTAACAAATCCAATCATCAGATTGCTTGAGGTCCTTGCCCCAGTCTCTTCTAGGGGAGCAGGGTGGCAAGCCCACCATGTTGTGAGTGAGCAGAGGCTGTTGGATGGCTAGATGCTCCACCCATTGCTCAGACTGCTGCTCTGGGCCTGGTCTGCCAGCTGGGTCCCTGCTTGGCATTGTTGTGCGAGGGGTCTGGTCACTTGTAAATCAGTGACATGAGTAAAACAGTCAGTACGCCCAGCAGGACTGTGACCCAAAACACCCTGATGCGATACTCCCACAGGGCATGGCACAGCTGTCTGCACATGGACAGATGGAGGGGACGGTGGACGTGGATTAAGTCTGCCAAGTGGGTATCTCGAGGAGCCGGGTTGTGCAGCAGCTCCACTGTAATCAGCATCTCAGGGCCTTCTTCCCTGGCACTGACTTGACCACTTGACAGAGGCTTTTGGATGCAGTAGAGCTTGTATCCATCCAGCCAGACCTCCTGCAGTGTCTGCATCCACGGAGGGAACTGGGTGATGACAGCCATGTTTGGCAGGAGGTTGGGGACCCCTCCGTGGGGAATGGACACACTGGCTCTGCAGAGAGGGCACTGGAGTGCCTGGGATTGTTTCAGGAAGACACACAACCTGGAGAGGCACTCCAGGCAGAAGGTGTGGGAGCACGGCAGGAGCAGGGGCGTCTGGAAAATGTTGTCATAGGGGACGTAGCAGATGGGGCACTCAGGAATGGGCTGTTGAGGCTCCTCTGGCTCCATCTGGGTTGGGGTCTGAGCCCTCTGGCCCTGTCCAGAGCCTATCCACAGCCCTTTGCAGCAGCAGTAGCAACATCCCAGGGCTGCTTAGGCTGAGGGGCACCTCCCTGGGAAGCAGGGTTTAGCAAGTGCAATCAGAAATCCCAGCAGGGAGAGCAGCTCTCCCTGCCCCTTGTCCCACCTTGCCTGTTGCTGCTGCATCTCCTTGGTTGGGGCACTGCCCGGCTCATGCTCCTTCCTCAGCCCAGGCGGCCCAGTGAGCAGGAGCCCAGCGCTGCTCCGTCTGCAGGGCCAGCCTGTTGTGAGTTTCTTTGCCTAGTAACCGACATTTAGCTCTAACTTTCTCCGAGCCAGGGTCAGTTAAGTCCCTCCCTCCTGACATAGCAACTCTGGCTCGGTGCGCACACAGCCAGCTTGCTTACTAGCACACAAAGGAGACAACCTGCTCTTCTCTCAGCCAGCTCTGGAAACTCCCTCAATGGGGGCGGGCACACTCCAGCTCGGGAGTCCCTTGATCGGGGTGGGCACGCAGCCCCTTCAGACAGGCTAGTCAGCACAGCATGGCCCCAACTCAGGCTGCTAAAGCTTTCCCATCCTTTTTGTGGCACTGGGCCATGCGGCACAAACACGAGAGACCTTGTTGTCATAGTCAACAATATACCCAGGGAAAAGCCAAGCTGTTGCCAACCCATGGGCAAGGCCCCTAAAAGGTGTGGCAGGCAGCAGAAATGGGAAAGGAGGGCGTCCCAGGCCTTGATGGCCACCGGAAGAAGTTTCAGGGACTAGACCGTGAGCAAGGTGCAAGGAGACTACTTCATTGTAGGGCCTGAGAGAGAAAGAAAAAGCAAAACCAGACAAGAACAAGAAGAGATGAAAAGAGACCAGTCACTTCTGATAGCCCAGCCCCTCCCAGCTCACTGCTTATCCTGCTGACCGGGGAGGGTCCCATGTCAGAGCAATTGGGAAGACAGATGGGTCTGTGCTAATTAGAAGGCCATTAGTATCCTGCCCTGCCAGTGGCAGAGTCTGCAATGATCTGCCTGCTAGTGTGACAACACAGGGCACTAATGACAGCTGCTTTCGGACTCCACGAGCTGTTCTCTCCTACCCAGGACGTGACAGCTGGTTCTGAGTCTGAACCTTATAAAAGATAGGGCGGCTGCTGCACTCGCCGCAACTGGAGCAGTCAGTGTGTGATCAAAAAAAATTAGAACTTCATATATGTGACACATCCTGGCTGAAGCTTGCTTGGATACTCCCCCTTAGCCTCTGCATACATCTCAGGCTCTTGGACATGTATTGCCAGAAGGCAGGGTAAATATAGACTAACTAAGACCCATATGGAGCACAAGCTTTTATGAACAGAGGTTCACTTCATCAGATGCTGTGGAAGGACAGCATAGAGCGGTGTCTATAGAGAAGTGTCTTTTCACAGCATCTGATAAAGTGAACTTGAGGTCACAAAAGCTTGTGCTCTGTATGGACATTAGTTAGTCTACAAAGTGCGTATCTACCCTGCTTTCAAACTAACATGGCTAACTACTTCTCAACATACTGCCAGTCACCAGTCTCTGTTTGTCTTGAAGACTCCCTATGATGACAGATACACAAGTGTCTAGGCACCAAGCAAGTGATGGGATCTTCCGAACCCTGGGAGCCCTCTGTAATGATCCTCGATGTAGATACAAAGCAGGAGGCTGAAGCACAGGACATCTATTCTGGCTGTGCTGCTCTTTTCTGAAGCACTTGAATCTGGATTTCCCTCAGACTTTGGTGTACTTTTAGCTTTGCAGGGAACAGTGATGGTGCAAGACTCCAGCACAGGGATGAAATCATTCTTAGCACAGCTTTTAATACCAAGCATTCCCCATCTCTACGCCTTCTACAGCTCACTGAGCCAATTAAACATTATCATCTGCTACAAGTCTGGGTTCTTTAATAAGCATTTGTGGCACACCAAGTCTCTAGCCTGACCAAGGAACTTAAGAGACCAATGGATCTACCAGACAGAAAATTGAATGCTAGGTGAAAAATTCACCCTGTTTGAGCTGAAAGCTGCACCCAGCCAATTGTCCTCAGAGTTGCATCAGGATCCTGACCCCCGTACTAGATAAAAAAGCTTGCTGAGTACAAATGTTCCCCAAATACTGCAGGGCAGTGCAGAAGAAGAAAAGCTACAGATTTACTGCAGTGATATTCAGAATTACAGTATCACCAATAACAAATGATTGAGGCAGCAAGGTATGTTCAGGGAACGTCCATCTCCGAATTGCTTCCTTGCTTGTGTAGCCCTGGCAGCGGCACTGCTCACAGCCATATCCAAATTTTTGGGATCCTGGGGTGCCAATAGGTCTTGGTCTATTCCCACTCCATCTACAGGCTGGGAGCACCATACACTGGAGTGCTGTCCCGTGGTCTTTCCCACACCAGACCACACACTAAATAACTATTTACAATAAATTTATTATTTACAATAATAACTGAGAGACTGACAAATTCAACATCCCATAAATAACAAACAAATATTTTCAATGAGCTCAATAATAATCAGCATAGAGCAGTGTAATAATAATATACCAGCAAATACTTATCATATAACAAAAGCAATTATGTTATTGACTTTAACACTCAGGCAACATATAACAGGTATATATACTTAATCAGCCAGGTCTCCACAAAATCACTCTGCCTGCAGCGGAGTAGCCCACTGTGGCGTGGCTGCGGTGGAGCCCTGAGGAGCGGTGCTCGCTCTGCCTCAGAAGAGGGGTGGCAATGCTGTCGTCAGGACAGAAGATGGGGGTACCTGTCAGGACTTTGGGTGTGGCTGCTGTGGAAACCAAGGTTTCTTCCCTTTTCCAGTATTTTCTGGGTGCCTGCAATCAATCACACCATTCCCCAGACACTTCCCAGGGCAGCTTCCCTGTGTTTGGCACCTGGAGTGCCCCTTCCCAGCTGTACTGTGGTGAGCTCTCTGCTGGAGCTCCCACACAGCTGCAATTCCCTGCTGCTTTCTCCAGCTCTCCCAGAAAACCTCCTCTAGCAACCCCCATCCATGATTCCCCCCAGTGACTCCCTGCACTCAGGGATCTTAAGACTCTGGAGAGAAACCCGTTTGCACAACCCCTGCTCCTTTGGTAAAAATTACCAGGCAATCCTGGGTACTCATTAGCTGGTGGCTTCTCTACTCTCAGTAGCAGCTCACTCAGTCACAATTCTTCTGCCAGCCCTTCTCATCACAGCTTTAGCTCGCCTCTCCCCAGCTAGTCTCCCCTGGTTTTTACCCGGCTTCCTGCCCTGGGGTTCCAGCTGTCCAAGCACGTGCATGGATCCTGTGTGCACAGCCTGCTGCACATCCTTGTCCCAAGAGTGCAAACACCTAGACTGAGTTTGCAAGCTCTAAGGAAACCCTTCAGCACCTTTACACTTGTGAATAATGGTTGAGTGAGAGTTGGGCATCAGCTAAGGCTGAAGAAAGAGCATCAAGGATAGCCTGTGACAGAAAAGACCAATTAAATCCTGACAATAATGATTTAAGAGTAGCAAGTTTCTTGCCAGCAGTAGAGGGAAGTGTTTGTAGGAGCCTGTATGTGGCTTTAACTGATAGACAATGGTATACAAATGAACATGGTCTTAGTGAGAAGCTCACAAAAGGAAAGAGAAGGTTTTTAAAGGTTTCTCAGAAGGGGCTCAGAGTTGATTTGCAGACAAAGATGAAATCTGTGCTGCAGCGACAACTATGAAGACACCAGGCAGACTGGGAAACCCTACTGCAACATTCCCAATCAGGAATGGTTAGGTGTACAAATGAGGTGACTGTACCCTAGCTGCCACAGACCGCAGGGGTTTCCATGGATCAGAAGGGCCCAGGAAAGTTGTGGAAACTTTGGAACTTACTAACGGAGATTAGTTGCAGCAAGAAGTCAAGGAACTAAAAAATCACTACCTGGATGAGGAATGGGATCAGACAGAGAATTTGGGCAAGAAGATGATATTGGCAACATTTTCCTACCACATTTGTAATCCACAGAGGTCCAGAGGGAAACGGTTGGGTCCAACTCAACATAATACAAAACCTCACTATCTTTGAAAGGAAAAAACTCCCTGGGAGACTTATTTGGCTCAGTTCAACTTTCCAGTCCATGAATGGCTCAGAGGAAGGTGAGGAACAGGGCTCCTAGCAACTAACTGGAGTGACTGAGCTCTATTGATGCTTCTGAAATTCTCCCTGAAAAGAAGACTGTTATCCTGATACAAACCCTTGACATGATTTGGAGACAGCCACCTATCCAAGCTGAGCTAGACAGAGCAAAGAGGGGAGGAAAAAAAGAAACCCTGTCTGAACTGGCATTGGATCAGTGGAGATTTGGGTTCCTGGCACACCTGATACCAATGAAAACTACCAGGATAAAGTGGCAATGGATCAATTTGTAGATGCTTAGCTGGCCTGGGACTTACAGACCAAGATGAGTGAAAGGAGGCAAAAGACAGCCAGAGAGGCTCTAGAATTAACTCCAGAAAGTCAGACTGTCCCCACAGCAATGCACCAGAAGAGGAGGGCACTGCCACTGAGAAAGAAAGAACCTAACTGTTGTGATGGGTTTTTCCAACCCCTGCACACTTTAAATCCATCTTGACACTAATTTTACAGGAGGGTGGGGTTTGAACACACAGTATCTTTGCTGGCACTTTAATAGCCATGGGCACTTCCACAAGGTAAAGGCAAGCAGCTAAATGCACTTAAAGCAGGTTAGATCTGCCTTAGCTTGGGTCCTGGATAGACTTTTGATGAGTGAGATACTCGGGAAAACTTTCTTACTAGGAGGGTAGTGAAGCACTGGGACAGGCTACTCAGAGAAGTGCAGTATTTCCATCTTCAGAGATTTTTAAGACCTGGCTATACAAAGTCTTGGCTGGGAAGATATAGCTGGGCATGGACCTACTTTGACTTCCTGAGGTCCCTTCCAACCCTCATTTTATATGATTCTGTGATCCTTGTAAGTACAGCTCTGTATCTAGTACATATGATGGAGAAAGGAATTAGGATCTGGTTAATTTTTCTGGTTATTAAAAGAGGTGATAAATCAGTTCATACAATAATAGATATTGGCAGTCATGCAAAGATCAGAGAAGCAGTTCAAGTAAGTACTAGGATTATGAAAAGACTGGCCCAGAAAGAATTGTTGAGACATAAGCTGGGCCAAGACAGAATGCTGTGTGGAAGCCCCTCACCCCACTAGAGGAACTGTAGGCATCAAAAGGAGGTGCAAGGCTTGGACATACAATTTTTTTAGGGCTGGGCAGTTACCTCGATCCTGGGTAAGCTTTTTGAGAGAATTATCCTGGCACATGTCCACAAGGGGCCAACGGGGGGGATTATGCTTAGGGGCAACCAACACGGGTTCATTAGAGGCAGGTCCTGTCAGACCAACCTGGCGGCCTTCTATGACCAGGTCACCAAATCCTTAGATGCAGGGGTAGTAGTGGACGTAGTATTTCTGGACTTTAGGAAGGCTTTCGACACTGTCTCTCACCCCGTTCTCAATAAAAAACTGGGGGACTGTGGCGTCGACACCTACACAGTCAAATGGGTCGCTAACTAGCTGGAGGGCCGCACCCAGAGAGTGGTGGTGGATGGGTCATTTTCAACCTGGAGGGATGTGGGCAGTGGGGT
>NW_017729011.1:3629784-3631240 GCF_001723915.1 Gavialis gangeticus
GGCTGAGAGGGGATCTAGTGGCCTGTTACAAACTAGTCAGAGGGGACCAGCAGGCATTGGGGGAGTCCCTGTTCCCCTGAGCACTACCAGGAATGACTAGAAATAACGGTCACAAGCTGGCAGAGGGTAGATTCAGACTAGATATCAGGAGGCACTACTTCACTGTCAGGGGAGCTAGGATCTGGACCCAACTTCCAAGAGAAGCTGGCTGGCTCCTACCCTGGGGGTCTTTAAGACAAGACTAGACAAACACCTTGCTGGGGTCGTTTGACCCCAGTACTCTTTCGTGCCATGGCAGGGTGTTGGACTAGATGATCTGCTCAGGTCCCTTCTGACCCTACTAACTACGAAACTATGAAACTATGAAACAAAGAATGATTAAGTCTGGTACTGAATATATGGTATGAGCTGTGAAATACCATACATGGGAATAGTGGATGCTGGGTCAGAGTTAACAGCTATCAGACATGCACACTAGGGGACAAGGCATACATAACTGAATCATCTGACTCGTCTCAAGTGGAGATGGCTGGGGAAGCTGCATCTATCCAAAGTCTGGGAAAGTAGAGAATTCAAGGAAATGGTCCAGAGAGTTGAGAAAAATCTCAGCACTGGAAGCTGACAGCCTGCTTGGATTTCATTATGTCTAATAAATCTGTAACAAATACAGAGAGAACTGCTGATTTAGTCCATTGCATTATGTGGCCCAGGTGAAAAACATCTGACTTGATTTTAGTATCAGCTGCTACTTTGCTTAAGTATTATTCACCTTCTTCCCCAGATTATTCATAAACATATTAAATATCCTGGGGCCTATTACAGAACCCAGAGGTCCCCCACTATTAAACTTCTCCCTGGATGAAAATGAATCATATTATTCCTCCTTTGCTTTCTGCCTCAGACTAAAACCAAGAGCTAAGCAGGGTCACCACTGCTGTGGGATCCTCCAGGTGCTGAGTTGGCTTGTTGGGCAAGACTTCTTACAGTAGCTTTTGAGCCACCAGGTTGTGAGGGGAACAGTACCTTGGGGGTGCTATCCTTTACATCAGAAACAACACAGGCCAAAAGCAGTGGTCCCCATTGACGCTCCCTTATCCTTTGTGTGACAGCTGAACACGCCAGCCATGCACATCAGGTTTCAACCTCCCCTTGCAGTCTGGACAATGTTCATCTCCTGCCATGAACTGCAGTTTCCCTGTAGAGGCAGCCATATCTCAGCAATGGGCAGAGTGCTTCTGCCTGGATTGTTTGTGCCATAGATTCATAGATTCATAGATTCATAGATTAAGGGTCGGAAGGGACCTAGTAGATCTTCTAGCCCGACCCCCCGCCAGGGCGGGAGAACAACAAAAAACCCCAAAAAGAGAAATGGGACTCAAACGAGTCCAGCCAGGTAGGCATCCAGCCTCTTCTTAAAGACCCCCAGGGTAGGGGCCAGCACCACTTCCCTTGGAAG
>NW_017729011.1:3631879-3645956 GCF_001723915.1 Gavialis gangeticus
ACCCTCTGAGTGCGACCCCTCAGCCAATCTGCAATCCATCTGACTGTGTAGGCATCGATGCCACAGTCACCTAGTTTTTTAACTAGGATGGGGTGAGAGACGGTGTCAAAGGCCTTGCTGAAGTCCATCACTCAGTGACCTTTGCCACCTGCTATGGCATCTGTTTAACTCAGGGGCTGGCAATTATTTTGGGCGGAGGGCCGCTTACTGATTTTTGGCAAGCCATTGAGGGCCGCATGACAGGCAGCCAGGGGCAGATAAATATTAATTTTCTAAATTTTTTAGAGGCCCCGTGGGCCAGATAGGATGGTCTGGTGGGCCATATTTTGCCTCCCCTCCCCTGGTTTAGCTGCATGTTTAAGACTATTAGCCAATGCCTACAGAAAGAACCAAGCGAATGCTTCCTCCTCACCCCTGCCATGATGGAGGTCATGTCCCCCCACTCCCCTCACTTGTGGTTAGAGCTTCCCTCAGATCTATGGGTTCACAATGCACAGTGCAGCTTTAACCTGTCATCTCCACCAGCCGTGCCAATGTGGATAGCCCATGTAAATGGGCTGCTTTGCATGCCTTACTTCCTACGGCAAAGCTTTCCCCTCCCTGGCAAACCAGTTTTTCTCTCACTGAAGGCTGCTGATTTCAGCAAGTTGAAAGGAAGCAGATAAGCCTGGATTTCTTCTCTCTCCCCAGCATGAGGAATCTCTGCTTGGATTGTGCATCATCTGGGCCTCACTCAGGTTAGATGTGAACAATTCTCTTTGCTTTCTAGAGCCAAATCAAGGGTCAAACAGACACTGAGCAAGAAAGAGGAGGCTGCTGAGGTTTACTCAGTTCACTGACATCAAGTCCATGAACTGAACTAGGAGAGGTTAGAGGGACACATGCAGTTGTCACCATAATACTTAATTAGCTTTTCCCTTTAAATATTGTCTCGTACAGCGTTTTTAACATGATCCACCACACAATGTGCTTCAGCGGTCATCAGAAAACCTGCACTGGTGTCCTAAATGCCATTAGCAATCTGTAGCTACAGCCTTGAGCCTGTCCCGCCACCACAACACAGTGTGTGCTATGCAGCCTGCCTGGGCAAAGTTAACTATTAAGCAGCGGAAGCAAACAGTATGTTCCATAAAACCCACTCCTGTATAATATTTATTAATTTGTATTAATTTGAACCCCAGTCATGGGTGAGAATCCCAGCATAGTAGGTGCTGTCCATGAACTGGATGACTCCTGCCATCAAACCATGTGAAATTAAATGCATCCTTGTAAATTTAAGGCATCATGAGCAGGAAGAGCTCTTGATAATTATTACACATAATTCCTAGATATATCCACTGCTCTATCCTACCTGACTGTATACAGTCAAGACTAGAGATAGTAAGGCTGAAATAGGTTCAGTGGGTTTCAAATAAGGCTGAAATAGGTTCAGTGGGTCACATTCAATTCAATTTTGTTCCTAGGGCTGTAGAAACTGCTGTCTGCCAATATTCTCTTATGAGTATGAGTGAAAGTATTCCCCAGCCAGGGGGCGGGTAGCAGAGACCACAGCAGGTACTGGGGAGAGGGCAAGAGGTAATCAATAAAAAATAACTAGGGCTGTGCAAAACAGCAGTTTCATTTCAACTTCCATTTTTCCATTTTGATGGGACAGTGTTTCGTTTTGAGTTTCGTTTCATTTTGAAAGCACTGTTCCGTTTCGTCTTGTCTAAACTGTTTCGCTATTTCAAAGCTGTTTCGATGGTTTGCCCATAGGATATAATGGGGAAGCATGAAAATGCCTAAAACTTTGTCATTTCTTTCCTGATTCAGATGAAACTTGCAGGGATGGTAGCTCCTTCCGAGGGCATGAAGCCTTCCAAGTTTCAAGGAGATAGGTGAAGAGGTTTCTGAGAAACTGCACCTCAAACTGTTCAAAGCAAAACTTGTGACACTTGCCAGCAGCGGCAGCCTCCTGTCATCCAGCACGCAGATCTGGGGACCTGCACCCCCAGGAGGGCTGCAGGGCTATGCCAGACTCCTCCCAGGGGGTGCAGTGCCCCGATCTGCATGCTGGACGACAGGAGGCTGCCACTGCCAGCTGGGACCGGCGCTGAAGCCAAGCAAGCTGGGCTTCAAAACTCGAAATGTTTAGAAAGTTTCAAAATGTCTCGAGTGCCCTTGCTTTGTTTTGAAGCTGTTTCAAAGCCTTTTGTTTCATTTCAATTTTGCTGTTTCAAGCTTGAAATGCACTGAAACAGCTTTGAAGCAAAACATCTGGCAAAATTTCACACAGCCCTAAACATAACCCAACAAAGAGGTCTCAGTTGGTCAGTTGTAGACCCTGCCCAAGCAGCTCTTGCCAACACTGGAAAGCCAATGAGTTTTTGTTGACCTCATTGCTTTGGGATCAAACTCATGGGCTAGAATTTGTGGCTGGCAATCCCACAAAAGTAGGCCTGGAAGGGAACCCAGGAGGCTGACTGGTCCAAATCCCAGCCCAGGACAGGGCCACTCCTATCCAAACCAGCCCATACAAATATTTGCAGGCTTGTGAAGGGGTGCAACCAGGGTTTGAATTACACTTCAACTCTTGCAAAAAAAGTTGGCTGGGATTGGGGCTGTGTGCGTGGGTCCTCACCAGTACCGTGGGCTGGGACCAGTGGCAGTGGCAGCTAGAAGAAGCCACCGCCACTGTTGCCTGTGCTGCTTAGAAAGGTGTGGGGCAGGCCGGGGGCTGTGTGCAGTGGTGCATAGGCTTTGGGCTGTTGTGGAGGGCGAAGGGGTGCTGACTGGCCTGTGGGAGAAGGGGGCTCTCATCTCTTATAGGGGGGCTCTTGTCTCTTATGGGGGGGTTCAACCCCTCCAAGCTCCCCATAATTTAAATCCTGGGTGAGAAGGAGCTGTACCACCTTGATGTAGCTCTTTGGATGCAGCTAAAGCAGACTCTTGCCTCAATAGGCTATGCCCCCCTCCCACCTCACACACACACATACACCCTGCCCATGCATGTTGGCTGAGATATCCCTGGAGCCAGCTGTCCTTGCACTGCCTCTTTTGCAAGTAGCCCCTGCAGGGGGAGAATTTGCAAGTAGCTCCTGCACTGCCCCCACATTGCAAAGCCCATGGCTAGGGTCAGGTTGTGGCACAAAGTGGGTTCTAAGCTTGCAGCTGTTATTTTCAGGGTCTGCTTGGTGCCCATTTTAAGGTGTCAGCCTGAATGCTTGCACTGCTGCAAGGACCTGCTGCAATGGTCTCCCGGGAGGAGCTGGCCCTGGAGATGGAGTGTGCCATCTGCTACAGCCAATACAACAATGCCTTCCATGCCCCCAAGGTGCTGCAGTGCCAACACACCTTCTGCCTGGAGTGCCTGGCCCATATCAACGTCAAGTCCCAGCTGCCAGACACTATCCAGTGCCCCATGTGCTGGTCCTACACCAGGCTCCCAGACAGCGGGCCTCCCAAGCTAGACAACAACCTTGCCATCCTATCTTGCCTCCCAAAAGGCATGAATAGGACCTGCAGCATCCACTTCAGCTGCAGCAAGGGCAGGCTCTGGCTCAAGCAACTGCCTGAGGTCTCCCATGGGACTGTGGTGCCACAGATCTGCATGAGCAATATCAGCCACAGCTTGGACGTGGGCCGCCCACCATGGCGAGAGAACCAGCTGCACCAGGAGGATCAGTGGAGTCGCTGGAGCTGCTTGGACAAACCTTTGTGCCGCGCTCTCCTGGTGGTGGCAGCCATGGTCACAGTCACCCTCATCATCAGCTCCATCCTGTTCTTCATTCTGCCTCCTTCCAGCAGAGCCAGTCACAACATGACAGCTCTCAGCCCACTTGTGGCAACCGACAGCTCCCCCTGAGTGCCTGCCACCAGGAAGCTGAGAGGAGCAGGGCTGGCTCTGGGCAAAAAACTGCTCAGGATGTGCCCCTTTCTCACAGCTGAGTCGTTGCTCTGCAGGAGGAAGGAGTCAGGCCATTCAGCCTGGTTCCACATCGTTATGTGCAGCTGGGTCTGGTGGGGAGCGGCTGAGGCTGTTATGACACTGAGATCGAGCCAGGTGCCAAGTTTGGAGTCATCACTGCATCTGCACTTGTTGAGGGTTATGGCCTGGGCCCAGCTTTCCCTTCATTCAGTCTGAGCTCTCATCCTCTGAGGGATGTAGCACAGTGGTGGGGCTGAGGTGCTGGGCTAGGAGTGCAAAGCCTGTGGTTGCCAGCCTGGCTGGGCCAGGGGACCAGCCCTCTGCAACTCCTATCTGCAAGGTCACAGCCTGTAGGGAGCGCTCTGAGTCCGCTGGATGGCTGTGGAGGTGGCTTGGTTAGCCTCGCTTCCTCCCTGTCTTGACTCACCACTCCTGAGTTTCAACAGTGCCACAAGACCAGTATCTCTGAGCACTCAGATCTCCTCTCCCCCAACCAAGCAGATACCCCCTGTGTGCATAGATAGACGAGGTCAAGCACCTTACACTTCTGGTTGGTAGGCAGCTGCCGTGGTTACCAGATATTCTGTCTCTGCTACAGGGATGTGGCCTGAGGAGAGAGCCAGCATTGGGGCAGGTGATCAGAGAGGGGCAAAGGACCTTAGGGAAAAATGGGGACAATAGAAAGACATCTGCAGGAGAGAGGAGCCTGACATGAAACATGGGGTTTTGAATCCAAGGGACTCAGGTAGCCTGCACTCTGGAACAATGTGGGGGCAACCCTTAGCTCAGGACAGGCAGTGCTTCTCCAGGACGGTGGCTGGGACAACAGCAGGGTTTGTTCCTGTGCTCTTCCTGTAACCATGAGGTTCCCTTAGCCACAGCCTTGGATGAGAGTCGCCAGAGAGGGGAGGCTACTTAAGTGGCTCTGGGAATGGGCAGGTGCCCTCCAGTGCTAACACATAGTGACAGTAACCTTAGACACACCATGACTGACTGATGATATTTTTATTTCTTTCTTGTATTGTGGTAGTACCTGGGAGTCCCAGCCATGGACCCAAACCCATGGGCTGCAGGCTGTACATCTAATAAAGAAAAAGTTCCTGTCCCCGGAAGCCCACAGGAATAGTGTGCATTATTCTTTGCAAGCTACAGAGATCCCCAGACAGAGACAAGCACTGAGAAGCCCTGTCAAGAGTAACACCTTGCAGTTTTCTGAAAGAAGTCCAGCCCAAAGGCTTTTTGTTCCATGGAGTTTTCTTTTATTGGCCCTTTCTGAGGCCTTTAAAAATGCCGCCATTGTGTGTGGCCTTGAATCTATAGATATTGGGGCAGGGTTATTTCAATTCCCTGGCTAAGCATTACTGATAATAACATGCAGCACGTATGTATTCATGACTAACTCCACACAGCTGCTCCTACAAGCTGGATCATATTCCCATCTGAAAAATAGGGAAACTTGGGCCAAAAGGGATTTGTGCCCACATTTCCACATCAGAATCTAAGGAGGCAGGTGTTAGCATCTAAGAAAAATCAGATCTTGGGTTGGGCACTGAAGGACCCAAAAGTATGGACAATAGATGCTGGTCTCCACAGAGTCAGGAGTGATTCAAAAGCTATTTAATTAAACTGATGTGAGAGGCTGTGCTGGAGGCTGCTGGGCTTATTTCAGTTTAACTTAAGCGGGTTGCCAAATGACTGAAGCTAAGTGGAAATGAATCAGCAGTTTGTACCAATGAAACGAAAGGGGTTTAAAAGTGGTTTGAACTAAAACAGAACAACTTTCTGGTGTAACCCAGACCTTGGCCAAGATTAGAGTGCCAGGACAGAGGCCCAGGCCTGAGCATTTAAACACTGGGCCAAGGGGCCCAACATCTTACCCTGAGCTTAAAATCAGGGATAGGAGTTTGCCTGTCAGCTGCGCTTGGCCTCTTGTAGGATGATGCCCAAGCAGCACATTCAACTGCAGTGCTGGGGAGAACATGGAGACAGCCCAAAGCATCAGCATGGGAGATGGCTGGAAAGACCCAGTGTGCAGAGGACACTTCCTTCCCCTCTTCAGTCCCTTGCCCTACCTTGTGCTTATCTAATTTGAATCACAAGCTCCTGCCTCCCCATGCCATCTGCCCCCGTGAGGGGCCCTGCCACCAGAGGATCCAAGTGTTTTAGCCGTGGAGCATAAAACACAAGAAACTTGTCTGAGCTCATTTAAGGCAGACTGCCAACAGTCCTGCATCAATCATCGTCTCTTGCCAGCCCTGCCCATGCACCACGTGTCCCAGCCTCCTCTTGTGCTGTGGCCTCATTCCCAGGACAACAGCTACTACAACATGCTGCTACCAGCTTACTCCAGAGCCACGCACACAGGGAAATGAATCAAATGAAGACAGCCATGGGCAAGACTTGACATGTGCTAGTGATAATGGAGCCGAACCCTTCAGAGCTGGGATGCCTTTGAGATTGGGCTCTAGACTATTGTAATGGATCCAGTGCATGTTTACACTAGAGACCAGGGTGATACCAGACTCTCAGCAAGACAGTCTCACCATTGGCTATAAATATGTTCTCAGGGGTCCCTCCAGGCCAAGTGCTTCCTGGAAGAGAGGGTTTGTTGGGGGACTGCAAAGTCAGGCAGGCTCAGTCATTAAGTGACAGGAGCAGGAGTGCCCAGGAGCTTTCCTCTTGTTTGGATGGATGTGCTTCCAGGGCTCCCACTAGGATTGTGTCAGGCATGGAGGTCAGGTGAGAACGGACCCTCTGGAGCTGGAAACAAGCAGACAGATGAATAAGAACCCTGGCCTGGGCCAGATCCAGAAAGATGAGATCCACCCGCATGGAAAGAGCCTTTTCGCTCTTCTGTCATCCCCAGGGGCTGCAGCCCTGCACTACAACATCCATCTACTCACAGTATGAGTGCTGCACCTGGTGGACCTGCATGAAGTATCACAGCCCCGTGGCACCTGGAGACGAGGACGTTGTCCCCATCTTCTGTTCCTATCAGGATTTCCCTCCAACCTGGTGGGTGTAGTGGAGGGATAGGACTGGAAGGAGTGGGGCAGAGAAGTTGGCACCCACCTCTTCTGGGAGGAGAGGGGGCTCTAAAACAGCCAAAGGTCCCACAATGCTGCTCTATACAAGTATTGTACTCTCATGTTCATCCTTAGAAATATGGTCGAGCCTTCATTTTTTAAAATCCTAAGTCATTAAAGAGCTCACTGCCTAACCAGGCAGGACTCTTGCTATGCTCCCCATCCTTCCTTGCACTGGGATATGCTTTTATGCCCTTGATACTGTGCTTCTGCATGGTAGTGTTTGAAGACAGGCCTGGCAAGCCTGCAAAGACAGATACCCCCTTGCGTGCTCAGCTGCTGTGGGGTGAAGGGCAGAGAACTTATGCCTGATGTACAGACCAGTGTGTCACTCAGACGTGGCCCCAGCTGAGTCCAGGGGTGAGAATGGGCAGCTTCTGTGTGTCCCGTGCCCTGCCCAGCATCACAGGGGAAGCTGAGGAGACTTCCCCAGCCGCTCTCTTGCCACTGAGCCTGATGGACCTCTACTGAGCAACAGAAAAGGAGAAAGATGGGCAGCAGTGGGGCTGATCAGTGCTGTGGCACAGGTGAGACTTTGCCTGGCCCTGGAGACAGGAGGGTGTTTTGTCCTTGTGGCCTAGATGGCTCCATCTCTGCCTCTCTTCTCTATGGAGGTATCCATTCAAGGTGGCTCCCTGTGAGCTGGACACCTATCCATTCAAAACCAGCTTCCTTTTACACGGGGGCTCAGCAGCCCTTAGGAAGGAGCAGCTTTCAGTCATGACTGACCAGTCAGCCTGTTTCCTCTCAGGCTTTAGCAGCCTGTCAGCTTTCCACAACCTACTGTCTCTCCAGGGGCTGTGAGGAGTTTGGGGAGCTGATGAACATGGTCTACTTTGCCTCATTAGCTGGGGTAGGGTTCATCTACCTTCCCCCACCTGCTCTGCTCCTCTCTCAGGTATCTGATGCTTCAGTAAACAACACCCGTCTGCCAACTCCTGTGCCACTCCCATGGAAATCAGCTGCAGCCGCCCAGGAGGAGGGCACTGTCCCCAAGACAGGCAGGGATCCCCTCCCAGCGCAGCTTCTCAGGGTCGCTTCGCTCATGGACGTGCTGTCTCCCGCATGCTCAGCTCTGGTGTGGCCATTAGGAACCTGTTTGTCAAGGTGAACTCTGGTCCTGCCCGGCGCTGAGTAATGGTGTCTGTCTGCAACAGAGAGCGAGGGAGGAGGAGGAGGAGGAGGAAGAGGCAGAGGGGAAAGAAGCAGGAAGGCCAAGGAGCATTGTGCAAGGTTTGCTTTCTAGCCTTCCCGTGGGGCAGGCGACCAGCCCTGCTGCATCATCTGGCCCTTGAGGGGATTGCAAGGCTGACAGCATTTGCCTTTGACCCCAGAGCCCCATCAGAAAAGTAAGTCTACCCCACAGCCCTTCCTTTCCCTGGGAGCTCCCTGCTCCCAGTCAGACGTGGGGTATCGCTCTTTGTTCTTTCAGAGGCAGAGACGGGGGCTGCAGCTGGCTGGGGGTGGAAAGGTGGGCACGGTCACACCCCAAGTCTACTGTGGGATGGCAGGCCAGCAGACCCCCGCTTACTGAGGCTGTTCTTCCCTCTGTGCTGTCACCTAGTGCTGAGTCCTTTTCGGACCCTCCCTCTGAACACTTCCAAAGCAACACACTTGGATAGAGGGAATCGAGGCAGCATTTGTTAAGGGAACTCCCCAGTCTGGTAATGTCTTGCTCTGGACCTCTTCCCAAATATCTGACCCTGCAGTGGTGACTGTGTTTGTAGGTTGTGGGCAGGTTGTATCAGAGCCAGCTTTAAGGTCCATGGACAGCTGGCCACCAAGTTCAAAATCAGCTGGGCAGTTGTGCTTGTCACATGCTTGAGTTTCTTGTGGGGGAGCTGGGAGGAAGCCGTGACACACCGGCATAACTTGGCTTCTGCCTCTTTGTGGGACCGCTGTCATCAAAACAGAGCAAATGCAGTGTCTCTCTGCTGTTAAGTTTACAATCCAGTTATGAGCTTGCTTTTAATGTTCAGCCCTGTGTGGCTTAGCTGAGGGCTGCTTGCTCTCTCCTAGGGCTCTGCTGCTGGGAGCATTAGCATGTGACTAGCAGAGATTTTCTATTTCTGCATTCGGCCCCCCCACCTCCCCTCCCCAGAGATCATGTGGCAGTTATTCTTTGGTAAAGGGTTGTGATAATCAGCACCAGTCACATCAGTGAACCCCTGGTCCCATTGCCATGCAGGATAGCCATGGATCCTGCTTTGGGCTTGGAGTGGGCTCAAGTGCAGCTCCCTGGGGTGCATTGTTCACTGGCTTTTTTGTGTTGTTCCAGGCAGCTGGTGCAATCATCTTCCCTGCAGTCCCTTCACCAAATGGGACTTGCTACAGCCCCAGGGCGGGGCATCACATTGCCCCACTGAGACCATGGCCAAAAGGCTGAGCCATGAGCCGGAGGCAGACTGCCCGGTGTGCTGGAACCCCTACAACAACACCTTCCGCACCCCGAAGCTGCTGCAATGCCACCACTCCTTCTGCATTGAGTGCCTGGCACATTTAAGCCTGGTGTCCCCTATCCAGAACCGGCTACAATGCCCACTGTGCCGCCACCCCACAGTGCTGCCCTCCGACCAGCCTGTCACTGAGCTGCCCACCAATGCCGCTGTCCTGAGGTTGCTCAGGCTGGAACCCAACCACATCATCCTAGAGGGGAGGCAGCTGTGCCTGAAGGATGAACGGAAGTCACGCTACTTCCTGCGCCAGCCCCGCGTCTACACCCTCAACCTGGGGACAGAGCCAGGACCGGGACTGGAGACCAGGGTGGGTAACTCCCAGGCTTCCCCTAGACGAACCCCTCTCCCCAGCCAGTCCACACTGCGGGAGTGTCTCCGTAACCCCCAGTTCCGCATCTTTGCCTATGTGATGGCCATCATCCTCAGCGTGATGCTGCTGCTCATCTTCTCCATCTTCTGGACCAAGCAGTTTCTGTGGGGTGTGGGTTGAGGACTTGCCAAGCAATGGGTCCTGGAACCCAGATATCTGCTCACTGACTACAGAAGACTTCTGCTGCTAGGCATCTGCTATGGGCAGAGGAAGCTGGCTACCCTCCCCAGCATCATCCTGACAGGCTCTGGCTAATGGGCTTTACCCGATTCCTTTTCCGTGATAATTCCAGTCATGAGCTACACAGGGAGGGCCTGGCAGAGCCTTCCAGGCACTATGTGCAGAAAGCACCATAGTGGAGACAGAGGTGGTTGCTGGAATAGTCCCTGTGGCTGGCTCATGTTTAATGCCCACTCTTCATCTGCTTCCAGTCACAAGGAGTAACAAACTTAACGATAGGTGGCTAAGACCATGAGAAGAGAACATCAGCCAAGGAGGAAAGAACCAGCTCTTTAATGCGCAATGAAGATTTCCAGAGGCTCTAGTACAGCGATTCTCAACCAGGGCACCTTGAGATTCTTTCAAGGATGGCACTAGGTGCCAGATAACGTTAGCACTGTTAGGTATGCAAACATGATTCAGATGACAAAAAAAGAGATTTCAAATAGGAATCCATAATGTTAAAAACATCCTGACTTGTTGTGGTCTTTCTGAGTTTTTTGCAACAGAAGAATTGCTCTAAGATTTTTCTGTAAGCTAAAATCAAGAAAAAACTAAGAGCTGGCATTTTCTGAGGGGATCTTGAATCTATCAAGGGATGACATCAGGAGGCACTACTTCACGGTCAGGGCGGCTAGGATCTAAAACCAACTTCCAAGCAAAGTGGTGCTGGCTCCTACCCTGGGGGTCTTAAGACAAGACTAGACGAACACCTTGCTGGGGTCATTTGACCCCAGTACTTTTTCCTGCCATGGCAGGGGGTCGGACTCGATGATCTGTTCAGGTCCCTTCTGACCCTACTAACTATGAAACTATGTCTTGAGCAGAACCACTGCTCAAGTGGGATTCAAATCATTGGGTCCCCAGTGGCAGATCCCATGGGGCCTTTGTGTGGGATGACTGATTTACTTTACAGGCTGACACCACCTATTGTGGCAAACATCCTGGAGGGGGTGGGGGGAGGTAGAGGCAGTGCCTGAGCTATTTCTACCAGCTGTATAATCAGATCTCCCACTTGCAGCAAAGACCCTGAAACGACCCTATTGTGTTAACTGCTGCACTTTTGGGTGCTACTGGATAATATCAAACACATTTGATGCCTCATGCAGGGTTCAGCTCCTCCTCTGCTCTCACTGCTGAACCTGTCTTCCCTAGAGGCACTGCAGTAACTGTGACTTGCTTTATTTCCACTGGGCAAATACAGATCCCTCCTGGTCTAATAGAGAAGGCAGTAATAGCTCTGTGCTGCTTCTTTGTCTCATTAGTGGGTCAGACCTTTGGGTTCTGCTTACAGCTGCTTCAAGGGACATGGTGGGAGAAGGCAGTGCTTTAACTCCCCAGCTTTGCACTGAAACACAATTCCTCTGCAGCCCTCATTCAGCACCTTGATGTGCCTGGCAGCAGTGACAGTACTCCTCATTGTTTACCTGGCTTGCAGCTGGCTGCGATTGCAGGTTACTGTCCTGTGGATAATTGTGGTAAACCCCAGGAGTGCTCTGTATCAACACAGCCCAAAAGGCTTTTTAAAGCTTACTCTCTCAGCTTTAGTCCCTGCTCTTTACTGCTTTCATCAGTACTGGACCTTGCTGTGATGTAGATGGGAGACCTCCAAAGAGCTGACAACAATGATTCTTGGCAAATCAACCCTCACACATGGTCCAGTGATGCTTCTGCTACAAGCAATACAGGGAAGATGCAGGGAAGATGATTCTAGGAGATACTTAGGCAGCCACTGGAGATTAACACTTTGCAAGAGTAGCTGTGGTTTCTACTAGCCAAATGCCAGGGGGATAGCTATGTTCATCATTGTGCATCAACTATGTGAATTCTCTAAACTGGTAGAGAAGGTTACTAGGCAGTGCCAAACAGCAGCAGTGTTTCACCCGTTTCAGCTGTCGGGGCAGCAGGTTCCTATCTATACCTTATTAGTTGAGTCCCAGCAATAAGAACATATTTACAATACTAGTGTCCAGCTGCCAAAATTACAAGAGGTAAAGGGATCCATTTTAATAGGGTTTGTCCATCAAGGAAGGCCCAGGGGCTCAGTCTCATGGGTCAGAGGGTATGGCTGCCTTCCTCCTGCAGGCTCTCCTCCACAAGCCCTTTCGTTTGCATGAGAGCAGGAACTTCTGATCCATGTTGGCAGGGCTCATTTCCTCCTTCCCCCTGCTGCATTCACCCCTCATCACTTCCAGAGTTGTCTCCTCGATGGAGTGCAAGTCCAAGGGGGACGGGAAACAAGCGTGCATCTTAGGAAAGTCAAGTGGCTGCAGTGACATCACATTGATGGATACTACTGCTAGTCCTGGTTACTAGAGGGCACCAACTGTTACCATCTGCTGCATGGCATGTATCCCATCTGCCAAGTCTCAGGCTCCAGCCTAGGTCCCAGTGGTATCGGGGCACATTCATTTGTTAGTGGTTTGTGCAGGCCTTGGCTGTGTGCTCAGCACGGTTGTGGCAGATCTTCTCCTGCACAATCAGCATCATGCTCAGCCAAAGAGAAACCTGCACTAGCTGTTGAAAAGGACCTGATGCACCTGGGAGTGCTGGTTAGCACAGGAGCAATATATGGCACTGACAGAGAATGACAGTTGTACACGGGTAGCAGAGCTCAGTTGCGTCTCAGGCTCTTACAATACCAGTTCTTGACCTCAGCTGCTTAGCATGGTTTTGTGATAGCTGTAAGTTGGATCAATCCAAAGTGCAATATAATTTGGTCACTGAGAGGCAGGACAGGGCTGAGCTGCAGCAGGAAACTCAGCCAAGTGTCTGGAAGGGTCAGGCTGAAGTTACTGAAACGAAAAACTATATGCTCAGTAGGGCTGGATCTTCAAAGAATAAGTACATCTCAGGGGGGAACACACAGGCTTAAGCTGGAGTTTGTAGCCAGGACTGTACAGAATTAGCTCATGGCTATTTTGAGTAAAAAAACAGCCATATAATGCCATGTGCAGCATTTGACTCCCAGTGTAATGCCCCTGCTACCCATAGGGCCTCCACACAGGGGTACTCATTGCCTATTGATCACCCACCTACATTCCCTTGGAGAATCCCACAACCAAGCAAAGGGGAGGAAGCAAAGAGCGAGGGAAACCAGAACTTGTCAACAGCCTCAGCTGTCACAAATGGCAAGAGAGGCAAGAAGTTAGCCCATTCCCTCAAGATGCCTGGGAGGAAACACAACTGCTTTCTCCCTCTGTTGGAGGTGTTTTTCTGCACATGCTGTAACTCTGTTCTATCCCAGTTTAACCCAGTAATTGGAGAGGTAGGAAACGGAACGAGAAAATGAGCAAACCTGTCTTACATTCACCATCAAAGGCAGAAACATCACCATGTGTACCAGCCCCACAAAGCTGCTGCTGAGTCAGTAGGGGAGAGAAGAGGAAAGACAGTCTTGACAGCAACAGCCCTGATACCTTTGGCTCTGAAACACAGCTGAGATAGAAGGGAGGACAGGCCTAAGCATGAGCTAGTGCAGCAGTTCTCAACCAGGGGTCCACAGCCCTAGCCGGCTGTGAGCAGGTTACAGGGGCTATGCCCAGCCTGGCCCAGTGCAGGGAGGAGCCACTTTGGTCCCTGGGGCTGAGGCAAGACAGAGGAAGGGATGGGGGCGGGCCCGGGCCCTACCCTGCAGCCATTGTCTTGTGGGCAGCCTTGCAGGCAGGCAGGCAAGGCTCCATGCTGCTACTGCTCAGGTGGGTGGGGCACAGAGGCTCCCCACCACTGAACCCTACCCACTGCACCCAGGGCCTTGTGCGCAGGGCTGGGGAGTCAGGCAGTTGTTGTGGCACAGACAGGCCATGGAGTTTTTACAGCATGCTAGGGGAGGCCTCAGGAAGAGAAAGGTTGAGAACCCCTAAGCTAGTGCCTGGTCCCTGATGCTGCAGGCCCCTCCCAAGCATAGCTCCCTCACAATAGGTGTGATAGGTGGTAAGGTCACAATGCATCCAGCACTTCAATCATAGAACGAGTGGGAAGGGACCTAGACGGATCATCGAGTCCGACCCTCTGCCATGGGCAGGAAGGAGCACTGGGG
>NW_017729011.1:3646454-3652806 GCF_001723915.1 Gavialis gangeticus
TGTGCTGCTGAGAGGGTCAGCCCCTAACCTATAACCATAGAAAGGGAAGATTAAACAAAGAGTCCTTTCAAAAGCAAGAGCTAAAGTGACACTAGAAACAAAACTGAAACCAACTCCTCTCTTAGCAGAAACACAGAAACCGTAGGGGAATACATTTAATTTGTTTTAATACCCATATGCAATGGTTCCCAACAACCCGCTGCTGGGAGTGGAGTGTGGTGGCAGTGGCAGCCTGGGGGTGAGGGAGCTTCCTGGCATGTGGCGTGGCTTGTCTTTTGTGTGCGGTGCCAGTGGCATTGCCCCTGCACCCCTCATTTGGGTTGCGACCTGAGGTTGGGAACCGCTGTCCTAATGTACCTAAGGAATCTGCGACACTAGATAGTCTGAGCTCAGCTCTATATAGGGAAGACGAGTGATCCTCCACCTTTTCAAATTGACCTGTAGCACACGGAACATGGGCTTCCATGTTCAGCAGTATCATTTTCTGAGGTAGAAGGACCATTTTTGCATGACTCCAGAAACTGACTGCCAAAATGCCAAACCATTCCAGATGTGCTGTCCCTGGAATGGCTCCTAGGAACCTGAGGGCCAGAACGATGCTACGAAATAGGCATCAGAAAACACAGCAGCGGAAGTGGAATGTGGGTATTTACAAACATTTATAAACAAGGAGAGGAGAAACTGCATTATGCTCACAGAGATGGGAAGCAGAATTCACCTCAGAAACAAGAGGCAGAATACAAAAATAACCTTAGATGAGGGAGGAGAATACAGCCCAGCTCTAATCCAGCTAAACAGCTTGAAAGCTAATACCAGCGACTCCAGTCACTCTATCTGGTTCAACGGCTGATGCTTTTTCCCAGTCCTTGTCCGAGATCACTAGCAGTTCTAAACTGACTACTCCGCCATCCACAGCTTGAAGGTCCTATCATACGAACATGTTGCCATGAGCTGCCCATCTAAGGAGATATCCAGTCCCATTACTTTTCCTTCATGGCCAGCCAGTGTTTTCAATGGGGACCAGCCTGGATGGGTCCAGACTTTTGCTGTGTTATCATAGGCGCCTGTGAGCAGGAAGTTTCCATGATTGGCTACAGTGAAGAAAGAGGAAAAGGTGAGATTTGCAAATAGGAATGACAGTTTTTCTGCTGTTTACAGTAAACTACAGCCCTATTTGGCTTGGAGGCAAACATTATGCTCTGTGGTTGTGCTGCCAACAAACTGTTTTATGCATCTACTGCACATTCAGTCATCCAAGCCACATAAGCACCAATGAGCTAGGAGAAATGCTAGCTAGGAAACAGACCCAGGAGGTGGAGGGGAGATACTCACGTTCAAACTTCACCCCTGTCACTAGGTTCTGGTGGGCAGGTATAGTGTAAATGCACTTCCTCTGGCGGAGGTCCCACACCTTGCAAGTGTTGTCCCCACTGCCAGTTGCTATGTGGTATCTGCCATGGGGAGAAGAGAGCAGACATTATGTAGAGAATGGACATTATGAGCTCCCATCTAAATTGCACCAGTTCCCTCCTTACCCATTTGGGGAGAAGTTGATCCCATAGATCTCTTTCAGGTGACCCTCCAAGAACATGATACAGCGCCCGGTCCGCAAGTCCCACACCCGGCCAAAGGCATCAAGGCCACTAAGAGAAAAAAAAACCCTCAAACATTCACAAGACAGACTTGCAAGAGCAGCTGCTAGCCCCAAATGCTAATTCTCAGCATTCAGTTCAGACGAAACAGTCAGCTCGACCCCAGGGAATTCACCAGAGGGACAGTGACTCAGTGACTAAACTTTAATATAATGTTCCACGTGGAGATTCTTCATAAAGCAAATCTCACCCAGTCCCAGCGAGAGATCCATCCATGTGGAAAGCAATGTCATAGACCCCTTTGCTGTGGCCTTCCTGATGAAGAATCTCTTCCTGAGCTTCCAAGTCCCACAGGCGCCAGGAGTGATCATAGCTGCAGAAACAAAGACAACGGCTCAGCTCAGTGGGTTCCTCACAAATCCAGTCAGACTATGAGGCTGCCCGGTGGTGACATTTGAAATAAGCATGCAGGAAATGAGGACCCATTTCTATAAATTAGTTCAGCACATCATTTACTGCACAGCATGGGGTGACAAGGAATGATCCTGCTCACCCTGAAGACTAGGAAGTCCTTGATGCTATGCCCCATTATACAGATAAGAGGATGCTTCTCTAATACCACAGGAAAGCTGCATCTAGCTAGTCAAAGGGAGCATGGGGCCTGCCAGCAGAATGAAAATATCACCCACAGAGTAAGGCAAAGCATGGCACAATATGGCATAAACCCAGAAACACCTGTGGGGTTGTTAGAATGCCTGTCTATCCCACTCTACTAGTGTTATGCTAAGTGAGCCCCATAGAAAAAAACAAGGAACTATATTTATTGGCCACACACTGGGAACTGTATTCACCCCACGTGCTGCAGTGCTTCTCTGCAGCTCACTGCTTGGCTTTCATTCTGCTGGTAGGTTCCCTGGAACTCACTGTGTAGACAGCAAACAACAGCTTATGGCTGAGAGCTCATTTCAGATGAGCTGATAGGCCTGCCCAGTGACAAGTACTGGTTTGTCTTCTCCTTCCTGTGCTTTTAGTACTTCAGATTTCCAAAGCAAGTCTGCATTTCAGCATCACATCCTTTAGGAAGATGAGCATTTTTTACCATGGGGGTGCCTGAAAACAGACACTGCATTTGGACATGTGCAGTGTTCAAATGGAACTAGGGGTGGGAGGGCATTCAGAGGCACGTAATACTTTAAAGATCAGGCATAATATGTTGTAAGCTGCTCCTTATGAACACAGGATAGCCACCAGAAAGAGCAGAGACTTGATTTCCACGAATCAGGAGAAGTCCCTGGAATTGGAGTGGAAGGGAGAGGAGCACAGAGTAGGTCACTGTGACCTGTGAGGACTACCTTTTGATTGGGTGTGGACACAGAAGGGTATTTCATAGGAACTACACTACACAGCTCCTTCTGGAGCCAGCTTTTCAGATACCCCTGGACTATGTGCACTCTTCTGGGTTGCAGTGTAGATTAAACCCTCTTCTAGGAGTGGTTTATAGGTCTTAACTGAGACTCAAATGGCCCTATAATCCCTTTAGGAGAGAATCATTATTCCCATGCTCATTTCTTAGTAGTGACTGACATCAAAGATAACCACAGCAAGGTGGTGGCACAGCCTGGTGGTAGCACTTTGGCAGCCAGCACATCTCAGAAACAGTAACAGGTTATTTCACCTTGCACTGTTTGTATGGGATAGATTTTATTCAGACAGCCTAACTGTCTAATATGGGAATAAAATAAAAGAGGGTCTATCATAGGAGAGAAAAGGGAAGGATATCTTTACAGAACCTTGCTTACTTGCCTTCCAGTGGCACAGACAGGATTAACCTGTGGCTTGTTGCCAATAATGGCTGGGTATGACCCAGGCTGAATTGTCTGTGAGCAAGGCATAATACGCTCTCTTCTTCTTCCACTTCACTGGGCAACATCAGTTTTTCAACCCCACTCTGCAAACAAACAGCAACGCCTCCTTATTCATCCAATTCAAGAGCTAATGATTGACTCTCTGAGTATGACAAACCAAAGTCCCATACCAAGTGGTGCCCAGGAACCTCCCAGAGGGATGCCACATCACTCGTGCCACTCTCATGGTGTGACCTTCAATATCTGCCACCGGCTCATCGCTGAAAGAAACATAAACCAATACCATTAGGTTCTCTCCAGGGAGCATGTACTATTTGCCCAGACTACTGCAGACTCTGCTGCCATTTGTAAACATGCAGCACAGGGAGTTCAGAACTCCCACTTCCTGCCTACTATTCCTAGAACTTGTTCACAAAGCTAAAACTTAAGTAAGGATTCACATCCTTCTCATTAGGTAAGCTCAGAGCTATAGGTTCCCCAATGCAAGAATTAATTTACAAAATCAGAAGCCCCTTTTATTTTCAAGAGCTGCAAAAAACTCAGCTACTAAGAGAAGGTTTGAAACAGTATCAAAAAGAAACAAACACCACTCTGAGCAGGCCAACTAGAGAGGAAATTGTCTCTGTCTTCTTGTGAAACAAACCACCAACTCCCCCTAGAGCAGGGTTATTGCTGCCATGCCAGAAGCAATTAAAAACCACCCTTCTAAGCTAAGGGTACGAGCAGAGGCCCTCAAAGCTATCTGCCTCTCATTGGAGACTCAAGGCAGGACTTTTCCTTAAAAAACACAAAACCCCCACCCAGATATTGAAGTCTGGCACCCTCATTATTCTCATCTGCAGCAGTTGGGTGGCTGGACACTGCAAAGAGGTGTCTTGTGGCAGTGCTTGGTTATGGATCCTGATCTAAGCCACTGAGTCTCTGGGACACAGTTATGAATGGTCCATCCACTTTGGAACCTGCTGCTCACCAAGAACCAAGGCAATGTAACAAGCTAACTCCTTGCTACCAGTGGCTAGGAATTTCTTTATGGATGAAGGGCTGGCACAAAACACCCAATCCTGCTCCAGAGGTTTAAGACCTCAGCAGCACTTGAGCAATGTCCATTGCTCGAAACTGGGCTTCTAGGCAACAATTCAGCAAGACACAGATTTGTTTGACTCTCAGCCAAGGACTTACTCTACTCTGTTTCCCTTGGCAAGTGGAAGAAGTTGAAGTGTATCAAGGTGAGAGTCCAAGCATAACTGAGAACAGGTCACACTTGCACGAAGCTGCTAAGTGCTCAAAAAAGTAAAAGAAATAACACTGCAACGGTGTGCCCAGTGTTGTTCTGACCTTTCAAGGCTCCACAGTTTGACAGAACCATCAGCTGCACATGAGGCCAAGTTGACATCCTTCTTGTCCAGGGAGACAGTAGCTTTGGGATGGAATACAACTGCCCCCACATTGGTGTTGTGCCCTAAGAAGACACCATGTAAAAAATCTGCAGGTATGATTTTGGCTGGTTTTACCACCTCCTCAGAGAAGCACCATTCATTTCATTACCAATTAGCTGGGCAGAGGCCAAAGAATGCTTGGTTGTTTCCTACTCTGACTTAAAAGCTGATCAAGCTACAAAGTAGCTACCAGACATTTACTCCCAGCAGCCAATCCAACAACAAATCCAGTGTCACCCTCTTGGAGCATCTGAAGCCGGTGTCCACACTCCTAAAATGTAATGTATTTTATGGGGAAAAGCTACAGTCTTGGAATGGAAAGAATATGTGCTAAAGGTTTTACCAGGTTAAAGCTCAAAACCGAGTTTGGTCTACTGAACACAGAGCTGCCAATTCTACTCAGTGTGGACTGGACAGGAATGTTCATATTAGTCTAAAAATTTTTCAACACAGAATAGAAAAAACACTGTGATTTCAACTATCTATGAAAAAAAGCAAGTTCAGGGCACCAGCAATCAATGGAAAGTGAGTCCTAATTAACTGAAACTTTTCTGTGCTCAGCTCCCAGTCAGCAGCTGACACCCTGAGTACCGTTCAGAAAGTGCATCCAGAGCATTCAGGTCCCAACACTTCTGTAGCCAAACAGAAGTGGTTACTATAGTAATTGGACTCAGAGGGGAATGGGGACAAGGAGACTTAGAAAAAGATCATCTATAAAAGCACATCTCTACCTCGTAAAGTGTGAACGAGACTGCAGTCAGGCACAGACCAGAGTTTGCACAGCCCACTCCTGTTAAACACAAAAAAACATGGCTAGAGTCAGATGGTCACAGTGCAGACAGGCACATGAGCCCCATAGGGAAAGCTCAAAAACAAAGCTGGGAAAATAGTTGAGCTAATGTCCTCCCATGGGAGAGAGATCCTAGCAGGGTGCCTGAGGGCAAAGGCAAGAAGATCACCACAAAGAAGAAAAGTTCTCTGCTTTCAGGAGTGATTGTTCGGTAAGGGCTCAGCTACTAGGAGGCAAGACCTCTCAGCCAATGCAAAGAGCAATGTCCAGCTCAGAAGTGGAAATGTGACACTCTTGTGTATGTATATAAATAAGCAGCAAATGCAGAACCTTCTTGTGGTCCAGCTACTGCAGTGTGTCACAATCTCACACACTGCATTAACACACATAGGCCTACAATGAAAGCTGAAAGGCAGAGCTGCCTGCTTGGGATGCTGGAGGGGAAACAAGGCAGACATTTGAACTGAAGCAGGAGGGGATGCTTTCTGATTTTGCTGTAGGGAACAGATGGATCCACAGACCCAGACTTTTGCTAGAAACTATGATGAGATGGAGGCAAGATTTAGAATAGCAAGACTAAACATTATTGAGAGCCAAATCTGATAGGACAGGGGTGGACAATTATTTTGGCTGAAGGACCACTTAACAAGTTCTGGTGAGTTGTTGAGG
>NW_017729011.1:3657806-3665344 GCF_001723915.1 Gavialis gangeticus
TCTGATTTTGCTGTAGGGAACAGATGGATCCACAGACCCAGACTTTTGCTAGAAACTATGATGAGATGGAGGCAAGATTTAGAATAGCAAGACTAAACATTATTGAGAGCCAAATCTGATAGGACAGGGGTGGACAATTATTTTGGCTGAAGGACCACTTAACAAGTTCTGGTGAGTTGTTGAGGGCCACACACAAAATCTTTCAGAAGATATCATTTTAACAAATTACATATAAAAAATTAAATCATATACTAAAATTCAAACATCTACTATAGCATATTTAATTTAATTTAAAAATATATTAGTTGTCCCTTTTTTGTAATAGTTTATGTACAGGCAATTGAATAATAACTCAAAATAATTCCACTCTTGTATACTGTGTGTGGGGGTGTGCATGTGGGGGGAAGCTGCCCACACTCTAGGTCCCAGGAGCTGGCTGGGGATAGGGGAGGGGGCAGGGGGCGCATGCAGCAGAGTTTACCTAGGTAGTGCAGGTGCAGTCCACACTCCCCACCTCCCATTTGGTCTACAGCTGTTCCCACAGTACTGCGCTTGGGGCTGAGCCCTGCCTGCTCCTGCCCAGGGCAGCCCGCACTGCACTTCTTCCTGCATTCACCAACAGTACCGCCCCAACTAGTGTGCACAGCTTGCCAGCAGGGCTGCCTTCCATCCACTCGGCCACCTGTGAGTGGTTTTCTCATCATACTGGGTGACCAAGTGGATGGAAGCCAGCTGGGAGATGGAGCCCCATAGGCTGGGGCAGGAGCTACCCAGCTGCAGCTACCCCGGAAACTGGTTCAGCATGTAGTACCCAATACATGACCCCATGGCTACTGCTGCTTCCCCACACTACCTGCTTCCCAGAACAGCACAGCAGGGGCACGAGGAGATGCTGCTTGAGGTGAGGGGAGATGAGCAGTACCCAGGCACCTGCAGCAGCAGTGGGAACAGCGCCACTGGGAAGCTATGGGCACTAGCTGGGGCTAGGTTAGTGCTGTCAGCAGGCACAGGGCAGATGCCTGGTAAGGACTGCCTTGGGCAGATCTCAGACCCATGTGGAATGTTGTAGCGGTAGTTGTGGGCCAGATACAAACATCTGGCAGGCTGGATTCAGTCCACGGGTCTGATTTTGCCCACCCTGTCATAGGACCACTCACATTCTCCTCCCTGCTTTGTCCCCATAGTAAATGTTGTAAAAGGAAACTTACCAACAAGCAGTAGCCAGGAGTTTGGAATTGGGACTGAAATGGCAGTAAGAGATGGGGCGATCATCTCCAATCTGACTGCAGAAATTATTCAATGACTGAAACCAAACACAAAAGCCAGGATCAATGACTAAAGCATGAGGCAGTAAGAGAAACCCTACTTCTGGGAGGCAGATAAGGAGACAAATCTACACAGGAAAAATTGAGGCCTTCAGAAAGTCACTTACCAGAGAGAACTGTTACTCTAGAGCAAGACCAACTGTGCGGCAGACCTGAGAGTGCTAAGCTAGCAGTGAGCCTCACACTGGCTATTGAGAGGCTTGCAGGTACACATCAGCACGCTGGTTCTGATCCAGAAAGCCCCAAGTGGTCTGGGCCTCTCTTTGCCTTTATACCACTGTGAACGGTACAATTAGAGTTGAACTTTCTTGCGAGAGTGACAGGATGTTCTCTGGATAGAGCCAACACTTCCAAGAGCTGTCTCCCTTCTAAAGGTGTTGTGCCCAAGACAGTTAGTCCTAGGGCACAATGCATTACATCTGTTCAGCCAAGCTCTGAATTAGCTGCCTGATCTACCTTAACAACAGAGAAAGGGGCCTCTCAAGTCACAGCTGAAGCATTCATTTTGTGGCTGTGTTGGTTATCTTAATTCCACTGGTTTAAGGCTTCCAGCTGTCAAGGCAGCGAGTGAGAGAAAAAAAATGGACACTATCACTCTGCCTCAGTGAATGAGAACATGACAAATCCATAGGGTGAGAGGATTTCTTTATCATCAAATGAAATAGATGCAGCTGTGTGCAACTGTCTCTGCAGTTCTTTGTCCTGCAGGCAGAGTATTTAAACCCAAGTCCTGCTCTCAAACCACTGACCAGCCTGGTGATAAAAAAGGGAGGACAGGCAGAACACAGCAAAAGCATAACATGCACGGCAGAAAGAATAATGTGTACTGGGAGATTAGTCTAGACCTCTGCATTCTGTTCTCTTAACCTCTTGCTGACGCCAAAGAGTAGCTGAAATGAAACCACACCTACCCTTAGGGACTTGTGCAGTTCTTGCCTCTGGGATGTCCTGGTAGCCTCGGGAATTTCTTTGAGCAGTCGGGCTTCTTCCAACCGCTTCACTGCCCTGTGGCAGAAACAAAATTATAATGATGAATCCCTGCACTTCCCTGCCCTAGGGCAGGAAACAGATCCTTTACCTTTCTTCCTGTCCCAGAGCTGGACTCTTACAACCACTACTTACTCAGGCTATATCTACACTCCTTCATCTCTGCTGCTAGTGCTAAACCATCAGAGCATGTGCAGACCAATCTGCTACTGGTAGCTCTGTGCAGATCTGCTCTACACCTAGGCTGCTGGAGCACAAAGTGTCCAGTGGAAGGACACTAGCTGCTGACTGAATTGCAGCTAAAAAGCACAGTGGCATCTGTAACCCCTTCAGCTGGCCACTGGGTGTCAGCAAAAGCCTTAATCCAATTGGCAGAGGTGAAATGATTCTGCCAACACAGAAAGGTTCTGCCACTGCAGAGAGGTATTGAGTGTGAGCTGGAGTTCTGCTAGCAAAACTCTGTGGCAAGACTCAAACTAAGTGCACAACCTCCAAGTTCAGTTACACTCAGCTCCAGCCCTTGTTGCGTGTCCAGTGTTGCCTCTTATCCTGAACCTCAAACACCTGCACTGCCCATCATCTAATGAGTTCATTGCTTTTCAGAAAAGCTTGCACCTCCTTTTACTTTGCTTGCTTTACAGCCCCTTTCTTTACCTGGGGAGTGAGTAGTTGGCGATCCACAATCTAGCTGTTTTCAAACTGCTTGGTCCTTCATGGTACCAGGTTTGCTGATACTAAAAAAAAGAAAACAAACCAAACAAATTCAAGAACACCTTAGGACAAGAGCAGACAAAGTCCAGCCTGCAGCAGACTCCATCTCTCAGGAACCCCTGCTTGCATTGCTGTGGCCAGTTTCCATGGAGACCCCAGCAGCAGGGACACTGTGACAATGCAGCACCAGAGTTTCCATGCAGACTGGCTCTACTAGGGCTGGCAGGGTCCACGGTGCAGTGGTGGGAAGCTGTTTTGGGGCTGGGATTTTGCGGCAGTGACAGCATGGTCCAAAGCAGAGGCAGAGCTGTGATCCACTACCTGCAAGCAAGGTTCCCTCTAAGGTGCGCACAACCAAAAGTGTGGCTGCGCACAGCCTTTTCAAGGCTGCGCACCAGGAGAGGCTGGGGCGGGAGCCTGGCATGGGCTCCGCCAGCTCCAGGGGAAGTGCTCCGCTCCCCCCGTGGAGCCGTGGAGTGGAGCACTTCCCCGGAGCTGACGGAGCCCGCGCCAGCCTCCATCGCTGCCTTGCTTCACCTCAGGGGGGAGCCGCTGCCTGCCCTAAGTGAGGGTCTGCCAGCTCTGGGACACTGCTCTGCTCCCCTGCATCGCCTCAGGGAGCAAGGAGGCATGTGGCGTCAGGGCCGGGGAGAGGAGCAGTGTTCTGGACCCAGCAGAACCTCACTCAGGGCAGGCAGCAGCTCCTCCCCGAGGTGAGGTAAGGCAGCGATGGAGGCCGGGGTGGAGGGCTGGCGTGGGCTCCACCAGCTCCTGGGAAGTGCTCCACTCCCCGGCCCTGATGCAGGGGAGTGGAGCACTTCCCCAGAGCCAGAGAGCTTGCACCAGGCTCCGGCTCCAGCCCCTGGTCCCCGACCCCAGCCTCCAGCTCCAGCCCCAGCCCCAGCCCCTGGCTCCAGCCACCAGCCCCCAGCCTCCAGCCACTGGCCCCAGTCCCCGGCCCCCAGCCCCTGGCCCTGATCCCAGACCCTGGCTTCCAGCTCCAGCCTCTGGCCCCAGCCCCCTTTGGTAAGTGTCCCATGCTGGACCCAGGCGGCGCGCTCATGGACTGCTGCTCCTTAGAGGGAACATTGCCTGCAAGCCCCAGGCAGGGGCATACATGCAGTGGATTGTGGCTCTGCTCCAACTCCAGACCACACTGTCATCACTGCAAGATCCCAGCCCTGGCTGCAGAGCAGCTCTCTGCCCTGCCACACACCCTGCCAGCACTGCTGGGGCCAGTCTCCACAGAAACCCTGGCCCCGCACTGTCACAGTGCCACCACTTCTGAGGTCTCCATGGAAAACGGCTGTAGCGACACAGACAGAGGCTGCTGGGAAAAGAAGTCTGACTGCTAGCCAGATCCGCCATTTTGCCCACCCCTGCCTTAGGATGTCACTGTCCTACGCATAAGTCCTATACTGATAAGTCCACCTCATGCTATCAGGCTGTCTAATGATACAAAAAAATCAGTGTCAGAGCTCTGGAAATGTTACAGTTGGTCAATGAAGGAATTTGAAGGTTTCTATAAAATGGTCCCCTTCTCTCTAAATTAATAACCTGCAGAATCCAAGAATGGGAGAGATGTTTACCTCTTCTTTGGCTTTCTTAGACTTGTCGTCATCTTTCTTTGTTTTTTTTAAGGCATCAGTGCCAACCACCGAGAGGATATTTCTCAATCTGCAATGAAACACACCAAGCATTAAATCAGATTAATTCAATAACTTCTCAGACATTTCTTGACCATGTGTGACAGATGATCAATTTCTTCTTCATTCACTCTTTACAGTTGTTGTTATATCACTGAGAAGGAACAGTGGGTAACACCACTCAGTGCACTCAAGAGCTCAAGGAGTTTTACAAGAGATTTATGATTTGGTTACAGGACAGGCCACACAAAGGACAAGACACAGTACCTTTCTCTTCTTTCTGCAGGCCCTTCTCCAAAGAGTGTGATGGGCTCCCCAAGAGCTCGTAAGCAGGCCTTGACTTCAGAGTCATCAGTGGAAACATTGATTTGCCTAGCACGTTTCCTGCGCTCAAATTCAGCCAACACTTCTGCCTGGCGCTCACTCATATGGTCTTCAAGATCGAAGACCTCACCTATGCCAGAAACAAAGCCATCAAACTGAAGCAATGACAACTGCACCAGAGATTTAGACAACTCTAACCATTAAAAGCTATAAATATTTTAGCCCATTCAGGGTTGGGACAGTCAATGCTGGCAATGGTTACCTTCTCTCCCTAGACTTCCCACCCCCATTCAAATCATGACGGAATACTGGATAGCTTGTAGTCTCTGCAGCCCAAATTTCTGTCCTAAAGCCCTGAGTTGAACCCAAACAAAAATGTCTTTTTAAATATCTCAAAGCCAGAAGCAAGAAAAGAAGTTGAAAGCACTATACAGAGTGCATTCTTACCACTGCTAATGTTAATGTTGCCGGCCTGGATTGCAGCTTTCATCCCATCTTTTCCTAGCAGCCCCAGCTCCCCTTTGGCAATACGCTCCCTTTCCTTCTCCTCCAAACTGCCATAGAAGATATGAGGTCTCTTAACTGGGGGAGCATCACTGTCATCTGAGATCTTGGTTTTTGTAGCCTGCAAAATAAAAGCAAGATTTTAACAGACTGGTTCAGTATGTATCTGGCTTGGGAGCAGCAATTCAGCAAACTGCTTTGGCTGCACAAATCATTTTTCTGCAAGAGAAAGTTAGGTCTACCCAAACCAGAAACCCTGAAATTATACCTAGAACATTAGCTCTGAACAGGGAAGTGATTCCTCTACAAAAAGTATGCTTAAGAAAACCAGGTAGGGATTTTTTTGTAATCCTTTATGCCTCTTTACAATGTGTAAAAAAATATCCCAGACTTCCTTTCTGATGCACTCATATCAATTTGTGCTTAACAGCACATATCCCTTCAACTTTTAGAGAGTAAACGCAAGGTTGGGCAGCAAGTCAAAAATAAAGGCACAAAAATCCAACCCTGTTGTAAGTTACTAGCACATTTCCCAGCAACTGCAATGCTGCCAGGGTATGATCCCAGCTTTATAATGGGATGTTTCAGCTTTAAGTCTAGAGTCATACAAAATGAGGGTTGCAACAGGCCTCAGGTTACTCAGAGACGTTGTGGACTCCCCATCCTTAGAGGTTTTTAAGACCCAGGTAGACAAAGCCTTGGCTGTGATGGTAGAGTTGGGGATGGTCCTGCTTTGAACAGAGGACTGGGCTACATGTGACCTCCTGAGGTCCCATCAACCCTCATTTTCTGATTTTATCCAGTCCAGCCCCCTGCATGATGCAGGACCCCCCTCAACTGGATCATCCCAGCCAAGCCTTTGTCTACCTAGATCTTAAAAGCCTGCTGCAGGGATACAACTGATCAACGTGCTCACAACCACAAGTGTTACACAGCGCTCCCATACACCCCTCTGCTGCAGTGATTCTTAACCAGGGACCATGGCCCTGCCAGGGGGGATTCAGATCCCTTCAAGGATGCCACATATCAACGCAGTGCGGTGGGCAAACAGGCCTCACAAGACAAACCCAGAGATTTCAAACAGGAGCCCATCGCTTGGGTCCAAGTACTCTGCAACGTGAAAAACCAGCTCTGTCCTCCTCCCACAGTCAAACAAAAAAAAGGTGAAAACTAAGAGCTGTGTTTGCCACGAGTCCCCCCAGGGGAGCCGGGAGTTCGGCCTCAGCGGTCCCTGCCCAGGACCTTGGGGAGCCGGACCCGGGCGAGAAGCGGATTTCACGGGGTGGGCCCGTGCCGTCACAATCAGGGACAAGGAGAAGCGCTAACTCCAACCCCTCGCTCTGGGCCCGGTGTCCGCAACGAGAGACCCCGCACAGCCCGACCCGGCCCCAACGCCGTCCCGAGCCCCGCTTCACCCGCACCGCAGGGCCCCGCGCGGACGCCATGGAGACGGAGACGGCAACACCGGCCACTGCACAGACACTCTACACCACAGGACTATCTTCACCCAACTGGTTCCGGGTCGCCGCGCGAGGCATGCCGGAAGGTGCCGGGCGGAAGTTGGGGGATCTGCGGCTGCGGGCCGGGCCAGGAAGAGCCGGGCGGAAGTGGGCGGGTCTGCGACAGCGGCCGGGCCGGGGTGTCCGGTTCCCGGGCGAGGTGCGCTCGCTCGCGGGCGTAGGGGCCGCGGGGCCGGCGGTGCTCGCTCGTGATGCTGCGGCGGAAGCCGACGCGCCTGGAGCTGAAGCTGGACGACATCGAGGAGTTCGAGAGCATTAGGAAGGACCTCGAGGTGAGGCGCGTCGAGACCCGGCCGCGCTCGGCGCTCCCGTCCCAGGGGCCGCCGGGGCTGCCTGCCGTGCGCGGAGCGTCCCGGGGGCTCCGGCGCCGTGCGGAGGCGAGAAAAATGAGTCTGCAGATGACACCAAGCTGGGGGAATAGTGGATACACTGGAGGGCAGGGCTGGGGTTTACAGGGACAGAGACAAACCAGAGGATTGAGCCCAAAGGAATCTCATGAGGTTCAACAAGGACAAGTGCAA
>NW_017729011.1:3665831-3666525 GCF_001723915.1 Gavialis gangeticus
CCTCCTTAGTGATGACCCCTCCTTTCCATTGGGAGTAATTGATTGGATCCAGCCTATGGCTGCCCCTGCAGTGCTCTACATGGGGCCAGGCCCTACTTGTTCTCCTGCCCAGGGCAGCCTACATCTGCCGATGGCCCTATCCCCAGCTAGCACACGGTTTCCTGGTGGGGCTGCTCCTGTACCTCCAGTGGTTCTTCCTCCTGCCTCTGCTGTGTCACTCCAGGCAGGAGGGACTCTGCAGCCAGGCGGCTTCTTCCCCAGCGCACTGAGCTCCAGCCCCCAGCCACCTTCCATCCACTCAGCCGCCCAGAGGTGGCTGCTCATGTCTGCTCATCACACTGGGCTGGCAGAGTGGGTGGAAGATGCACTGGGGCAGGAGCCTCCTGGCTGCAGCTCTTCCCCCTCACCCCCCCTCCCTGTGTGCGCATGGCAGAAGAAGGAGGAGGAACTGCTGGAAGTGTGGGGGAGAGCAAGCAATACCTAGACAGCTGCAGCCCTGCCGGGAAGCTGTGCGTGCCGGCTGGAGCCAGCAGGTGCAGATGTGGCTGCCCCAAGCAGGAGCAGGCTGGGCTCAGCCCCACGTGGAGCACCGCAGGGGCATCTGTGGCCTGGATGTGAGGATGGGAGTAGCTGACCACACCTGCATCTGCACCTCCTGGCCAAGCTCTGCTGCATATGTCCCTAACCGCCCACC
>NW_017729011.1:3671525-3679831 GCF_001723915.1 Gavialis gangeticus
TGGGAGTAGCTGACCACACCTGCATCTGCACCTCCTGGCCAAGCTCTGCTGCATATGTCCCTAACCGCCCACCTTTGCCCAGCTCCCCGGACCTAGCAAGTAGGCAGCTCCTCACACCCCCCTCCCCCCACCACATACACACACACTGCTTCCCTACCCCCCACAATATACTAGAGCAAGACTGTATTTTTGGGTTGCACCAATAGAGATTTTTGGGGCTGATACTGATAGCTGATTTTTAAGGAGACATATTAGCTAATACCGCTTTGATTTTCAATACAGCTGTGTACAACTGGTAAGTCTGTTGTGGTGGAAGGGGAGGGGGGAGGGAAGGCACGTGGGGGCGCAGATTAAGGCCTCTGCAGTGAGGGAGGGAGTGGGGCTGGGGGTGGGCAGGCACTGCCCAGCTGGGGCGGGGTGGGGCACAGGACGGAGCTGCAGCTCCCCTGGTGGGGGCAGCTCCCACTGCTGTGTACACTCCCGGAGGACACGGGGGTGGGGGTGTGTGCCTCCCAGGGAGGCTGGGACTGTGGCAGCACTGGGCTCTTCCCAGCAGGGGTCTGGACTAGGCTGTGGGTGGTGGCGGCAGTGGGAGTGGGCTGGAGGGGCTGCAGCCACCCCAAAATTTGCTGTAGTTCCCCCCCCCATAGCCCCCTCCCAGTGCTGCTGCCCTCCCCAAATGCAGCCTGGTCCAGCCCTGGCCCACCCTTCTCTGCACAGATAAGGGGACAGACCCCCCCCATGCCCTCCCAGATGGGAGCAGCGGCTGGAGCCACTGGATGAGCGGCTCCCAAATGAGCAGTGTGCAAGGCAGGAGCCACTCCCCCCTTCCCAAGACCCCCCCAGGCAAGCTGTGACTGTGCCATGCCCAGCTGGGAAGCACCTGCCCCAGTCTCACTTCCTCTCTTACCGCAGGGGCCTTGATCTGCCCCCATCTCCGCTCCCCTTCCACCCCAACAGACTTACCAGCTGCACACAGCTGTCCACACTGCCCAGGCTGTGTTCCTCACTGCCTAAGTGCTGCACTGTGGCTGTGCACATACAAGGGCCATTTATTGGCCACAAAAGGCTGATTTCTGTTACAGACAATTTTCTTGGTATTGGTGCTGATCCAATATCAGACCAATGTATCGATGCACCTCTACTGTATTCTGAGCTATTATGCAGTCGCCTCTATATATGCTACTCAAAAAAAAAAATGAGGACAAAAAATATTTTTTTAAATAAAATTAAAATATGCTATAATAGAAATTTGATTTTAGTATAAGTTTGTTTTTTATTTATAATTCATTAAAATTATATCTTCTAAAAGATTTTAGATGTGCAGCCCTTGACAGCTCAGCAGAAGTGATTAAGTGGCCCTCTAGCCAAAATCATCGCCCACCCCTGAACTAGACTGTTCTCAGTGGTGGCAGATAACAAATCAAAGGGCAAGGGTCTCAAGATGCAGCAAGGGAAGTTTAGGTTAGATAGTAGGAAAAAACTTTCTCACTGGGAGGGTAATAAAACACTGGAACAGGTTATCCAGAGAGGTTGTGGACTCTATCCTTGGAGGGTTAGACCTGGTTAGACAAAGCCTTGGCAAGGATAATATAGATAGGGATGGTCCTGCTTTGAGCAGGGGGTTGGACTAGATGACCTCTTGAGGTCCCTTCCAACCCTCATTTTCTATGATTCTGTGATAAAACCAGGAGAGGGAGAGAGGTCACAGATTCATAACAAAGGAGCCAGAAGAGGACACTGGAGCAGTGTGCACCAGCCAGTGCCCGCTGCCAGCTGAATGAGCAGAGGGAGCCTGTAGACCAGGCTTGTCCAACATGCGACCCGCCAAGGCATTTTCTGTGGCCCATGGTGTTGCAACAGGAAACAAAAGTAAACACTGTTTACTTTTGTTCCCACCCCTTGTCCCTCCCCCAGCCCCTCAGCAGCTTCCTAATGCCTGCTGAAGGGCCGGGGAAGGGACAAGGTTCCCACATGTACTACATCAGCTTGACATTGCCGACGCAGTGAATGTGGGAAGAGTAGCAGCCATGTGCCGCTCGGGACAGGATGAGCCCAGCCGGAGCAGCAGGGGCTCCTGTATCCGCCGGGGAGAGGAGGGAGGGCGGCAGGGGGAGAGGGCAGGCGAGCCTGCAGGGGGCGGCGCAGTGTTACCTGGCTCCCGGCTGTGGAGGGGCCGCCCGGCGTCAGTGTTGGTATGTGGGGCAGCGGTTGCGGCACCTGCTGCCATTGCCAGAGAAGAGCTGGGGGGAAGAGCCCGGTGCTGCACAGCTCGGGCAGGACCTGCCACTGCTTCCTCCGGCGGCCTCGCCTCAGCCTGAGGCAGAAGCTGGCTGCTGCGGGTGGGGCCAGGGGCCCTGAGACCACCGCGCTCCTGTCCTGCTGGCTGCTCCCAGTCCTGGCTGCTGCTTGCAGCCATGAGGCCAAAAGCGCCGTGTGCTGCTGAAAGGCCTGGGCAGCTGGGCTCCGGCTAACAGCCCCCAGCCCCGGAGCCTGCCAGCTGCCACTGGTCAGGGGCCACCTTAGCCAGGCTTGTATCCAGGAAGAGAAAACTAAACCCCTCCAGCTGCCCCCGAGCAGACAGCTCTGCCCACACAGGGCCGCGGGCCACCCTGCACCAACTCGGCTGCTTTGCAGCTGCACCCCTGACCCAGAGCCACCAAACACCGCAGATGGAGGCCATCTCTCTCCCAGCCTGTACGGACACGGTCAAGGGGGCACAGGGGCCCAAAAAGTAAAAAATAAAAATTAATACAAGGTTGCATTAGAGAGGGCTCACCTGGAGGAGGCGAGAGAACAATGCAGGGAAGCCAGGGGCATCCCTGACCTTTCGCCTCCCGCTCCAAGTCAGTGTCCACAGCCACCAGGGCAGCAGAACGGGCACTCTTCTGTCTCAGATGCCTTGTGCGGTACGGGCGAGAGGTCTCTGCCACCTCCACCTTTAAAAAATAATAATAGGATGCAAAACTCTGAGGAACTTGGACCAGGGCAGCCGGAAGGGGGTTGGGTATGTCCTGCTTAGCCCCTGATTCCAGCCTGTTTCTTTCCAAGCAGTGAGTGTCTGGGAGGATGGGTTTGGGCAAAATATGGCCGAGGCACCAAGCAGCACCCAAGGCCTGGCGCCTTTCCCTGCAAAGCTGCCAGGCCGACAAGGGAGGAATGCCAAAATAGCTTGCTGCTGTAACCTAAGTATTTATTTTAGTCAAGTGTTTGGTATTATTTCATTGTTGCTTTTATATTGTTTTTATTTTGGATTTTAAACCACATTTCCAGACCCATTTCATTGTCACTTCTTGCAACTTCATTGGTGTCAAAGGTCATGTAACATCACTTCCTGATGTGATACCACTTCCTGTGAGGTCTTTGAATATGGCTTGCTGGCCCACTGGGTGATAAAAAGTTCATGGTCCGGCCCCACATCCAAAAAGGTTGGACACCCCTGCTGTAGACACTGATCGGTGATATTCTGCCTGGAGACGCTAGCAGAAGAACAAAAGGAAGACAGCCCCACACTTGCCTGGCTGCCCCCCGGCCAGAGCCTTCTTCCTGGTCTGGTAGATCAGTGTGACACAAGCCTATTGGACACACAAAGGAAATGTGGGCTTTGGCAGACCTATGGTCTGGTCCAGTAAATGGCAGTTCTTACGTTCTTATCTGTCTACTTTGGGTGCTACATTGAGATACCTTCCTCTTTACCCTTACTTTAATTTAGTGGTAGAAAGAAACAGACCTGGCTTGACAGTACCTAATTTGGTACCTATGGGGCCCTGTATGCGCAATAAGAATACAGACATTGGAGTCTGCTCCCTCTGGAAGCAATATTGTCGCACACGAGGAACAGTCCGAAACCTACCTGGCTGCTCAGGCTTCTCCTAAGGGAGTGGGTGGATGCAGAGAGGTTCTGTCTATTTTGGGGAGGTTGGTAAGGAGTGATTGTGAATTTCAATTTAGTTCTAAAATCAGCAGAGCTGTGGGGACATGCACATGACATGCATTGAAAACTTGTTGTTTAGATGTTTATTCTGCTCTATCTAGAAATGCTCATAGTGGTGTACAGCAGCAGATAAACAACCCACAAAATAAGATGCAACAACAGACTCCCTAGTCAACACAATCAAAGTTTAAAACTCCACCCCACTGTATCCACTCCGACTGGCACATCCCAGTTGAGCTTCTCAGACTAGAGACTACTTAGCTGGGAATCATGGAGCTCTAGCAGTGCTGTAGAGGCCTTTGTAGCATTGTAACACTCAAGTAACTGAAATTCTTAACTGCAGTGCTAGCCCATAATTGAGAACAGGGCTGTCCCACTGGCGGTATGGGGATAGTTAAAATATGGCCTGTGGGCTCTGTTGGCCACCTTTCCCACTGCCATGTGGCAGGGAAAGGCCAAGAGGTCCATGCACCATGGGTATGGATGATGAGGAGGCCACGTACCACGAGCAAAACCTGGGTGGGGGTGTGCGTGCTGCTGGCACAGTCCATGCTGTGGAGGGGGGCACATGCCACAGGTACAGCTCATATCAGTGGGGGAGAATCCTAGAAGGGCTGCTGCTGCTACAAGTAACCCCCAGCCATGCCCAGTTTGGACAGCTCTGGTTCAGAATATACTTGTCTTCCTCCTCCACTCTGGAAGCAGTTGCCATTGTGACGGGAGTAGGTTCACTTCTGAACACGTTATGGGGATGAGAGCTGCCATTTTAGTGGATTGCAAGATTTGTCTTAATATGCAGGCCCTTGCCACATAGCGGGTAGTATCCAACCTGTGAAGTGATACTTGTATCTTTGTTTAGGTGTGATCTGTGAAGTGCCTCAGTGCTGTGACTTGTGCTTTAACACTTAGGGCAAACATACTGTAGATCAGGGGTGTCCAACTCAAATCAGTAGGCAAGCTATATTTCCTGCCAGCATACAAGATGTTAACACTGCTGCCTCACCTCCTCCAGTGGCAGGGACATTAATGCAGCAATTGAAAATGGTGAATTTGGCAGTTGGTAAATTTGGCTGCCTCCCACAGCCTTTATGTTACCCCAATAGCTGCCAACTGCACTGACACAGCAGCTCTTGCAGCCACAGCAAGAAGTCCCAGGACACTATCTGACTCATGTGCTATATGTGTAACACCCTTGCTGTAGAGCTATCCAGAAAAACCCAGTGAAGTTGTCCAGTTCATAGTATCATAGTACTTAAGGTTGGAAGGGACCTAAACAGATCATCAGGTCCGACCCCCTGCCCGGGGCAGGAACAGGTTGACAGGCTGCTTGTCTATAATAAAATCAGCTTGCCTAACGTTTCCCTAGTTTCACAGTTTCAGGGCTCCCTCTAGAGTTAGCAATAAGAATTGAAAAAGGCTCTCTCCTTGACAGTGTCGTTGCGTTCCCTGTGCCCTGGTTTTCATGGGTCGTCATTCTTTTTTGCAGAGCCGCAAGAAGCAGCGTGAAGATGTGGATGTAGTAGGAGCGAATGATGAAGGAGCTATTGGACTGAGCAACGACCACAAGAGCAGAGAACAAATGATAAATGACCGAATTGGTTACAAACCTCAGCCCAAACCCAACAACCGTTCCTCCCAGTTTGGAAGTTTTGAGTTCTAGAGATGAGAGTTCCAGACAGTTCAGTATTGGACACTGATGGGACAATCACCCCAAGACAGTGCGAGCAGAGATGTTGCTGGTGGGAAGCTCTAGCAATGGCTGGGACTGGCCTCTGCATGCCAGTGAGTCTCATGCTTCTATAGGGGAAGGTATTACTTTTTCCAACAGGTTTTGGACATATTTTTAATCTGACTTGTTACCCTCCCTCCAGCAACCCCCTGGCTAGCTGTTTTGTTTTAAATAAATATTTTTTTTTTTAAACACAAGAAGTTCTTTATGTATCAGAAAAGTGTATGAGGCAGGTAAGGATGAATCAAAACTGTGAGCAGCAGAGTTGGAGTTGCTGAGAATGTCGTTTTGGACCTCATGGACAGGGAACAAGTAAGGATCAAGTGAAGGTGCTGCCACCATGAGAAACTACACCAAGGCCAAACTCCTCTGGAATTGCAGAATTTAGTGTTCTTAAAAATCAAGGCAGAAGGATCTGTGGTCAAACAAGAGGTGCAAATGCTTATAGAGTGAAAGGAAATGGAGCTCTGGGGAGTGTCAATAATACAGTTCCATGAATATGGATATAGGTGATTGAAGTTCTTTGGTTATCCTGCAACAGGTAAGGCATAGTAGTGGCAGAGTAAGCTTCCTTCTCAAGGTGCTCCTAAGAAAGCTGGTTATAATGTTGGATTTCTGCCTATTTAAAAGTAGACCAGCCTCCTCCCAACCTCACTTACATAGGCTGCTAGAAAGTTCTGCCTTATTCCTCCAGCTCTGCAGTAATTGTGTGAGCTGGTGCCTTAGAAGTGAAAGGCTGTACATTTCTTTCCCAGCCCACTTCCTCCACCAGTATTTCAGTGCAAGTAGGGAAGCAGAATAAATTGGGTACAGGAAATCCTGATGCAGACTGTGTCTTCTAATGGTTAAGTTTCAGTTGGAACACTGAAGTAGTAAATTAAGGGCTCATGCTATATTTTTAGCTGGTCTGTTACTTCCAGAGTCTTGGAGAGGTATTTCAGGGTGGTGAGGAGGCCACCAAACCCAGTAAATGCATAGGTTTGAGACAAAAATCTGTAGTGTCGGGGTAACTGCTGCATCCATGATGGAGTGGTGACATACGGACAGATGAGGAGCTTCCATGAACAAAATGAACTTGGTTGAGGGGATAGCTGAATGTACCATATTTCACAGTGTATAAGTTGACACTGTACAAGTCAATCCCATTTTTCTAATCCAAAAAGTTAGGAATTTCATAGATCTGGTGTATAAAACAACCTAACTTTTTGGATCAGAAGTATGGGATTGACTTATACTGGCCCCTGAGCATCCTCACTGTGGACTGGGCACCTGGGGGTGTGGACATACGCCACTCGCAGGGGGCAGGGTGGGACTTGGCGCACAGCTGGTATGTCCTCATCCTTTGAGTGGCGCTACCAGATGAGCACTGAGCCCAGCACTGCTCCCCATGTGCCCAGCCCACAGTAAGGGGCGTGCAGGTGTGGACCCCAGTGCTGCTCGCAGGGGATGATGATACAGTGTATAAGTCAAGGTTGAAGAGTTAAAAATTGGGCTTCAAAACTCGACTTATACACTGCAAAATACAGCATCTCCTGTTCACTATGACTTATCTAAATAAGAGTTCTGCTTTAACAAAAATGTGAAAAACTATAGCACAGAATCTGTCTGCAGAGGCAGAATGCAGTGACTCTATTGCAGGTATTTTGGGTCATTCACATAAACAGGACAAAATTAATGGGGTACTGGTGTGTATCTAAGTGCTTTGTTTTCTTGAAATTTCTAGAGTGCTGGAAGCCTGAGACAGCTTTATCTAGTTTTTATTAACAAAGAAATGAATTGTAGGAGTTGTAGTTTACACATGGTCACAGTAGCATAGCAACTGCAAGCATGGGTGCTGATAGCAGATTCTTTATGTAGCATGCTTCATCCCTAGCCCCATAGTACTGCCCAGGAAACTGAGGCCAAGATAAGTTAAATGACTTGTGATAGTCACATAGGAGGATCAATAACAGTCAGGAACAGACCTTATGTCTTGACTCCTGCCCTAGCTGCCTCTCCACAGTATTGGTACATGGTGCTAAGTACTTCTTCCCCTGTCCATTATATTTTATTGGAGTGAAATGATGACTGATTTTGTACTTTGAAATGTTCAGAGCATATAGTCACTGATAGCTGGTGAGGGAAATCTCAAACACTGTTCCAAGATCTTAATTTAATTTATTACATGATGGTCACAGTAACTGCAAACATATGGAAGACTTCTTCAGCTCCCCCCCCCCCCTTCACTACCACATCCGATTAAGGCAACAGCATGTAGAGTTGTTCTTGCTACCTGGTACCTTCTTCTCCTGCATACTTATTAGTCTGCATCTTACTCTGTAGTTACACACCTATCTAGTTGTATAATAGCCTCCCACACTTGCACATTGCTGAGATGTTCAGGGGGCACAGCGTGACATCTGGAGTCTCCAGAACATGCAAAAACCAGCTGGCAAGCAGCCTTCTTGGTTACAGCATGCCTGCGTGGACAGAATAATCTGTCTGCCAAGCTCACATTTTCAATACAACCACCTCAAAGGAATTTTGGGGTCTGGGTACCCGTTGGCATAAAGTTAAGTAACTGATCGGTTGGAGGAGGAGCAAAGTCATGGTCTAAGCTCCAGATGTATGCAAAGAAGTTCTGGGGGGGTTTTTTGTTTGTTT
>NW_017729011.1:3680044-3699259 GCF_001723915.1 Gavialis gangeticus
GGGGGGGGGGGGGTTGGAAGGAAGGCATCTCAGGCACTCCTTGCTCCACTGACCTCAAACTGCTTTGTTAGCCTTATCTTACACCCTCATGAAGCACTCAAATTTCATATATTTTAAAGCACATTAGTGCTTAGACTCAATCTACAGAAAAGGATTCTCTCACTTATCTGTAGTAGTGCCTGCGATTTCCTTTGTCTTAAGAAGTGGGTATCAGAGGATGTTGCGTGTAACCTGTGTCTCTCGACTTGATTATTCCCTATGCACCACAAAGCTTAAATGAACCAAACTATTTCCCCTAGGATCCACTATCAGCATCTAAACTGCTTCAGAGGCTATTTTTCATGACCAGCATTAGGGTTAAGGTGCCCCAAAAGTTGCTGTGCTTTTCCTCCATTGACATTCTTGCTGTCTCCGCTGCATTGTTATGACAAGTAGGCCACAAAGAACGTATTCACAAGCAAATGGGTGGTGGGGTGAGATATGGCCAGGTTGAGTAGTCCAGCAACTGGCTCCCTATGCCACTTTAAGCTAGGCAGTTGCTCCTTTTGGAGGCACATACTGAGTGTTGATGGAGCCTGGGAGTTCCTGCTCTAGTTCCTTCAGCTGTTTTGTCTAACACTGGAGAATGTTTCCAAAACACACAACCACCACAGTAAAATGCAGTCTACTTTATTCACTAATTATATACAGGAGGATCTTGATACATGCACCAGCATTGAACAAGTTGACTTCACAAACAATAAAAGGCAAATTAAATGGTCCACTGTAGCCAAAACCATACGTCCTGAAGTACAGCTGGAATCAGCTAGAGATCAAACTAAAAAGGCACTAGCACAATTGATTCCTAAAAGGCACTTGGATAAAATAGCAAAAGCCAGTTTCTTTGTAGTGGATCGGCAGAGCCTGAATGCTTTGTGCAATTCTTCCAAGGTTGCAATCAAGAGATGAACTTGTTTGAAAACTAAAAACACTTAGATCTAGGACATCACACATTCTTTGCATATTGCATACATGTTTCATTTAAGCGCAAATTAAAATTTTAGTAATCACTGGGTTCTTACCTCCCTTCCAACCCCGCACAAAGAAAAGCTGCAAATTAGCAACAGGACTGCCTCAAGTACACCTGTCAAAAAACTCCAGCCAGCTGTCATTAGAAGTTGCCATGAGGGCAGATGTACTTCACCAGACAACTGGCAAACTGAACAGCAGCCTAGTCAGGGAACACTGTAATACATCAGTCCCCCCTTGATACACCAGCTGTAACACCAAGATGTACGTGCCCTTTTCAACTGACTTTATAAACAGACCACTAGGTTTTTAATTAACACACAATGACAAAGGAAAAAAAACATGGAGCCCAGTTATGGCTCGAAGAAAACCACAGAGGTAATAGGTAGCCCTTTTAGCAAGTGGGATGTAGTGATAAAAGGTCCTGGCTATGATTAGACAATTTGTGAAGCATGTAAGTGATGTGAAAGGATTCCAGCTGGAAAATCCAGTGCGGATGGTGAGGAACTCTCAGCTGGTTAAGTGCCAAGGGAATAGGGCTGCAGTCGAGAGCACTGTGAGAGCAGGTGACAATCACATGCATGAGGGATCTTTAGTTATTACCTCTTTTCTTCAGATCCCTACCTGGGCCTGACTAGCACCAGAACATCCTTTATGTTCCACCTCACATGCTGGAGGCACTGCCAGCTCTGAGCTGGCTTTTCCACCCCAAGCCTCTGCTCCCAATACAAAAAGTCTCCCCGTACCATCTGCCAGCCAGAGGGAGTGGAGAAGCACCTGTAGGGAGGTGAGTTACATTGGGAGAGCAGCAGGCAGAAGAGACTGGTTCTCAAGGAAAGAATAAAGAACAGGACTCCAGAGACTCCACATTTGATCTTCCTCCCAGCAATCAGGAACACTCCCCAGTACTGCAGCTCTCTCCAGAGCTCTGGGAACTAATTTCCAAGTCAGATACCCAACAACTAGCTGGCTTCCAACACAGGACATCTTACAGAAACAGTGAAAAAAGGGTCATCGAGTGGTTTGGCTACTAACCTGGGACTGAAGACAAGAGTTCAGTTACCTGCTCCACAGACTGTGTGGCCTTGTTCAGGTTACTTAGTGTCTCAGATCCCCTTCTATGCAACAGGGATAACAGCACTGCCCTACCCCTCAACATAGCTGCGAGGGCAAATCCTCTGGATTATGAGCTGCTCAGCTACTATGGTGAAGGCCATATGAGCACAGAATACAGGTCTCCTCCCAAAAAAACAGAGGCTGCCCCAGAAGAGTTTAGAAAAGCTAATGTGACAAGGACAGAATTCTCCATCAAGTGTGGAGGCTGTGTCTAATCAACGGGGTGATCCACCCCTCAGATAGTGAGGTAAAATGGGGGACCTTAAGGCAAAAGCAAAAAAGTCCAGAAGCTTTCACGCTAAAGGATTAGGCCAACTGGAGATGTTCTCCTTCAGAAAGAACAGCCAAAGTATATGAAATAACTAAGGCCAGTGTGGAAGGCTCCCCAGTGTCTGTCATGTAAGGAAGGGGGAGGGGAAAAAAAAATATCAAGTAACTGGCTATTTCTCTAGCCCAAACTTAATCTGGTTCACAAAGTGGAGCTGAACTGAGGAACCTCCTCTGACACTGCTACCCTGCTTTTTTTTTTAATCAATGAAATACTCCAAAGATTAAAGAGCAAATATTGTAAGCAGCTGTTTGAGGTCTCTATGAAAAGCATGGATGTTACTCCAACTTCAGAAGACAGAGCTGTTAGCAAAGAGGGAAAGGAAACTTTCCTTTCCTTTCCCTTGCTGCAGTACAGCAATATAAGTTTAAACAGTGCAGTTAAGGTTTCACTTGCCACTGAATCAGCTGGTACTGGCCACTGTTGGAGACAGGATGTGAGACTAGATGTATCCCTGCCTTGCTTGAGCAATTTTACCTAGTGTACCTGTTGGGCCAGCCCAACCTTTCTTTACAGAATCAGGAACAGGAAGAAAGTCACCAAAGGAGGAAAAAAAACGTAAATTACAGAACATGGGGATACCAGAGTTGTTCAAGAGGCTACTAGAAAACAAGCAGCCCTGTCCTTCACGTCAGGTGTGGGAACTCTGTAACTGGCATTTTGTAGCATCTTTCATCACAAAGCATCTTATAAATTAGCCAACCAACTCTATACAGAACCAATTCTCCAGCTTTCCCATCCATGTCAACCTCTGGAAAAGACCCAAGTCCACCTTCCCAAAGCCAGGTACCTACAAGGAAGAGCTCTCAGAGCCAAAAACTGTTCTCAGGCCAAAATTTGAGATCGATGGTATACAGAGATCCTGGTAAGAGCCTCACAGCTGCCATTTCACACCTTACAAGGCATAAGAGAAAGTAAGGGATGAGGTTACCAATTAAACCACAGAGGGTTTTGGGGAGGCTGAACAGTTTTTCTCCAGTCAGAATAGGCTGGCATGCTCTGGTTAATGCCCACTCTCTTCTAAAAAAAGGCTGGACAATCTTTAACATCAAATCAGGACCTCAGTTTTACCTCTCATTGGAAAGATGGCACATTGAAAAGCACAGCCTCCCCTAGTACCAGAAGCAGAATTAATGCTACTCCCTACAGCACCTCAGGCGTTCCGTGGTAGGGCTCTCCTATCCAGGAACTGAACCTGCTTTCCCTGTAAGATCTGTTTGGCTCCTAGCACAAGCTAGAAAGTTCTCTGCTACATTGTTAAGCAGCTCTGTCACTGGCATTGACACTTGCTGCCTTGACACAGCCACGCTGAGAAAGTCTAAGACTTGGGGATTACGGAAAAGAGAAGTCCTTAGGGGCTGGATGGCTTTTTATTGGCCTTATAGTCCCCTCCCTCCTCAAGAGGAGCTATTGGACCCCCACTCCCCATTCTCTCATAGAAGTCTGGTTCTTCATCTCCCAGCCCAGCCAAGGGATCTCCTTTTCTCTGGATATTTTACCCCTAAAAACCCTGTTGGTATCCCTTGGTTTTTACGAAATAATGTCACAAGTTATTATTTGGCTGTGCTGTTCCACCAACGATTTTCACTGAATGATAAATGGGGGTCTAAGCACAACTGCCAATCAGGACAAAGTTGGCATCAGTTCCATGGTTACTTAAAATCTCTCCCTGCTACCCAAGTGAGAGACTACTGACCTATGCCAACTGAGTACTCTTCAGTGATCAGTAAATGGGAAATGGCCCAACTGAAATGTTGTTGGTTGGAGCCTTCTGGATAAGTCAGCAAAGTATCAATGCTGAACACCCTCCAACAGGCTTGGAAAATGGTCTCAGTCTGGTGTAGGGGTATATGGCTACACCATACCTGCTTCAGAGCACATTTCTCAGGGCACGCTTGGGCCCGTGAGTCAGTAGGGCCTGCCCTTTCCCAACAACATGATGCAGAGCACTGTTTCCAGGACTGAGTCCCAGAAAGTGTTATTGGTTCAGACCCCTGACAGCTTTCTCCTTTGCACTAAGTATCAATTATTAAAAAAAATTAAAAATGAATGTTATTTTCACATATCACCTCCATCATCTAATTCAACCTTTATCTTCCATTCATAAAAATCTTGCTGCTGACCATTTCCTGGTTAAAAATACATCGTTCTAAAAGGGCATTGGAATAACTTTGCACAGTTCTGTGTGCCAACTTTGTTTCAAATTGGGATAGTATCTAAAAATAAATCATCACCAAAGATGGTGCCCACACAGCTCCTGAAAGCTGGTCTGCCTGGCCCAGGTACCAGGCTACCATGTGAGAAAGGCATGGCACTGTTCCCCAGTGCAAGGAATCCCCATGTGCCAGGCACTGTCCCAGGTAGGAAGTTGGTGGTAAAACCCACATTGATTGTATTGATGTACATTGGTTTTCAGTCAGTTTGGGAATGATCCTCATTCTCTGAATGGCTAGAGTTAGAGTGAGCAGAGGGGCAGAGAGGTTCTTGATGTGTCTAGCATTAGTGGCAGTGCTCAGTGATATCCACAACCACAGCTTTTTTCCAACTGAAGAAAAAGTAGCCAGTTCCTGCTCCTGCTGCCACAGCTATGCAGAGGTATCCGTTGTAGGTCATGAATATCAACATGAGAAAATAACTGACCACCACCTGGATGATGTGTAGCACGGTTTGCAGCAGGTGAGGGAAGCTCAGCATCTGTTGTCTGAAGAATCACAGAAAGGGAGAGCAGTCAGCAACCAAGAGCTATAGGATAGGGAATGCAGGGTCCCTGCCAGAGAGAAGGTAGCCCATAGAGTGGGCATGAAGAGAGGTGGGGAAAAAAAAAAGATACAGATTCCACCCTCTCCCACAAATGGACAACTGCAGCTTCTCCCAGGAAATCAGCTACACAAAAGTATTCATCAGCAGGGATCCTGGTTTTCCCTGACCAAAAAATAAAAATAATTAAATTGCAAATTCTCTGATAAAACCCACACAATCTGTGATTAACATGAAAGCCCTCCCCCACCACCGCGCACAGCTCTGCTGGTGCCCCTTGCCCTCCACTTACAGCCCCTGCTCCCCCAGCCCTGCCGGAGGGGAACCCCAGCTGCCAGGGCTATGGGGCCAGGGACACAGCCCCCGCCCTAGCAGGAGGCAGCAACGGTGGTTGCTGCAGCAAAGTCCAACTCCCCCACTGCTGATTGCTGCAGGCTTGGGTGGGGCGGGGAAGCTCCCCGTCACTGTGTGCACTCCCAGGGGGACCCATGCTCCCCATACCTGTGGGCAAAGCAGGTGCAGGTGTGCACTGCAGGCTCAGGTTCCTGCCTTGCTGCCCTCCCCACAAGCCTTCACAGCCTAGTGGGAGCAACCTAGTGCTGCAGGGCAGAAAAGGGCTATGCAGGAAAGCTGGTTGCAGCTGCGAGGTTCACACCATCCTGGGAACGCGTCCTCTGCGCACATGGCAGCAGCGAAGGGCACAACCCTGCACTGTTGCCCCCACTCCTGCCACACACACAGGGATGCCTCACCAGGTCAGCACAGAGCTCACAGCAGCAAGCAGACCCCCACACAGCCCTGCCACAATGGAATGGATTGCACACAATGGGCTAGAGGCCCCAGGGAAGGGCAGCAGGGCAGGGAGCCCAAGCCTGCAGCAGGCAGCCTACCCCCACCTCGCACACAGATCTGGGGTGCACGTGCCCACCCTATCCCTCCAGGAGTGAGCGCAGTGGTGAGGAGCCAGCCCCACTCCCCACCCCCAAACAAGACACCCACAGCCTCATCCCAGGGCCCTGCGGCCACACGTTGTGGCCCCAAGCCCCACACACTGCCTGGCTGGGCAGCAGCCCCAGCCCTGGCCCTGCCCAACTCCCTCCCTATGGGGGGGGGTCTCAATCCTCCCTGACACTTACCTGTGGGAGCTGCTCTCCAGGCTGCCTGGCGGCCATGTGCATACAGATGCACAAGGTGCTCCCTGCCTGACCACCCTCCTCCCACTACCTGCAGGGGGCTTGATGCAAAACTGAAAAATCCACGGGTTTCTCTGCTAAAATGAGAAGTTCGCGTTTTAGTCCAGTAAGGGGCAAAATCCACATTTTACTCCGTTTTTCTGTGGGAAACCTGGATCCCTGCTCATCAGGTAGGAATAACAGTGCTGGGAGATCAGAACTGCTACATTTTGAGTTAAATCCTCCTGGTTCTATTTTGCATCCTGGCCTACGCTTCCAGCTGAACAGGGCAGCTTTTATTGTTTGAAAACAGAGGCCTAGACTACCTGAAAGGATCCCCCAGCCTTCTCTTGCTGCAGAAAGAGCAAGTCTGGTGGCCCAGACAATTTCTGAGCCTGGTAATTACATGCACACTTCCCTCTTTCAATTCCTTTCGGTTATTCCCCTGCCCGTTTCCCCCTGCCCCTCTCTCCAACACACACACTCTTATAAAGCCCTCATGATTGGTACAGAGTGACTCCTCCATTCCCTCTTCCCCAACCCTAACAGGATAACTGGGTAATCCCTGAAGGTACAGGTTCTTTAGTGTCCTTCAGAAAGATGTGCACTACGTAAGCCTTCAAGAGGAAATTGTGTCCACATGGAATTTTCTGTCTTAGTCTTTTCCATACTTGTTTGCTGAGAAGCATGCTATTTGTCTTAGAAAGAAGGCAGATTCTTACCCAACTGTTTTGTGGGTCTCCATCAAGATGGTGCCATTTGGTCCTGGGACAGGCATGGAATTGTAGCGAATGCTGACCTGCGACTTACGAAGCAGGCACTCTCGAGCTATCTTGAGACCCTCATAAAACATGGCTAGGAAGAAGACAGCCACAAAAGCACCAGCCATTTCTGACAGTGGAGAAAGAATGAAGTCAAGTTATCAAATCTGTGCATAAGTCATTTGTTTTGTTTGCTTGAGAAAGACACCTTCCAATCCAATGGACAGCTCCCGTTGCATAGACAAGAGGCTGCCTGTGCGTGTAAGGGTTTGATTAATTCTAAAACAACATGGAACCTGACATACAACACCCCCCAAGTATTAGCACCCCATTTCTTATCAAGGCTGATGCAATAACAGAACATGAAAGTCTCTCCACTTTCACCCTCTTTGCTCTAACTTAAAATACACTAAGTAGTCCGTGTCTGGCTACTGGAAGAACCTTCAACCATATGAAATGGGGTTACTTTTGCTTTGGTTGGGGCAAGAGCAACAAGTCAGCCTCTTATCTGAGACCGCACTACTGACCTCCAGGTGTATTGATCACAAGTCCAGAAAACAGGAGAGGCACATTCTTATAGCTGAAGTGGAAAGTCATATCCTGTCCAAGACAGAAAGGTCATTTAAAACATAAACAAGGATCTCTGAGCAAAAAAGGGGAAGAGGCAAGGCTTAAATACACACCCTACAACGAGACTTACAAAATTTTAAGCAAAGGACTGTTACATGATGTTGGTATGGCTAAAGCCAAGCTCAGAGCAAGCTTCTTCTGCTCAGTCACCAAGTACAGAGTTGAAACACTATAGCAAGCCTAGTGTAACAAGGATAATTTCCTTTTGACACAAATTCATTTCAGATCACTACAAATCCACCCGGTGTCCTGAGGGATGAGAAAAGCAGAATGAGTATGAGGCCATCTGATGATAACGTGAAGTGGCATTCACAAGGAAACGGCATGGGTGACTAGTCAGCAGGAAGCAAAAGAATGTGACATGCAGATGCCGAATAGTGCCCATTTAGAGAGAATAGAAACTGAAGCCATTTCACAACTAAACTATATTCAAATTCCTTTAAGCATCTCAAGAGAAAAGTCACAGCTGTAACAGGATTTTAAAAATACTGGGCACATTTTCTGTTCAAAGTTAAGACAAAGATGGGCCCTTTCATTGGACACTTAGTCTTTGTTGTGCAGCCACTGTCCAATCCAAGCCTATATATGCACTAAGAACTATTTTCTGTTGATTTAATGGAAGGAGGGGGAAAGAAAATTTGTAAACCTTGAGCCAAAAATGGCTGCTGGTGACCCACAAAGCAGACTGCAGTTGACCTGTACATTTCAGAGCTCTGAATTTATTAGGTTACCTTCCTTCCCAACTAGCTCACAGCCCAGAGCTTTTAGTAGCAACATATCGTAACTAAAAGGTTTCCTACTGGGTCAACACAGCGAGCACTGATCTACCAAAGCTTTAGAACCCGTTTCCAAGGAGCCCAGCTATTGTTGTCCTGTTTACATGCAATCCAGATAAGTCTCCCTAACTAGTTCACACACATTATACACTTAAGTCTTTTAAGAGACTAGAGACAGTTTACCAATTTTGCATGGAATCTATAATAAACCAATCTGGTTCCTTCCTCCCCTCTCCCGAGCTTCTTTAAGGTGCTTAACTTCAACTGGCCAATGGACACAAGACACAGCCTGTCAATCTTCCTACCACAAAGCCTGGATGCTTTAAAGGAGAAGGTCCTACAACCATCTGTTGGCAGAAGGCCTGCCTTTTCTTCCCATTGACAAAGTGGCACAGGGAAAGATGCCCAAATTAGCACCTACCAAGAAACTACATATTCGGTATGATGATGTCTATGTTCAGGGCACTGGTCCTTTAGGAATGTGGCTGAGGACAGTGGCAGGGTACTTTGAATTCAGCATAACTTAGATCCTTTCCAAATTCATTTCAGTATGTGTTTCTTACAGAGGAGGTTAACATTTTCAATAACAGTTCAAATGAATCCTAGCTCTTCCCTTTCCTACAGGAAAATCCAAAGAAAGAAAGGACACAGGTTCTTTGGTTCAAATGAGTGCAGAGGAGATACTGCAGCAAGCAGCTTGCACAGCCTTTCCAGAATCCTTCTGGCTATCACACAAGCCTGCTGCTTCCAAACAGTGCTGATGCCAGCAGGAAGGCTCCCTGACTTTTGGCAAGGAAAGCCCATTTTGCAATGGAGCAATGGGCTCACACATAAAACACATTTCATACTGCAAGTTATTCTTTGGGAAAGCTACCTGTCACCTCTCCAAATTAAAGGATTTTCAGTTATGTCAAACAGCTGCCAGAGAAATTAAAAAGGTACATTTGTGGCTAGCAGAATTTGAAAGGATTCTTGTAGACAGACACCACTTGGGAAGTGACCTAAGCTACTGAGAATGGATGGTTTCAGGGTTCCCAAGTTATATTCTCCCTGCATTAAACATTAATAAAGAAGTCTTATAAAACTCTTTTTTTACTTCATTGTAAAAGCCCCAAATGTTCAGGGAGGTAAAGGGTTTTGGGAATATAGTTTAAACTAAGCTCTGGACAATGTCTAACTTTCTGGACTTCACTCACCATCATCATCATCATCATTCCTCCTTCATGATTGTGTTCTGGTGACATCGTAGGGTGATAATGTTCTGGCGGATGCACAGAGGATGGCATGGTGCTGCTCATTGTATGGTTCATGTGAACTGTGTGGTGACTGTGAGACATCTTCACTGCAGAGGTATCAAAAATGGCATGCAGGATAATGGGAGCCTTAGAGAAAGAAGGAAAAGTGGACATTAGGGCAAGGGTCACAAAAACCACTTTCACAAACAGGAGACAGTTTCTACAGCACACAGTGAAGTCTGGCTCCCAGCATCCCTCCTACCAGAGAGGCTGCATCCTGGAGAGCCCTGTCCTATAGCTATAGATTGCTGTCTGGGATCCTCCTTCATACTCGCTACATGGAGCTCAGAGCAAATGCAGCATTCAGAAGTTCTCTTTGGGTTAATCAATGTGTTCTCTTTGGGTTACTATTTCTGTACTGCACAAGTGGATGCAAAGCACAAATGATCCTTACCCTAAAGCTTTCAATCTGACTTACAGGTGCAATTTTAAGCCATTGAGTGAAAAGTCCTCTCACAAGTCTAGACATCCAAAAGGTAAAAACTTGTCTTTTGTTGCTTCACAGTCTAATTGCTCCCAAACCCCATCTTAATTGCATCTACCCAAGGATCAGACTCGGGATATTTCTCCTAATGTGCAGCTCTGTATTTAATTATGATCAGCTCTATCTAAAAAAGAAATCAGATTAGCATGATGCAGAGCTACAGCTGGTGGAAAGGTCTAGAGGAGCCCCTGGCAATCTAGTCTGGTTTCTATTAACTTTAAGTCTTTACATCTCCCCTCTAACTGCATTAGACATGAGAGGAAAGCAAACATGTCTGCAGGTCTAAACTAATTTAATCAGATTACTGCAAATCGATTATATTAAGGCAAGTTCAAAGGCAGAATAAATACTCCCTGAAAAGTTACCTGTGTAGCATAAACTTTTCATCCCATCAGAACCCATGATGAAATTAATAGGCAACTTTGATAGCTTACTGTTGGAGAATGATTAATGAGAAGGACCTAGGAGTATTAGTCAATTATGGACTATGAGTTGCCAATGTGGTGCCACCATAAAAAATGCAAATATAAACCCTGGGATGCATCACACAAGGCAATTACACAGATGCAGGAAAGTACTGATGTCATTGTACAAGGCACTGGCACTGCTGTGTGTGGAGAACTGTACAGCTCTGGTCATCTATATTCAAAGAAAGAGAAAAGTTCAAACTGAAATAGGTGCACTGAAGAGCTGCAAGGCTGAACAGGGGCTTATCTTATGGGCTTACTTGATGAGGAATGATTCAAAGAGCTCGGCTAGTTCAGCTAATGACAGGTTTGCTTGCTATAAATACTGGGAGGAGAGGAAGAGAGAGAAAGAATACCTGGTTGGGAATCAAGCTATTTAAAGCTAAAAGACAATGTGGGCACACAGCAAATGGGAACAAACTGCCTGTGGATAAATGTAGACTGGAAATTTGAAAACAATTCCTGACTCTCAGAGCAGTGAGATTTGGGATCATCCTGCAGGTAGGAGCAGCAGAGGGCAAAATTCCTCATTACTTTTAAGATGGAGCTTGATCAATACATGAACAAAGTACATCAGGGTATCAAGTATTCCTAGGAGATGCCTGTTCCACCAGGCAAGCTTTAAAATCTTCAGAGAATTAAACAGGCAGAAAGGAATTAAAGGTTCTGGGAAGATTTAAAAGGAAATGGAAGAAATCAGTGAGGCAAAAGCATACAAGGAAGCTAGGTCTCCTTCCAAGAATGAAGAGGTGCAGCATGTATGCGGGGAAAAGGGGTGCACTGCTGAGCAAACTCTGAAGTTGATGAAATAATTAAGGGCTTGTCTCTACAGAGAAGTCAGAGTGCAGGGAGAAGGGGCACTCTGACAGCATGCTCGTGGGCAAAAGCTCTGTGAGGACACTCAGCACACAGCACTTTACTCCACTACGAAAGAGAGCAGTAGCTTTCTTTACAGCGATTCCACCCTATAGACAAGCAGTGGCTAGGAGAGCAATTATTCTCTTTCCATGTTCCCAGGGAAAACTTTTTATGCCCAAGCATTTTGCTTAAGGAGTGCAGGGGCCAAGCAGGAATGATCAGAACCAGAGTGAATTAGTGAAAGAGTAAGTTATTGCAAACAGCCAGACCAGGCCTCGTGGTCACCCCGCAGAGTGAACATTTTGCAGGTTTTGTTTGTTCAAAGCATTTGAACAATCACATGTTGCATCCTCTCCGTGCACGTACTACTTCTAAAGAGATCCAAACCTTCAGAGCTAGAACTGAGGACTTAAGTTCTCACACTGCCAAAAGAAACACTCAGCCAACATACCTCAAATCTCCACCTATTCATCTGAACAACTAAACAGCCTTGTAGATTATATAATCAGATGGGCTGCCTGGGCACAGCAGGACAATCTGGGCCATTGGATAGTATCACAGTGCTATGTATATCGCTTGGAGCGGGGAAGAGGAGGTCAGGAAACTTGGAGTCTCTTCTTTGATCCAAGGACAAGCTAAATAACTTTGGAACAGAGGACGGCTTTGCAGGTTATCCTAAATTCTACTCACATGCACAAACACACACACAAGTAGTTGCAAAGGGATGGGGAGTGCTTAATACGTGCACCAGAAACCATTGGCAAGGCCAGGAGTGAGCTCAGAGCTTCAGAGAGAATGGAGCAATATTTCCAGAGTATGGGGATTTAGGGCCATTTATCCTCCTCTCCTTACATTACTGAGGAACATAAGGAAAAATCCACTAAATGCCATACCTTCCTCCTGTTGATGGATATAATGGCTCTTGTCTGGACACAACAGACCCTCCAGAGATAGCACTGTGCAAATCAAAAGTCATTTCTTTAAGGGCTCGTCTTGTTACTCATCTCCACTCTCATCATCTTATTTATAAGCAAGTGAAACAGCAAATTCCCCAGTGGACTCCAAGGAGTCTCTGGCACATCTCCGTTTGCAGGGTAGGAATTCCACTTGGAAAGCTGCGAGTACGATTCAGATTTATAAGCACACACAAAAATGTAGTCTCCCTAGCAATGCAAGTGAAATATTCTCAGGTTCGAAGATGAAAGGAAGGGGGGATGGGGCGCAGTTTTTTGTGCTGTTCTGGTTTAGGACTAAGCTGGCAAGATTGAACCTGGTAATGCTCACAAAAGCCGCACTTCTATGCCCAAAAAACAAAGCCCCAAGAATCATCATTCCCAATACCAACCCCCACATACCAAACCCAAATTTTCTCTACTGCAGTTGGCAAATGTAGAAAGATATTTCATGAGTGCCTTATAAAGGTGTTTATCATAAGTGGAAATTGCCTTTTAATTAGCAACCGAAGAGGCAGCTCACGCAAAGAGAGTCAATACACAGGAAAATCAGCACTTAAAAATGCTGCCCCCTCCTTCCGACACCACAGTCGGAAACTTGGCCTTAGATGCAAGTACTGACCAGGGAAAGATTTGCGTTCTAACGGTGTGTTCCTGCTCCCCAGCCTGTGCCTGAAGCAGGGCATTTGAGGCAGCAGCACTAGTAAATGAATGGGGCTTCATCTCTGAAACGGCTGTTTTACAAGTCTTACAGCCAGCAAAAGCAAGCCTGAGCAACAGGCTGCCAGCCTGCAGGGAGCTGTGTAGCCTGAAGCCAGGGTCATGGATTTTAATAACAGACCAGTGTCTACAACTACAAAAAACACACTGCTTTGTATTATGGCAAAAGCTTTAAATAGGTCCAGTGTACACCTAGCACTTAGGCTGCAGGTATTTTTGGCTGAATGGGCACTTTGCTCTCCAGACTGCATTGCAGCCCACTCTGCACTTAAACTCAGTGAGGAAAGGAGAGAAATTCCTACATGACCTACCTGGGCAGCCCTCCAGCTGGCACTTGTACACCCGGATAGGCTCACCTCCACATACATGGCATCTCCAGCAGGCACGTCCCCGCAAAGTTTCATCTACACAGTAACTTACCAAGTCAAGAAGCAAAATATGGAAGGGGCTAGAATGGATAAAGAGGGAACATCCCTTCTATTGGGGAATGCTTCAAGGGTCACTTCCAGGCGTAGCTCTCTCTACAGCAGCTGTTGTCTTTATTTTCAATAAATCAATAAAAAAAATAGAAGGGAGGACCATGACATAAAAACATGGGTAGGCCAGTGTGTTTGAAGATGCCAACACACTCCTTGACCATCCCTGGACTTCTTTCAAGGCGGTCTTTTTCAAGGGGATGCAAGCCAAACCCCAGCCACACAGCAAGGGACTCAGAGACTTCGTTCTTCCCAAGGGAGTTACAAGGGTTCATTCACATGAGCAAAGCACTTTAAAAAAAACACCCTTGATATACTCTATATAATTTACTGCGGTTTATCTCTGGAGGTAGCTAGCACAAATCACTGCCCGACAATTGGGCCCATTGTTTAGTCATCTCCTTGGCCTAAGCTCTCCCGTGGCAGCCAAAATCCTTGGCCAAGATACACTCCAGTTCTTCTGGAAAGCTTGAACTGGGCAAGCTACCCACGCCAAAGAGGAAGCGTTATTTTGTTTGGTCTAAGGTGCCAGCTGATCCAAGTGAAGCCCCCCTCATATTCATAAGGGAGAAACATGCTCTTGCAGCAGCATATGACAGTACAATAAAACCCCATTTAAACAAATACCTGTAGAAGTGATATACAAATGCTCAACTCCCACAGCACTTAAGAAAGCAACACAATAGAGTGCTCTACCCTTTCACATTCCAGCAATTAAAAGGAATAAAACACAACAAAACAACACAACCACTTCCATTGCTACTGCCCAGCAAAAGGGGAATGTCACAAAACACTGATCAGGTTTCTGTTATATTATGGTTATTTCCTCTGCATCCAGAGAAGCATTTATATGTTCAAGGTCTCTGACGCTATGAGCCATGTTGGGCTGGGGGCCAGTACCACGCTGAAGCCCCCAAATCATTCTGTTTCACAATACAGGTGGCGCCTTGCTTCTGATTTGGGAGGCAACTGTATAATAAACAGACCTCCCAGCAGGTCTGTTTAGGTAGCAAAGACCACTTTTTAGAGATCTACAGCCTGAAGGCAGCTATTCCCTATCCTTCCCTGAGCAGGCAGTGAAGAAAGTTTTGCATAAGCTGCAAGAGAAGTCAATAAAGAGAAAAGAAACTTAACGTTCCACATACAGCGAGCATGAAAAACACCATTTCCCCATTCCCGTGCCATTCCCAAGTTGTGTACATAAAGAAACAGTACGTACAGAGCAGAACAAAGAGGGGTGACGGGCAGTTACCGGGGTTCTACTTGCAGCAGCTTCGGTAGCAGACACTCGCGCTTCACTCACTCCAGTCCCCGAGCTCGATCCTTTTCAAAGTCACACGCTCCAGACAGGGACGGGAGGGGGAGAGGAGTCCATAGACACTAAGACAGTGTTCACTTGCTCAACCTGTACTCTGCAGTAAGTGGCCCAACCTAGGCATCATGAGACCAGAGTGCTGCTCTCATTTATTCAATTTCCTGATATCCTTACCAATTTAACTGCTTCTTCTCCAAATTAAAAGCCTGTCACTGCAGCTCCAGTGTAAGTCCTGAATTTTGCCAAGGCCTCAAGGGATACTCAGATAAACAGGCATATTCTACTTGTTTGTGTCAGAGGAGTGCCTAAAAACCCAGTGTAGAGCCCTAGCATGCTAAACACTATATAGGCACACTCAAGATACCCAGGCCTCTACCACACAAATATTCCATAGCAGCATTAATGCAGTATACTATACATGCACCACCGTCCTCTAGGACTGTGGCCCTTTCAGAGCTGTGCTCTGGAACTTACATCAACCAAATGCAAGGTCCAGTCATACATCAAGAGTTTGTACAATTGTTCAGTTGGCCTTGGCCACACATACTTACCTACCTTTGGGAATGACATGCCTGTCACTGCCGTATGATCAGCATGCCTCAGTTATAAATCTATTTATCCTTGGCTTCTGTGAAGGCCAGGGGATCAGGGGTCAGGCCATTGTCTCCTTGTCTAGTCACAGGAGACTAAGTGACTATCCCAAGGGCATCCAGGAAGTCTGTGGCTGAATAGGAACAAAAATTGCATCTTCAGAGTCCCAGCTCTGTGCTTTTGGCACGATAACCATGCTTTTCATGTACTGGAGACCACTCAGCAAGAGAGTCAAGAAAGGAAGGGGAAAGACTCAAAGTGGGCTAGGTGCTACAGCATGAGTCAAAGGTGTCATTTACTCAAAATCCTATTTCCTGGGCTTCCCCACTTGACAGGAAAAGCTTGCAGCCACCACTCTGTACAGCAAGTCTCAGTGTCCATCATTGTGGATGCACAACATCAAGAATTATGTAAAGTATGAGAGAGAGCTCCCAGCTCTTCATCCAAGGGCAAGAAGGATACAGAGCAAGTCTCAGAGGCTTTCAAAGGAAGGGAGGGCTGGTGCACAGATCTATTTATCAGGAATTTGTTAGAGACTACACTAAGCAGAAGTGAAGAAAGTAGGGAAGAAAAGCAAAAACCTATCTGTGTTGGGGTGGGGGGAGATGGAGGGGGTGTCACACTCATGCCAGGGACCCTATTTCCTCCTTACATTATGCTCCATGGGACCTCCCAGACTCCTCAATGCTTGGTGGAGCTCTCTAAGACAATGACCTCCACAGAGATCTGCGTAAAATCTGGCCACCTGCACTAACTGAGTCGGATTTTTTGTTTGCCTGTTTTGTCACATTCAACATCCCCCCTTCCCCCCCACAGAAATGTACCTTTTTTAGGGTTAGGTTCTTCCCCCTCATCCTCTGTGGCCGACACACAGATGATAGACATTTGCATCCATCCATCTAGATCTGCCCTACTCACTGATCCAGTAGTATATTGTAATGGGCAGACATTGCATTGTGACCTCCTCTCACATATGTAGAGGGCCACATGACCATTGCTTTGGGAGTCTGCTTCTGCACTCAAACACTGGCTTGATTTCTGGCCTGATCCAAATGACAGTTCACATGTGTTTTCTGGAGTTGCACAAATTTTGATAAGGAATCCCAAGGACACAATGATAACACCAGTCAGGTTGTGCAATTAAGAGCTTATTCAAAGCCAAGAAAGACTAGGTAGCATGATAAATGCCAAAAGTGAAAATGTCTCTCTTTGAGACAGGGCTGCACTAGGACTTTCATCCTCACTTCAGTTCACTCAGCACAATTTCTCTTCCTGAAGGAGATGCCAGGCCCTTCCTCTAAGCACAATTAGGAGGATCATGTTCCTTTCATAGAGTTTATTTTCAGAACAAAAAAACAAAAAAACTTGTTTGGTAGCTTTCTCTGCAGCAAACTGATTAAGCTACTTCACCCATCAAAGGAGAGCATCCATCTTCCAGCCTGAGAAGATGCCCCAGAGGCCACTCTAACCTTTGAAAGAGGAGCCAAATCGAACATCCTCCATTCCTCCCCTTACAAAAACAAAGCCGCAGCACTTGCTAAAGGAGAACTTAACCCTCAGAACACATGCAAATCCACAAGCAGGACAGAGCCCTTCTGAAAAGGTGCCAAAAACCTGATTTGCCTGCACCTGTGAACCTCTATAACATAACATACCTAATAATTACATTTTAGGTAATGCCATCTAGATGAGGGCACCTTGCCTCATCTATCCATAGTGCATCTGCAGATGTGAGCTACTGTGTGGGGCCCAGTGGGGACCTGTTACACAACTACAAGGGACTGTTTTTCTGGATGTGTGTAGGGGACAGGTATCACAGCCTTGTGGCACAGGAAGGCATGCTGCATTTAAACTGGAGTGGTATGTCCACAAGTGTAAGGCGAAAATGGTGCTAGAAACACTTAGCTATGATTTTGAACCCTGAGATACCTCACTGCTTTAGAAATAATGACCCAGTCCTGGAAAGATACACATACATTTCTTTGAAGTAATCCAGAACTGAGCTGGTTAGGACCTTGTAGGGCAGGGGCCTCCAGTAGTCCAGTGTGCTGCAGAGGTCAGGACTTTCAAAGGAGGCAGGTGGTTGCCTCTGCTGTTCTCCTGGAGACTGTTATAAACCAGGGCAGTACAAAAGCATCCCATAAAGAACAGATCAAGGCTCATTTAGCTGACAGCAACTCATCCACACATTATAACACAGGGCCAGAACAAGACAGGTTGGCTGCTAGCTCTTTGTGCCTTAACTCAATCCCTGGGCTGCCTGGCGCTTTGCTTTGGTGAAGCTTGGCACATGATCATGTAAGAACTGCTACTTTCGCAAGAGTCTACTTACCAAATGATGTTTAGGTTCACCATGACAGACAAGAAAAGGTGCCTGTTCACCAGTGAGGCCTCATTAGCAGCAAGACGCCAGTCTGCCATCTTAACAGAGATTATTGCACCATTTGCCTTGAGGATTTATGGAAGGGTCAAAGACAGCTGGGGTAAGGAAACAAGTTTACAAATATAAACAACCTTACACCCAGGTGCTGCTTTCCTACAACAGTATTACCCTAGTGTGTATATATGACAAAGACAGCTGTAAACTCAGTTAAAGAATCACTGTCGAGTCCGGCATCTGTGATGGACTAGTTAGGAAAGATATTCACAGATTCACTTCTAAAAACTCTAAACACCAACATCTTACATGAGCCATTTAAATAGCATTCAATATCAGCATAAAATGGGAAGAAAGTGCTGGGGACACATTTACAAGAGCCAATTCCCACTCTCCAGGAGGGATCTACAGAGAAGCCTCCTGGATACTCCATCTGTATACGGAAGACATTACAACAGAGCCACATTTGGTAGGTTACTTTGTTCTAGCAGCATCTCTGCTATGCCCCATCACTTGCTGGCAGTGAAGAGCAAGAAAAGAGGTATCAGTGGAGTCCTGCTTCTGCTATATGCCTAACAACAGCTGGTTAATACAGGGACAAGCAAACCTAGATGGGATAGCAAATGCTGAGTGCCTGAGAGCAGGGATGGGGCAGGGTAACACCAGAGCACTGAACTAATAACTGCAAGGGACAGAAGAGAGGTAGGACACATATGTACATGCTCATATGCTCTTCCTTACACATATCACTTTTCTGCTCACTGGCACTGCAGACAGCTTCAGTTTTTAGGAGGCACCACACTGGCTCTCTGATTTTTCCCATTTCAATGGGATCCACACCTTTCCATGACAAAGAGATACTCTTTCATGCAGGGAACCCCTTCATTGTCCATCCTGCCCAGCATTGCTTACTCCAGGTACTCAAATAATGATCTGCTTAATGCTTGCTCTACATTAGTAACAATCTTGATGCCACTCACCCCAGTCTTGGGTGGACTACCAAGACCACACACACTCAGGCTTCATAATTTGTCATGGCCATGTCATCTGTGTGTTTATATTTGTAATATGCTTGCAACTTCCTTACTAAAGAAGTATATATTGCTAACTCTTTATTTTGGCTGTCTGCAG
>NW_017729011.1:3704259-3720858 GCF_001723915.1 Gavialis gangeticus
TTTGTCATGGCCATGTCATCTGTAACAAAACCCAAGAATGGTCTTTTCCACCCCAGCCTAACCCGCTATGCAGTAAGCCTCTCATTCAACCATTAGCTCTGTTACAGTGTTTTGATATCTTTACAAGCTTAAAAACTATTAACAATTGGTCTTTTCCATTAAAAAAGGATTAATCTAGTACAGTCACTGCCTGGATTTTTTTTTTCTATAAACCAAGATTATGCCTTTGCAACATTGGCATAACTACTACCATTTCTAGCCATGCCGATCAGGCCTGGCCTGGATAAGTTCCTGGCACTTGTAGCCAGGCACTGAAGGAAGAGAATTCAAAGCCCTGCTGGTTTTTCACGTATCTTGTAAAAGAAAAGTCACTCTGCTTTCAGGATATATTTTTAAGGAAGCTTAATTGCACAACCAATTTAACAACACTTTATACTCCTCTAGTACCTTCTATCAAAGGGTAGTCACCGTGAGATCATTATCCCTATTTGACAGCATGATTTAATGAAGGAGAGAGCTGCAGTAATTAACCCACATAGCAGGCCTGGAATAACAACTCATAGCCCATTTAATTCTCCTCCCCACCTCTCCACTACCCTGGGCTTTCACTAAGCAAAAAGCATTGCAAAAATGAGTCCATGTTGGACTCGTGCAAAACAAACAATTCTAACATTTTTCACAAGATTATGTTCTTGTCTCAGTCAGCCTTCAGGGAACGTAGGTAGAGTTTACCAACTCGATAGAAGGGATCAAGCCAGAATTTACCACAATCCTTTGAACTGGTAGCTTCTCCAAGGTTTTCAGCAGAATAGCTTATAAGTACCAAAGCAATATCATATAGTGTTGTGGTTTTAATAGTGGCCAGTGGACAAAGTGATTTCAGCTACCTGTAATCAAACCCAATCAGATCCCTTCAACCTAAAAAAACAAAACAAAACAAAACAAAAACCAAGGATAACACAAAAGCATTTGCTGGTTTTCTAGATTCTTCCCCTAAACCAAATATAGACAACTTCCTCCTACAAAACTTAGAACAGCTCTTTCCCAACAGCTAGAAAACGTGAGTGGAGATCTTAGAGACAACACACTGATTTTTTTGAACAACCGCTATTGCTCTGATCAAAGCGGGTTTGAAGAAACACCATCTGTTTTGCCAGTTTATTTACTTTTTATGCTACAGCAGCGTGATTCCAGTTTCCTCCATTATAGTTCCTTCACTAGTTCCCTTTTTTTTTTTTGTGGAGGCTTTCCACAGCAACAGGAAGGGAAAATACATAAACCAGTAAAAGCAAAGGACTGACAGACCATAGGAAAAGCCAAGAGGAGCCACTCAATTGCTGGTGGATGCTAGAAAGGAGTTTAACTAGTTTTCAGGCAGACTGCCCCTCTACAAAAACAGTTCTGGGGCACGAAAGGTTCCCCGTTATGCAGACCTTTTGACAAGATCGGACCTGAAGTCACTTTGGAACAGCAAAGTCAACAGAACTGCCATTTTTGGTTCCCTAAAGCCAAGAGGATTACGTCAGGAAAGTTCAGCATGGATCTTCTGCAGCATAATTTCTAGAGGCCACCCTTTTATTCAGTACTGATTCTAAAATGTTAGCTGAAATCCCATGCTATTCAGACCTACTTTAAGTAAATTCAACTCCTGTGGAGTTAAATCTGCTTAACATAGTTCAAGTTTGGCCCATGTTATCAAAGTTGGATGGGATTCATCACAACACACTAGCAACATTTCTACTTCTTAAAAAACCCTGCTCAACCTGCAAATGCACAACCCATTCCAGCAATGACCATAACCCTTTCTTTAGATGAAGATTGTTCCTTGGGTGTTCACTTCCACTCCACCCTAACTGGCTTGGTTGAGGGGCTAAGTGCATTAAGCTGCTATTGTCCAAGACTTCCCACAGCTGCTCTTGGCATCAGTGAGCTGGAGAGAAACAAGTCAGCCAGGAGAGGAAAAGGCGGTGAAGAGGAAAAGACAATGTTATGGAATTCATTCTTTCCCAAAAGTATTCATTTATCCATCAAGTTCTGTCCATATATGCATAAGTTACATATCTCCTGTAGTTGATAGAGGTTGCTGTGCAGCTGAGCTTGGAATAAGAGACTACTGACACACAATCTTCACTGAGAGAGCTAGAGGACCCTTGCTTTAATCTCAACCCAGTGGAGGAGGGGACAGAGGTTTGCAATATCTTCAGTGGCTATTCAAGTTCACAGTCAGCATTAGAAGCCCTACTTTACAAGGTTTTCTAGGTGTCTTCAGCCTCCACCAAGGACCAGGTCTCAGAGAATGCAATAACATTAGGTATCACATGGCATGTGTCAGGGGCAACTTCCAGTAATATTGTGTCTGGCCTACAATAAGTAGTTTAGTGCTTGGATGTCAATCCTTCAATCTATGACCCTTCCCTCCTGTTCACCCCCTTCCTTCACAGGCCATGTGTAGAACCAGATTGTCTGCACTGCTCAACATGCTCACAGCACTTGCAGGTCTCATTATGACAAGGATTACAAATCTAAAACAATACTTCCAGGTTTCAGCTAGTTCCTTAGAAGAACCAGGAAGGATTATTTCCCTTTAAAAAGCACAACTGCCCCTAGATGTATTCTGTTCGCTCCACTGCCCATTTACTTTGTTTTCCTTTGAAGCAATAGAGATTGGCCACAGCAGGAGACCAGAAGCAGGATGGGGTGGAACAGTACTACGAGCCAATACAGAGAATCATCTTTCCACATGGGGTCCTGCTCTTGTGCAGAGGGCCAGATTTGGATCAGAAAGGAAGGGCTCCCAGAGGACTGGCAGGAAGGGGAGAGGGCTCCCACACCTTCTCTTTGTCTAGGATCATCCATCTCACCTAATGCACTTGCTATTGCAGGAGCCTCAGGCATTTGAAGACAACTTGGTGTCTCCCATTCTCTACCTGCAATATAATGAGTTAGTCTTCTGAGGCCTGAATTGTTCTAGCCCAAAGGTTAGCAGCCTTTTAGGAGTGGCAGGCCGAAGCACTGCCGCTTGGGCCAAAGGCAGGCCACCTCTGCTTCCCTTGCCATTCCTTTGTCACCAAATGTCAGCTTCCCCTACCACATGAAGTCAAGCCCCAACCCTACTGCTGCTGAATGATACTGTATGCTACCAATTCCTCCCATCAAGTGCCACTGTGGGCTACATCAAACCTCTGTGGGATGGATCCAGCCCACGGGCCATAGGCTTCCAAACCCTGCTCTAGTCCAATTAAGGTCCCTGAACTTAACATACGGCTCTGAGTTAAACCTTATGTCCTGATGCTCAGACAGTCAGACTGGATGATTTAATTGCCCCCTTTTGCATTAGTCTTAGGTGACACCCAAATGAAATTAAAATTCAGCTGAGTCTCTCAATCATCAATTAAAAAAAGATCTTCCTGGTTACAGAAAAATGGAAGGCGACTCACTATGCCCTAACAAAGGGCAAAAGCTGGCCTTAAATGCCTTATTTTCCAAGAGGATGATGTCTGCACCTACCTATGGATTACAGAAATAAAAAAAAATAATAAGATAAAGGATAATAAATTGGATGACAGCATCAGTTTATCACAAACCTCATTAAGCAAGAACCAAAGGTTGACAAAGTCTAACCAGCAACCAAACCTTGATTTCTCAAGAGAAACCAGGGGTTGAGATTTTCAGAGACAGGAGACTAAAGGTGAGTATCTAAATCTGGCACTTACAAATAGCTAGATTTTTCCTAAGTGCCCACCACCCAGAAGTTCCTAGAGATCACAGGGAGCTGTCAGCTGCTCAGCAGTTGAGAGAGAGGCCATTATCTACATGCCTAACTGGGTTCCTTTTTTTTTTTTTTTTTTTTAAACCTGAAAAAAAATCTCTCAGCACAGAAATCTTCTCCATGTTAAGCCCAGGATACATACACTGTAGACTGCAGTTTAACATAACAAGGTATCTTAGCTAGCTTGGGTACTACCAGCAGTCTAGATACAACAGCCTGGAGCTCTGTTCAGGCTAAATTTACCATGTTGCCACGGCTAGACTTCTTCCAGTGTCTGAACTAGCTTAGGCATTTCTGACACTGTAGTCAGAAGTATATAGATGCCCTCAATGCTACTCACTGACACAGATTTAGCAGACACACTTGGCTAGGACCCCAGTCTTTATATAATCTCTCCAGGTGTCCCTTAGAGCCAGCCCCAGATGTAGTTTCTTCCTAAGGGCAAGCCCCATGCCTCCTTAACTCCAGGCCTATTTGTCCCAATGCTTCTGTTCAGGTTTGTGAAAGCCTGTTTTAAATCAACTGCTGATGAAGACTTCACCCAGGACACTTCTGCAAATGAACTCAACATTTATTTGTCAGCTGGAACACAGCAGGCTGAATCCCAAGTCAGAACAGCCCAGCTAAACTTAAGACTGCCACATCACTCTGGAATCCACCTTGTGTCTCTGCCCATTTCAGTCTGCCTGTCTCCTCTGCCGTGCTTAAACAGTCTCACCACCTGGTCAACTTGCCTTAACACAGCTCTTGGATCTTGGTCATTAGAAGATCATTCACCAAGGTGTTCCTGCACCTTCCTCATGTGAACAGTTATATTCACTCCTCAAGTGCTCATATCACATCAAGCAAACATGCAATCCCCCCCTCTTCCAGTCCAGAATGGGAGTTAAACCATCCAGCCATAGTCTATGACCACACACAGGAAAGCAGGAAAATGAGAAACATCCAAACACCCCCACATGCTCTACGTTTGCCGAGTTAGTGTGGAAAGAGGCAACATTCTTACTGCTGGAAATGCCTGAGGATTAATTCACATTATTAAATGATTTGAACAACATGAGCAGTACCTTGCAGGAGTTGGAGGTCTTTGTGAATTTAGCAAACTGTTCTACAGCCTACATGCGAGCTGGCATAAACAGCTCATATGCATTTCTGTCCCTGGTACCTAGCACGTATCCTGGGGCAGGCAAAATACGGCCTGCAGGCCGGATCTGGCCCACCAGGCCATTCTGTCTGGCCCGCAGGGCCCCTCTAAAATTTAGACGATTATTACCCAACAAGGTGCTGGCAGCAGGAGCCACCGGCTGCAGCACCAAGTAGGCTGGGCTCTGGCTGCAACATGACCAACCCCAACCTGACCCACCCCACCCTGCTCCACCATGCCCACACCCTCCAGCCTAGCAGAGGCTCCTGCCCCAGCAACCCTGTCCCCAGCCCTCCCTCCCTCCAAGAGTGGAAATTCAGGTAAGAACAGGCTGGGGGCAGGGTGGACTGCCAGCGATGGCTCTACTCCATGGGGCTGAAGGGACTGGCTCTGTGCTTCCATGTGCTGCTCCCGGCTAGAGTGCCAGGAGCACCACATGGAGGAATGGAGCCGGCCCAGCCTGATGGCGTGAGACTTCCCACAGCTCCTGGCACTCTACCACACCACCAGGCCAGGTTGGCTCCATGCTGTGCTGTGTGGGTCTGGGCAACACAGCTGGAGCCGCGTTCTGCCAAGAAGGGACGGGCTGGTTCTGTGGGATGGCTGGACCAGCTCCATGCCTCCACGTGGCCCAACCTCCATGTGTGCAGCACAGAGCCAGCCCGGCCCATCCCGTACCTTCCCAGCAGCACATGGTCTTAGTTTCTCACTCTAGCCATCACAAACTCGGTACTGAAAGTGGACTGGCACCAAAATCTGAGGGAAAGCAAAGTAAGACAAATAATTAAAATAGCATTAGACTGGAAGATCTGTTAGCTCGTAGACTGCTGGCTTGAACATCCTGTCTATACCATTTGGAAGCTGGCAGATCTGGTTTTACACACTTTCAGATCAAAAATCAGGTCAGGCTATCCAGAATGTAAGTATAGCATGATCCACACCATACACCTAGGTAGCTTTTAGTCCGCAAGGAAAGAAGCACTTTGTGGTGCTGCACTTCACATCTGTCATTCTGTTCTGCTGCACACAGGTGAGAGAAGATCCCTGCTCCAGGTCTTCATTGTTCTTCTCAGCATTTTTATTTAATGGTTAATGCTCTGGTTCTGCAAGTGAAGGCACAGACTTTTGTATCCATGCAGAGCCGCCACCTAAGATCAGGGCCCGGGGCTGCTTCTTGACAGGTTGTTTTGCTTTCTGTCTTTTCCTTAGCCAAGAAGGAAACAAGAATTGGTGTTTCCAAATTAAAGAGAACAATCTCTCCTGCCCTTTTCAGGTTGTTTTGTCCTTCCATCTTTTCCTTAGCCGAAAGGAAAACAAGAATTGATTTTTCCAAATTGAAGTGAGCAATCTCTCCTGCCCTTTTCAAAGGAAATGCCACAACAGCTGACATTAATTCGAACTCTACAACTTCAGTAGAGAGGCTCAAAGTTGAGGGTCACCTCACAAATGTGACCCTCAACCCCCAAACGGTTGCTTCCAAGGGGGTAAAGTATATTAATAAAATAAGCCCCTGGTTTAGAGCTGTAGAGTAAAACTTTCCAAAGTAGCTATGGAAACTCACTCAGGTGCCTCTGAAGGTATTACCCAAGTAATACTCTATAGTGGCTACAATGTGTTCCTAGGTAATGCCTTCAAAGGCACCCAAGTGAGAGTCTCCATAGCTACTTTGGAAAGTCTACAGTTTTAAACAACAGTGCCAGGGGCTTATTTTATTAACATACTTCACCCACTTGACCCTCAACCCCCAAACGGTTGCTTCCATCTACAGAAGCATGCACATACATACAAACACAACAACATTGGTGAGGTGGCCCTCAACTTTGAGCCTCTCTGCTGAAGTTGTAGAGTTTGAATTAATGCCAGCTGTTGTGGCATTTCCTGCACTAGAGATACCTGTTCATAAAGAGTTAGATTAGAATTCCAACCCACACAAAACTTTTTCATTTAGCAATTATTCTTGGTCAGATCCAGGGTCATGTGTTATACTTGAGGGTGTCATTTCAAGACCTGAAGTACCACAGCTAGTCCACACCCATGAGATAGTTGTAGAAAAATATTTAGGTATGCTAGCTTGCACAACAGCTCCAAATGCAATCCCTTCATTTCACTTCACATAGGTCTATAGGTATGGATCTACCTCAGAACTAGACTTTGCCCTATTGTGGCCAAAACAAAAGGGATCAATGTTTTGGTAAATTTATTGCCAAAAACCAGCTGCTACCCCAGGAAATCTAAATTTAGTTCCTTTTCTACAGAAGTCAGCCTTGTGCAAACATGCTTTTCACCAGAAAGCACTTTACCAGCTGTATTATGAATTAAATCCTGAATGGCGATCCTAGATTGTAGAGAATGGCTAGAGCAGGCAAGGTAGAGAGGACCACCAGAGGTACATTTCTCCTCCTCTGCTGACCTGCAGAGCTCAGAGACCAAGAGCAACCTTTTCCATCCTTCCTTATTAAAGGGTCATAGAATAAGAGGGACAGAAATAAAAACAAACTCCCCCCACCTAAACCATGCAACATGCAAATAGCATCCAGCTAATCATCCAACAACTAAAAAGAATCAGCTTACCTATCACACAGACCATCTGGCAGTGCCAGGACAAGCCCAAATGATGTTTTTCACTTTTGGAGTCTCACACAGAGACAATAATCCCTCCCCTAAAGAAGTCACCGCCTTTGTCAACTCACCAAAGATAGCCATTCGCTTGTGTGGAAATGAAAGGGGAACAACCTAAGCACCGAAGAGGAATGAACAACGTGACTCTTCAGGATCACTTTTAGGGCTTGGCAAACAGCAGGAGCCAGTTAACAATTAGTGATCAGTCAAACTTACTCCAAGGTCTAAACACAGAAAAAACTCCTGGCACCTTGTTTCAGCATTTGGCTTACTAAAGCTTGCAACACCCCAGAGCATTTCACTCTACCCCACCGTCCTCAGACAAGACCAGATTTAGAGCAAACCTTGAGCCATGTACTCACCCCTCTCAACTCAGTTTCTCATCAACTGTCTCTTGGGGGCAAGTCTCCCCACAATATACAATTCCAAGATGTATCAAAGTTTCTAAAGGGCAATTTCAGTTAGTGCTGACAAGCAGAACCCAGATCTATTATCTGCATCTGGGGCTAATAATTAACTACTGTTCAGACTTCACTAATACCTTTTACTGCTCTCTTAGTCTTTACTAAACCCTCAGCCTAACTCAAACCAGACCCATTCGGCCCCAGTAACTACAGTTAGAATTAGCCACCTTTGGCAGATTTCGGGAGCGTAGGGTAGCAGCAGGGGCTGGAGACAAAGAGTTTTCAGCCCCATTCCCCATGAAGTCAAGTAACAGTCTGCTACCGAGTACAGCTAGTACCACTTGCCAAAAACTAAAGACTTTGTAATGCCTAACATACATAGCCACAACTGGCTAAGGCAACCTATTAAAAGTATAGTCAGCTTCAAAGCCAAGATTACACAGGACAATGAGGTGGACTGGCTGCTGGAACAAGCCCCCTCCCCACAAGACTGCCTACACCACCTCTTTTGGACAGAATCACAAGCTTCTGGAAGTAGTAGGAGTCTTGCCACCACTTATCTATAGCTTTTAGGACCTTTTAACTTGCTTGAACCACCAAAGTTCTTAGGAGCGTCTTCCCATCAGACAAGATTAGGATATCATCCAGCTAATCAACCACTACATGGTGGGCATGCTACAACTCCCTCCCCATTGCCATCCTCCAGAGAGATCCCTTTGGGACTTGAGGGCAAAAGTTTTTGAAGCAGAATTTCCCATGCCAGAGGTTTTTCCTGCAAGAAAGAGCAAAGTCTTAGGAGTAGCCTGAATGCACACATGTAGAGCACAATCCATACAATCCTCATCTAATTCTTCTTTGCTAGAAGCCAAATACAATAAACTTCAGGCCTTTATAAAAAATAATGTTCTCAGCTTTTAGAGATCACTAATCAGCAACCAAGCCAAGAACATAACTGGATCTATATTTCAAAAAGGAGAAGAGAAGGGAAACAAAAAATGTTTCAAAGCAAATTTATGTTACATGAAAGGGGGGATAGGTCAAACAATCTTTGGGATGTTATGCTTTTGGGAATCTGAACGTAACCCACTCCTCAGAGCTGGGTGTACTGTGTGTTCAGGCACCCACTTTGTGTCATTCCACAACATCATGGAGTTTTATTGCCCCAAAATTAAAAAAAAAAAAAGTATAAGTCACCCAATAATCCTCCCCATGACAGAAATCTTTGAAAAAGCCACAGGAAAAGCTTGTTTAGGCAAAGTTATAGACAAACAGATAGCAGAGATGAATCTGACTACACATAACAGACATGTCAAAAAGGAATTTAAAGGATATTTGATTCACTTTAACATGGAAATAAAAGCCGGACAAAAGCAGATACGCTAACAGACTGGATTTGCAAACTTTAAATTCTTTCTTGCTTTAGGCTGATTGATTTCCATAAAGGTGAATACAAAACTCTTGAACTTCAAGTGGCATGGGGAATTTCTCTAAACCTATGTCTATTGCACAAGCATTGCTAGAACTTTTCCTACAGGGCAGTTGAGGCCCCTGGGGTAGGCACAGCTCTGCTGCCAGAGCTATACCAGGCCTACCAAATAACAGAAGCTCTGTTATCAGGTGCCTTCTTCTAATAGCTACACTACCTATAGGGCAAGATCTTTTCAACCATGCAGCTATCTTGCAAAACAATCCTCTAGACAATATAGAGAAGTGCACAAACAGAGCCACACTCCAAATCCCTGCAGAACATGCTGCTCTCTTACCCAATCTAATCTGAGGCGGATTTTGGCAACTGCTAGGGACTAAAGCTGGAACCCCGGAGAGGAAAGCCAAACAGAAAGAATGCAGAAGGCAGATACTGTGTTTTGGAATATGAATGCCTTTCTCCTAGAGACAGATTCCAGCCCTCATCAGGCAAAAGTGAAGCCGGCAAGATAGAGTGGCAGTTGTGCCAAAACATTAGACTCAGGCTTTAAGGTGACCATGATTAAAAGCACAAACCTAGAAATGCTTTTTTATCCCACTTGTATTTCCCATAGCTGCAAAACAGTTCTAACCTCTGCTACAGTATGAACCATGCAGAATTCTTGGAAATAAAAATGAACTTGTATCATACATTTTACCAGTAGCATAACATAAGAACCTACAGTTTGGGAAAGAGCTCTCATCTTCTTTCTTCACCACGTCATCCTTGTATTTTAATTTTCACTTCCTAAACATGTTCTTATCTTCTCTCAAGCAACTTTTGGACTCTCTCTCTTAAAAACATTGATTCCCACCCCACCCCACAGCTTCCAGCCCTTCCCCTTATTCCCAATCAAATTACAATCACTAGAATTCACAACCAAACCAATGCTTTGCTCTAGCCTAGCTTCAGATCCAGTCTGCATTTGCTCTTCTTGTGATGAGCTTGGTCTAAATGCATGATCCAAAGATACTCCAACAGTATTTAAAAAAAAAGATATCCTAATACAATCTGTGCATAAAATCTCATAGTTCTGAGGGCCCATGATACACTTTTAATAAAGGAACACAGGAAACTTGCAAATAAACATGCTACTGTTAGATTTTTAACCTACACGTCACACCTAAGTTTAGTACAGTAGACAAATGTTACCTTTTATGAGTGTGTTCACTTCTGGACATTTGCAAGCACTCTGTTTTGAGTTACATTCAGCATTTCCCTTGGATGATTAGCTTCTCTACTCTGGTAGGCTTGAGAGAGGAGAAACACCAGCTGTCTTTCACACATCCAGATTTACAAGCATTTACAAGTATGCCTATTTCTACAGGAGGGATGATGGGGCAGGTATAACAACCTGAAATTGCTTTGGAATATTTTTTTCAAAACTACCTGGACTGCAATATGGTAATGCCTCTCCTAGCTCGTATGTAGTTGGTGCCTTTCAGTCACAAATCCAAAAATACTTTTAGCAGTAGGCCTAGAGGCATCTGTGTAAGGTGGTGCATTATCACCACATAAGGACAGGGAAGCTGAAGCTAAGTGATGTGCATAAGAACACTTTGCTGACATAAGTACAGGACCCAGGAACCATGATGCACAGTCGCTTTTCCTAATTTGTTAAGAGCAAATTACAGTTTATCACTGACTCACGATCCCTCCATTAGTACAGAACCAGAGCCTACTCTAACACAGCAATCAGCAACATCTCATTTTAAAAGCCTGTTGACCCACTAATCAAAGGTTCAACAGGAAATAAAAAAATAAGAGAACCAGGCTGATGTTAGGAAGTTCATCCAATTCCCTGACACGTCCCTCCAGTATTGGAACAGCTGTCCCATGGCCCTTCGTCCTACTCCCACCATTACTCGGATGTGTAGGGAAGGGCTTGCCAAGCCAGAACCTCAAGACAGAGCACAGTGCTGACTACAGTCACTGCTGCTGCTTCCTGCTGGCTTGAACTCCTGACAGAAACCAGTCACCATCTGCTAACTGCCAAAAAAAAAATAAAAGTGGGACTATTTACCTGGTAGGAAGGCTGGCTTCGAGCCTGCTTTGTGTTTGCTAATAATTTTCAGTAAAGGATAATTGACGATTCCAAGCACAAGAGTGCAGTCATGTTTACACAGTACACGGTAAAAGGTTTTTTTAGTAAAGTGCCACTCTACACTGTACATTTTGAACAGGTTGGTAACCGATTAGTCAGAGGACAGCACTGCTTTTGCCCACACACAACACAATTAAGGTTACCAGACAGGTAAATGCTTAAATTATTCAATAACCAAAAGGGGTAGGGGCCCATTTGATTACCAGAGAAGTTCCCAAGAAATCTCTGACACTTCTGTAGCAGCAGCACATCTCAATACAGAGAAGTGAGCCCTAGTGTAGGAGATGAACACTGAAGATGAGACACCAGAACTGAGAAAGGCATCAAGAACACCCTCTGATGATGGGTTATTGCCTCGGGCCCTGGGCATTTACATCCTCACTTCCAGAATGACTCACTTGTAAGCTGGAAAGCACAACACCCAGGACCAATGAGTTAAAGGCTTTGAAAGTTAATCTACAGTATATAAAGCATTAGAGTTGAATTCATTTGGGATAACTAGCTCCATTATTCTCTGTCCAGGCAGATTCTGGCTTTCAGCTGAACAAAAGGTTAATGAAGCATCAGTGGATTAAAGGGGAAAGATTGGGAATACTTCCAGAAAAGGAGACTGAGAAAAGGAAGAGTTGAGTAGTTTAACAAAGATTTGATTTTCCCTGAACAGAAGCAACATCAACTTGATTATGTCTGGGTCACCTGTCCCTGAAGACACACTTGTGAAGGCTACCAGGGGCTTCTCAGAAAGGTTCATTTGACAGACTATTTTCAGCTCAGCTTCAGGAGGTCTTACAAGCAGGTTCCTGCTAAGCTGTGAGGTGACCTACAAATACAGAAAGGAGACGTTTAAGGGTGTGGTGTTGTATTTTAGGGTGGCATAGAGGGGTCTTTTTGCCAAATAAGGCAGGCCTGAAAAGGGGTGGGAGAGACTGTTCACTTTAATTTGGAAACATCAATTCTTGTTTTCCTCCTGGCTAAGGATAAGAGAGAAGGACAAAGCAATCTGTCAAGAAGCAGCCCTTGGCCCTGATCTTGGGCGCAGCTCTGCATGGATGCATGAGTCTGTGCCTTCACTTGCAGAACTAAAGCATTAACCCTTAATTAAAAATGCCGAGAGGAACATTGAAGACCTGGAGCAGGGATCCTCTCTCACCTGTTTGCAACAGAACAGAATGACAGATGTGAAGTGCAGCACTACAAAGTGCTTCTTTCCTTATGGACTAAAACAGGGGCAGGCAATTATTTTTGCCCACAGGCCACATAGGCAGTTCTGAGGAGCTGCCGTGGGCGGTCAGAACCCCCTCCCTCCCCCCACAACCAACAGCCTGAAGCCCATGTGCCACCGCCAACAGTGCACAGCCCCTCACCTGCCCTGCCTTTCTAGGTCCCTTCTGACCCAAACATCTACAAATTTATTAATCTAGGCACCCCAGGAGGCCGGGTACTACTTGCTGCAGCTGCCTGGAGCCCGCGCCCCAGCTGCCCTGCTGCTCCTCTCCGTTGCTATCACCGCCACCTCTAGTCTGCCCAGCATGGCAGCAGTGGCAGTGCAGAAGAGCAGCAGGGCAGCCTGGGTGCAGGCTCTGGGCAGCTGCAGCAAGAAGGGCCCAGCAGTGGTGAGCGGCCACTTTTCCCTCATGCCAAGCAGCAGCTTCTGCCCAGCCACCACCGCTGCTGCATGGGGTGGGCCTGGCTGGGGCTGTGCGTGTGGGTTCCGGCTGGTCCGCTCTGCCAGGCTGAGTCCAGAGTGGGCCAGGGTCAGGGCTGTACATGCAGGTCCTTGTTAGCACCACAGGGCTGGAGCCAGGGGTGGTGGCAGCCAAAAGCTGTCACTGCTGCCTGGGCTGCCTAGAAAGGCAATCCAGCTGCAAAGCCACTCCAGCCCCTCTACAACCCAAGGGAGCAGCAGGAAGCGCCATGGGATGGACAGCGCTGGGACCAGGCAGGACCAAGGGACCCACCATAGGCCGGACAAAGCCCCTCCATGGGCCGGGTCGGCCCACAGGCTGTGTTTTGCCCCAGCACTGAAAGCTACCCAGGTGTATGGTATGGATCATGCTATACTTACATTCTGGATTATCTGACTTGATTTCTGACCCAATAGTGTGTAAAACCAGAACTACCAGCTTCCAAATGGTATAAGACAGGACGTTCAAGCCAGCAGGCCACAAGTTATCAGACCTTCCAGTCTAATGCTATTCTAATTATTTGTCTTATTTTGCTTTCCCTCAGATTTTGGTGCCAGTCCAATTTAAAACCAAGTTCCTCATGGCTACAGTGAGAAATTAAGGCCACAGGACACACTAAGCAGCTACAAATCCCACCTTTCACAGGATAAAATCAAACGGGAAAGGCATATAAACCACCTTAGCTGGCAGGGCCAGTACAAATGCTCTATGAAACAGCAAACTTTTATGAAAAAATAGACTCTCTTGCTTCTTTCCCCTTTAAATATTCACTGTTGAAATGCCTGATCAGAGCTGCATATTGCATAACACTTCCTGCCCTCCAGATCAACTCCCGTCAGCCAGACAAAGCTCAAAATGGGGAGGAGACTGTTTACATGTCTCCTTATCCCTCCAGCACTGGAGCAGAATGTTAATTTGCATGGTCACCATTTAGGTCCAGGAACAAAGCTGTAATACTTCCTGCTTAGGAAAACCAACATTGTTTCCCACAGACAGGCAAGTCATGGCATGTTGCTGGTGCCAGACAACTGCAGCTCCCTCCATCACTGGCCAATTGTAGTTTCCTTGAACTAGAAGGAGCAAGGCTGGAGTGAGTATGTAACAATGGCATGTAGAGAGACAGCGATGACTGGCAGGTCTCTGTCCTTGTCAAAACAACATTCTTATGTTACTGGAGTGATCAGAAAGGATGTATGCAACACCCACACCAAACTAGTCACATGGACTCCCAGCCTGGCCCATCCTCCCACCTCCTCATCCCCTGCCACCTTGCAATGTTTTAAAGCTCAACTGTGCACTCTTAGGCGAGGTCCCAAGGCAGAACTGCTCTCGGCTGCACTTGCTTGTGCCCACTCTAAACTGTGACAGAACCTGGGGCTTTTGTATCTTGGAACTGCACCAAGGCTTTTCAAGTCGGGGCTCTGAAGCCTCAGCAGCTTCCAGGAACAACAAATGAATAAGGCAGTGGTGGAATTTGGGGCACAAGAACAGAAGTAGGCCTGAGCTCGTCATTAAGATGATCCCTTCCTAATGCATGTTCTTTACATCCATGTTCAGAGACAGGCTGCACTGGGAAGTGCAAGTCAGATACCAAGTGGCAAAGATCTGAGAGATGGATACCATTATACATCAGGCCAGCAGCAGTGTTGTGTACTCAAAGCTCACACACACAAGCACTTTACTTGGAGACCCTGCAGCACTCATGTCAAATTGCATAAGCTCAGTACGTAGCTTGGAACTCTTTTAATGAAGGCTTGGTGTATGGCTGATGACTGTGGGTGACTGATACAGGGGCAAGGAGGGAACACTGCTCTTTGAGTCACTGCCCCCAAATAGCGCTAGTGATCACATACTAAGAGAGGTGTTGCTTTGGATAGGACATGAGGGCATGGAGCTGTCACTGGGATCCCACCCAACTGAGCAAATACAAAATGCCTCCCTAAAACATCCTCCACAAGGTCACTCCCTTAAGTTATTCCTGTTCATTACATGTCATAAACTGATCAGTTGCCTGCAACGATAAACAGCTGCTATGTTCTGCTGTACCCTTGAACATCTACCAGCACCAAGAGGGAAGCACATGACCAAAAGAATCTCCACGGTGTTCAGGAAAGCCAGGTGTCCCCCAAGTGTACAATGCAAGAATTCTCACTCCGCACAGGGATCATACGTTATTAAATCCTCTGCCATCAATGGTACATAGATGCACGTAAATCAGCCCTCCCTCCACACGTCCCTCAGGGAAGAATCAAGAGCTCCTGCACTCCTGCAAGTGTCTCCCTGCCATTCTGCCAAGGCACGGGGTGCTCAAATGTGGCCCATGGAGCCATGGACTGTAGGGCTCCCCACAGACTGGGAAGTTTGACAGTGGGGGGCCAGCAACATTCAATACCACCACCCTTCCCCCTGCCAAATTCCAAAAATCCCAGCCCCTGTGCAGCAGGTTGAGGCCCTACCCCCCCATGCCTGGGATGGGGGGTCTGACCATGCCCCCTTCTCCCTCTCGCTTCTCCCCCTACGACAGCTGGCCCAGGGCTGCAACTGCCCCAGGCACCAGATCAGGACCACCAGCTGGATGCACTGCCCATCCAAGCCACTGGCCTTGCACTCATTTTTAAATGGGTCACAACTCGTGCAGCAAGGCAGTGCCATCATCCTCATTTTACAGATGGGGAAGTGAGCCAGACAGACTAGGTGCCTTGCTCAGATGCACCCAGGAAGGTCTCCCTTGTCCCAGGCCCGGAGCTCAAGCACTTTGCGGAGTCCCCTGGGACCACAACCCCCAGGAGAAGCACAAAGCAGGGAGCCACACAAGGAAACCCAACCAACAGCCGATTCCCCCTGGCGGGAGCAGGAACAGCAGCCCATCGAACAGCGGCAGACGGCGAGCAGAGGCCTCCCCTGCGGCAGGGTGTCACAGAGACGCGGGGCCGGGCGGGAGCTCCAGGGGTGTCTAGTCCAGCCCCATGCAAACCACCCCACACACCCGCCACATCAACTCTGCCAGCCTTGACCTGACACCGGCCCCTGCTGCAGAGGAAGGCAGTCCCCCCGCATCTGACCCCGAGCCGGGATCGGTCTGCCCCGAGCGGAGGGCAGGACCCTGCACCCGAAAGCCGCCGCCTCTGCTCCCAGCACGGCACTAGCACAGCCGGGAAGGTGCAACCCACGACACGACACATGCAGGAGCGTGGACGCCGCAAGGCGAGGAGCGGCGAGTTTGGGCCGCGGGTAACCATGGGCCCAAGGTGACCCCTCCTCCCACCGCGCGGCACTCACGGCTTCCACGCAGGACGCGACTCATTCACGGGACTCTGCGGACCCCGCCCCTTCCTGCCCGGCACGGCCATTCGCCACGCCATTGGCTGGCGGGGCGCTCACGTGACGCCACGCTGGCCGCGCCCCCTGC
>NW_017729011.1:3720926-3725821 GCF_001723915.1 Gavialis gangeticus
CCATTGGCTCGGCGCTGCCAAGTGGGTTCGGGGTATCCCGCCTCTAGGCCGCTGCCGGGTTACGTGAGCGGTTTCCGCTGCTGGGCTGGGAAGCGAGCGCCGCCGTTCGGCCCCTTCGCCGTGCCATAGGTAGGAGCCGCCCGCCCGGCTCGGCCTGGCCTAGCATGTTCGGGGGCGTGGAGGAGGACGACGCGGATTTCCTGTCCCCCGCCGGCGGGTGAGCGACCGGGCGGGCGCGGCCGGGCCCACTGGCTCTGCCCCAGCTGCGGCCGAAAGTGCGGCCGCGGGTCGGGGGCTGCGTCGTGGCGAATCCGCTGGTGCCGAGGCGGGGGTCAGCTCCCAGCACGGAGCATCGACACCCGCCCCCCCTCGCGCTTAGGTCAATCAGAGCTTCCCTCTCATCCGGTGCCTGTTGGGCCCTGCTAGACGTCGTATTTATGACGCAACTGACTGGTAAATCACTAGACCGGCCACATGTGCCACCCAGGACTCTCCTGTGAGATGAACCAGCCAGCTGGAAAGTTAGTGCTTGAAAATGTGTACTGACTCTGTAGCTGGTTTCTATCTAGCTTTCATTTTTCTATGTAGCAGGGCCCTTAGAAATGCAGCGTGGGTTGTCCCTGGGCAGCAATTCTCATCCCCAGCACCAGGGATGTCTTGGGAGCCTTTCAGGGGTGCCATGGGGCATCGCACAATGCTGGCACTAGCAGACATCCCTCATGAGAGAGAGCCAGAGTTTCCCAGGAGGAGCCTGCAGCGTTACAACCATTCTGGCAGGGTGAGAGGTGCTGTAGCTGCGATGGTCCAGAAATTGTGCAAGAGGCAAGGATTTCTAAGGGCGATGCCTGTTATTGGACCAGCCATGTCGTTGGGATAAAGGTTAGACAAACTTTCAAATGTAAGACGCCCTTGGGTTTCCAATTATAAAAATGTTGTGAGCTCTTGGCATCTCTCTGAGCCTTTTGCAGCAGAAGGCTTTCAGTCAATTGTTGTTTTTCTGCAGTCAAAATCGAGTGACACAAAGAGCTGGCATTTTCTGAGGGGGCTTTGAGTCTACCATGCAATGCCTTGAATCTAAAAAGGCTGAAAACCACTGTTCCAGTGAGACTGAAACCACAGGTAGTCAGGCCGTAAGTGGAAGTTTGCTGTAACTAGAAGTGCAACTTGGCTTCACTCCTTCAGAGCAAGAAGAGATAGGTGTCTGTTCTTCTTGATCACAGACTTGTTTCTCTCTGCTTCCAAGGACTGATTTGGATGCTGCAAGGAGGAGCACCAGCAGTTTTGTTCAGTTGTCTTTCATCCTTCCTGATCCTGAGGAAGGAAATTGCAAATCCTACTGACCTACATTAAATTTAGAATTGAAACTTCAGCTCATTCAGTGACTAGAATTCCTGTCTGTTGTACAACTCAGCTAAGAAGGTCATGATATTGCACTTTTTTAAGGGGCAGAGAGATGTGTGTCAGTCTCACTTTGGCTTTCTTCTGTTATCTTGGAAGGAAGGAAGGAAGGAATACTCCTGAGTGTTCTTTTTAAGAGAATTAGGCTCTTATGACCATGAGTTGAGACTAGTTTGAATTGCTGGTGCAAAGTAATTGTGGAATAAGGGAAAGATTAGATCAAATTATGCAGCTGGAAAATGAATGTCAGGGAAAATATGTATTCATGGATAAACCAAGGCACTCAACCAGGCTTCCTAATAAGCTGAGAAACAAAAAGCTGCTAACACCAGCTGTGACTGAGTGGTAGGACTCGTCTTTCTGGGCTGAAGATAAGACATCTCTGCTGTTCAAAAGGAGTATTGTTCAAACACTCCTCCAAGGCAAAGAGAATGGGCTGAAGATAATCGTCGTCTTGTAAAATGCTCTCCAACCAAGAGACTGTGATTCCTATAGTGCTCCTTTATCATAGAGATGGTCAGTGACCACTGGGCCCATAAATGTTTTGTGTTTTCTCTCTGGCGGAAAAAAATCTTAGAAGACATAGTATAGACTTATTAGGTGAAGAAATGGTGTGGTGGTGAAGGCATTAACTTAGCTCTCTGAAGTTTTTGGCTTACTACCCTGCTGTACAGTAGACTTTCATGTGTGCAATTCACTTTGTGCCCCACTTATAATTAAAAAAAAAAAAAAGAAGTTAATAGCACTTCTCTCTACACCATTGTAAGATAGGAAATAAAACTTTACAAAACTTGTATGTATTCAAATATGGTGGGGACAAAGTCACATGGGTGGCATAAAATTCCTTTTAAATTACCTTCATAAACCTTTGCTCTTTTATAACATCTGGCTATCAAAAACAAACTTGGAGTGGTCATCATCTCCCTTCTCCAAAAATGTTTGTCCATAAGTATCTCTAACAACATTTTTTTTTGTTGGTTTCATAGTTCATTTTTATCTGGCATGTTGTCATTTTTTGGCATCCTATTGCAATTGCTCAGTATAGAGCAAGGTCTTCAGTGGTAGCTTCCTTACAGGAAAAACCAGGCTCATTGCATGACTGGACTTAGCAGCTGGTTCCTTATTTTCGAAAGGATCAGTTAGGCATGTGATGGTCTTGTGATGTGGAGAGTTGTGAGCCTGCAAATACATTTGACTTGTGACCAAAAACATTTTTTTAAGGTAGATTTCCAGAAGAAAAAAAGCTAGTCACTAATCCTCCTGCTCCACCAAGCTCCACGAACTCTTCAAATAAAAAACAGCAGTCAGATCTTTTCTGTTAATTTGAAACCTCAGATCTGTTACTTGTTAAATTGAAACGTCATCAGGAGCAGTCTGAAAATTCCAGCTCATGTTGACTTCTAAAAAAGACTTGCTTTGTAAGAAAATATGCTGTATTTAGCATTGGTTTCAGCTGCTGCTTTTCCTGCAGAGAGATGTCTCAAGGTAGTGTATTGCAGAAGGCTGCAATAAGTTTTCGTCTCTCCCCAGAATTTACAGCAGTATCACAGAATTAACACAGGAAAAGAGTGCTTAGAGCACAACAATGCAATGGAGTAAAAATGTTTTTGACAGGGAATCCATGGGTTTGCTCCTTTGTTCTGTGTTGAAGCTGTTTATTGGTGGCTGACATCTCAATCTGTGTATAATACAAGCTGACCCATGGTATAATTTAGTTGCAATTGAGAATCATAGAGTAAAAAAAAATTGAGTTGAAAGGGACCTCAGGAGGAACCTAATCCAACCACCTGCTCAAAGTAGGACCATCCCCAACTAGATCATTCCAGCTATAGCTTTGTCAAGCCAGGTCTTAAATATCTTGAAGGACAGAGAGTCCGCAACCTCTCTGGGTAACCTGTTCCAGCATCTTACTACCTTCCTAGTGAAAAAATTCTTCCTGATACCTAACTGAAACTTACCTTCCTGCAGCTTGAGACCATTGCTCCCTGTTCTGTCATCTCCCACCACTGAGAACAATCTAACTCCATCCTCTTTGGAAATCCCGTTCAGGTAGTTAAAGTCTGCTATCAAATCCCCCTCAGTCTTTTCTTCTGCATATCAAATACGCTCAGTTCCCTTAGCCTCTCCTCAGAAGTTATGTGCTCCAGCTCCTGAACCATTTTAGTTGCTCTCCCCTGGACTCTGTCCAGTTTGTCCACATCCTTTCTATAGCGGGAAGCTCAAAACTGGACACGCTACTCCAGATGTGGCCTCCCCAGTGCAGAATAATTATTTCCCTTGATCTGTGGGCAATGCTTCTACTAATAAAACCCAGTACTCCATTAGGCTTCTTGGCAACCAGGGCCCACTGCTGACTCACATCCAACTTATTGTCCATTGAAACCCCCAGGTCCTTTTCTGCAGTGCTGCTGTCAGTCTCCAGCCTGTAGCAGTGCATGGGATTCTTCCATCGTAAGTGCAAGACTTTACACTTGTCCTTGTTGAATCTCATTAGATTTCTTTTAGCCAAATCTTCCAATTTGTCTAGATCACTCTGAATCCTAGCCCTACCTTCTAGTGCATCTACTACACCCCCAGCTTGGTGTCATTGTTGTGGGTACAATCCATCCCATCTTCAAGATAGTTAAGATATTGGACAAAACAGGCCCCAGGAATGACCCCTGGTGGCACTCCACTTGATACTGGCTGACAGCTGTTCTTAATCACCTCCAAGTGCTAAGAAATGGATTACTTGAGACCCTGCTCCATGATTTTTCTAGGGGACTGAGGTGAGTCTTACAGGTCTGTAATTCCCTGGATCCCCCTCCTTTCCTTTCTTAAAGATAAGCACTATATTTGCCCTTTTCCAAACACCTGAGACCTCCCCCAATCACCACAAGTTTTCAAAGATAATGGCCAACAGCTCTGCAGTTGCATGGGGCAGCTCCCTCAGCACCCTCAGATACATTGCGTCTGGCCCCATGGACTTGTACCTGTCCAGTTTTTCTAAATAATCCCTAACCTGTTCTTTCACCAATGAAGGATGCTTGCCTTGTCCCCAGACTGTGCTGTCTGGCGCAGTAGTCTGGAAGCTGACCTTGCCTGTGAAGATCAAGGTAAAAAAGCCATTGACTATTTCAATCTTTTCCTCATCCTTTATCACTAGGTTGCCTCCTCACACTTTCCCTGACCTCCCTCTTGTTGCTAACATACTTGTAGAAACCCTTTTTGTTTCCTTTCATGTTTCTTTCTAGCTGCAACTCCAGTTGTTTTGGCCTTCCTGGTTTCATCCCTGCATGCTTGAGCAGTTCTCTTCTGCTCTCCCCAAGTTGGTTGTCCAAGCTTGCTTTTGTAAGCTTCCTTTTTGTGGTTAAGCTCACCAAAGAGTTCTCTGTTAAGCCGGGCTTGTTGCTTGCCACATTTGCTGTTCTTCCTGCACATTTAGGATGGCTTGTTCCGGTGCCCTCAGGAAGGTTTCTTTAAAATACAACCAGCTCTGCTGGACTCCTCTCCCCCAA
>NW_017729011.1:3730821-3748813 GCF_001723915.1 Gavialis gangeticus
TGGCTTGTTCCGGTGCCCTCAGGAAGGTTTCTTTAAAATACAACCAGCTCTGCTGGACTCCTCTCCCTCTCAGACTGGCCTCCTAGGGGATCCTGCCCATCAGTTCCCCAGGGGACTCAGGCTGCTTCTCTAAAGTCTAGGGCAGTGTTTCCCAAGCTTTTCCAGCCCAAGGCACACTTACGTTAATAAAAAATTTCCACTGCACACCTGTTAAGGCATTCCCCATCCTTATACCTATTGTAGCTCATTGCCATGGCAAAATTCTGCGGCATACCTGTTCATTTCTGATGGCACACTGGGTGGGAAGCACTGGTCTAGGGCTCCTAGTCTGCTGCTCTCCTTTCTTCCTTTTGTCAGGATTCTGACTACAACCATCGTGTGGTAACTGCTGCCCAACTTGCCATTCATTTCCATATCCCCCACCAATTCTTTCCTGTTTGTGAGCAGTAGGTCAGAGGATTCAAGAACGAATCATTTGCATTTGCTTTTACAGTGAACTGATTGAGCTCACTATGCAGTGATTTTCATTTGAAGTAAGTAATAAAGTAAGGAAGTCCAGTGAACTCTCTCTAAAATACAGGGTAAAATAAACAGATACTGCCTAAACTAAGTCTTAATCAAATTAGGAATAACTAAAATTGAATCCTGAGGCACAGTGGTTTCCAAAACTTCATCACAACTCCAGTTTTATATTGCTGGATAATGTTTTTCTTTTTTGCTATCTGGTTTTCTCTGACGCTAAAAGTTATAAGTGTTATAAATTTAATGTTTTTCTAGACTGTTCTTCTAAACATATATATTTTCTATGTTTCTTTTCTTAGTGTATCTTAAGAAGATATTAAATCATCATGACTAACTTTTGTGTTTATATTCTATTGCTTGAAAAGTGTTAATGAAAACACTATGTGCTTTAAGTAAAATATATGCCCCTAGTTGCAGGTGTTGATTTTAAAAACCTCAGGCTCCTTTAAAAAATGTTGACAAACCAAGGTGTCTTTGAGAGATGTTAACTCTTTTTTGTTTTTTTTTTGTTTTAAACCCAGATAGCAGTAGTCTGTTATTAATAGAGAAACAGAAGTAAAGCTGACAGATGTAGTTATATCATGAACTGTAAAAATTAAAGATGTAGCAGGAGAGAGATGAAAAGTTATTGGATCCGTGCTTTTCTAGTCTGAATACGGGAGATGGTATGGGGTAGTAGCCATCAAGAAAACTTCTAAACTGTTTTAAGTGTGTCTTTACACAACTTTCAATGTACTTTTTTCAACTAGATCATGTTGTACAGTATGTGGTTAACTGACTGGAAGTAGGTCTCATCTGAATAAGTTGCCTACAAAGACTTAAAACAGCTAGATATTGGAATAACAGTCATCTGTCTTGCAATAATAATGTGCTGTTACAGGCTTCTGGATGTTAATAGCAACTAGCCACACAATGATATCATACTAATATTTACTCACTTTCAGTTCATCTATCAGCCCTGTCTCTTCCAAAAGCCAGTCATTTATAGATTTTTTTTGGTTAGTCAGACCGTTCTTGAGTTTACCAAAAATTCTTGTGTGCAAGTGTTACTTCCTCTTGCTCTCATGGCCATACAGCCAGTTGAAAGCTGCCAAAGAACTAGAAGTGGTCCACCCTACTGAATCTGGTTTTAAGTTCCTCTTATTTGTATATTCAGTGTCCTTTTCATAATACAAGATGGAATTAGAACTAGTGTTTGGTTTAGTAACAGATTTCTTCATTTAAAAACTTTTATATTAACTACCAAAATATCATTGTTTTTAAACACGGTGGTTCTGTTTAGCTATTTGTTAGTATAGAGCAGGGGTAGCCAACCTGCTGCTCCAGAGCCACGTGTGGCTCTTCAGAAGTTAATATGCAGCTGCTTGAATCTTTGCACAAGCACACGGTGACCAGCTTCTTAAGCTGGTATAGAGCAAGTTGACTTTTTTTTTTCTTTTCCTTTATTGTTGCACTTTCCTCCTGTTTGTTTCAGTTGCTTGATCTGCTGTTGCTGAAGTGATTACATAAGCTTGAAGAATTTAAAACAATACAATTGCTGATTATATGGCCTGCACAAATCTACACATGGGGCACATACGTTTGGCCCATCAAATTAAATTCCATTCTCCGATCAGAGATCTTCCATTTTTGCAGGTTAAGGGCAGAATGGATCTTTTTGGTATTCACAAGGGAGCGTTTAGCAAAACTTATAGAAATTAGGGAAGTAGCTTTTTTTTCCTTGAAGTAACAGCTTTTGCTTTTTCAACTAATGATTGAATAGCTTTGTTTTAGTACAAGTAATTGGGTGCACTGTCTTAAAGTTGTCATTCTTTTTCATTTCTTTCAATCTTAAGTGTTCCCTGTAACAGCTTTTGAGGCTGAAATGACTAATGGATGTACTATATAAATCTCCACTACAAACAGCTAAAATTATTTAATTGTGCAAATACAACATCAGCTCAAGGAATGACTAACCACTTGGTTTTGAAAAGGCAGCTTAATTTCAGTCCACTTGAGTGTCTCCAAAATAACAACTAAGATTTCATAATTTAGTAAAGTTAACAGCTTTTCCTTTTCCCTAGGAAACCAGGAGGGATCTGTGTCAAGTAACAAAGTGAATGTTCCTTTTTCTCTTAACAGTGCCAGATTGGCTTCTCTCTTTGGACTGGATCAGAATGTATCAAGCCATGGTAATGAATTCTTCCAATATACTGCACCAAAACAACCTAAAAAAGGTCAAGCAGCAGCAGCAACGCCTGGTGAGTACAAGTAATTGAGTGCAAGCATGGAGAGCAGACTCTCTAGGTATGTATGTTGCTGATTAAATAGAGAACCAAGGCAAAGTCTAACTAACTCAATAGCATACTGTTCTAATGAGTAATGTACATCCTTAGACACTGCCTTCTGTGTCCTGAAATGCCTTGGAATTTGCCACAGACTTTACTTTTTGCAATGGAATTGTGCCCAGTAGTTTCTGCTCTTATCAGAACCTCCTCAGCCTCATGGTGATGTATTCAATTCATGTTTAAAGCTAATGTGATTAAAAAGAAGTAATATCTTGGCAATTGCAGGTTGGTGAACTATCTTGTATGTCTCATTGACAATTTAAGAGTTACCAGCCCATCTTTAGGCTTCAGTGTCAATACTAAGTTTTTCACTGCTGAGCAGCTTAGGAGAAATGCCTAGCTAAAGTTTGTGTCATGAGATGCCCTCCTACCTCTTATGATTTCTTATGTACTCACTGACAACATTTCAGCCCCTTTTCCTGATAGCATGTGCATATCAGAATGGTCAGCATCTGAATTGGCTTCATATTGGTGTTGTCCTACTGCCGCAGAATAGGGGTATAATTGGGCACAGGAAAACTATCTGGTTCAAGATGGCCAAAATATTTATACGAGTAGCTCCTTACAACCCTTGTGAAGTCAAGTAACTTATAACTGTTCAGCTTGCTATAGGGAAATTGTTTTTTCTCAGACTGAAATAGAAACCGTGGATAACATCACTTACATTAGTATACGTACATAGGCTAGCAGCCTGCTGAGTAAGAGCACAAGATATCTGGGTTTCACAAAGGCTTCAAAGAACCTGGTTACTAAAGATACACTTCTTCGTTTGCTGAACTTCAGTGCTTGATTTTGTCTTTGTGTTTTTGTCCAGGCAGGGCATTAGAACAAATTCTGGTCTTTGAGATGTATAAACTGGCCCTAGTGTTATTTGAACTCCTGCCTAGTCATAAGAACTGATTAGCTGAACAGTGTAGAGTACCAGAGCAATGTGTTCAAATCAACTGGATGTTCTACCCACCAAAAAGGCAGGTTCTAACTTCCCCCAGCCCAGAGTATCTGACCTGCTCCTGAAGTTAATATTTTTGCTTGTCTCACGGTTATTTACTATTGCTCAAATACTTGTCTACCAAGTCCCTTAAAATAACAAAACAAAAACAACAAAACCTGTTGTACTATGAGCTATTCCTAGCTTCCGTAACTCAAACATTATTCCTCCTACACCATGTTACAACTGCTAATGCTTGAATATGGTAAATTTATACCGAAAATGTGTATTGTAAAATGTTAATGGTAAAAAGTTTTCAAAATATACAGTACATTTTGTAGCATGCAGTGGAGGACAGAATGTGAAGCAAAACAGCATTCCATAAGTGTTGAGTGTAATGCAAGAAACTTGGATTACTACTGTTTAGAACAGTTGTCATTCTTGTGATCAGAAGGATTTGCAGGCCCATCAGGATCCTGGTAGGACTGCATGTTTTCTTTATGATAAAAGCATAACGTTGCGCACACTTTCATCTAAAGGGTACACAAGTATTGCCCTTCCCTTATAAGAAGTAGTAGTGAAGTACAGAGGCTGTTGGCCACAGTCAGACATCATACTGGTGTCACGTTTGGAATAGAATAAGCTTTTTGAGTCGCATTCTCCCCATTGTCTTCCCCTTTCTCCAACCACAGGAAGTACTAGGGGTGGCAAGATAGGGGAAGTTGAATTTACTTAAAAGTACATAACATGATATAAAAGTAGTAAAATCTAGCTAAAATGGATAAGAGCAACCAAGGAAATGCTCAGAAGAGATCCTTGCTCAGACACAAGATGATCTGAGAATTGGACTTCACCCATAATTTTCTTTGATTTTATTTGAAAAATATAGACCATTAATGTTGTTCAATGACCTTTCTTAGCTAATCATCTACCCAAGGAAATGATGCCAGCTTTTTGCAGTAGCACAAAGATCCTGATGGTTGCAGTTCCTGTTTACCTTCCTACCACTAGAGACTTACTGCTCAGACAGATCTGCAGCATTTGTTCTAGTGTTAGTAAGAGTGCACTTTGTCAGAGAATAGCTCACTCTGACTGTTGTTCCTCTCCTGAATTTGGCTTTGTCCATTGGTAGGAATGATTTGGGAAGATACTGAAAGGTACTACTTGTTCTACGTGAATTCAAAAATAGATTTATTACTATCATCTGGATACATCTCCAAGTCAACTTCTTGCTCTTAACTTGGTGACCAGTGTAGATAAATCAGTTCAGTCTTAAATTTGTAATAACACTGCTGTATTAGGAAACACATTAACTGAATCTAGTGGAGGGAAGTCGACAGCTGCTGCTGTTTTTCGTTTTTTTCCTTAGCAGGTCAGCCGGCCCAAAAGACACCTGCAGCTGCAGCTACTTTGGGAGCCCCATCCGTATTCATTGCTACTGCAGTTCATGCCTATCGATAGTAAGTATACAGCAGGCTTTCTACACTATCCCTTCACTACCAGAGGCCTGGAATCCAATGTTAGGATTGGATCACAGAGGGAAAATGTTATGGGCAATGGAAAGAGGTTCTCATTCCTGTAGGTAGTTGTCCATGTCTTACAAATGCTACATGTTAGAAAACCTTTGTTTAGCTCAGGAGACTATGAGAAGTAGAACTGTGGATATTCAACAGAAAACTTATAAATATTGGGAAATCTGAAAAGGGAACACACTTGCAGCTAACTCACTTTGCTTTCTAGCATGAATGGGCAGTATATGAAGCAAGGCAAGTATGGAGCAGCTGTGGTGGGGAACCATGTCACCAAAGAGGTGAGAGAAATTGAATTTATTTTTAGCATGCACAAAGAGGAACACAACTCCTGCAGCATTGCATTTCATATACCATGCTTCCATCTTCTCACTTTTTGATGTCAGCATTCTTAGTTCTGCCTCTTATTGGCGGTTTTTTATGCTGGTAGACTGCTTGCAGTTCAGATACTGAACCAGCAACAGTTTTTATACTACAGTTCTCTTCCGCAAGTCAGCTGGAAGGACAACTTCCCACTCAAAATTGAAATGCATTAGAGAAGAGACAGTGTCTAACCATCGTGTCTGAGAGAAACTAGTTCAATAGGTTGCAAATGCGTATCTGTAAATTGGATCTCAAACATAGTCACAGTGGGGGAAATGTACATACCTCATAGTTGAATTCAAATTATAAAACAGGATGTGATACACTGTACTTCACGACTGTCAGTTTTTGGACCTGCTATTAACTCTATTCTCCCTCTATGAAAAGAATAGCACAGTGGACTATTTAGCAGGGTGCTTTGTTTAAAAAAGAAAATAAAATAACCTGGTCTGCCCCTTACTCTGCATCCCTCTTTTTCCTATTGTCTCCATAGATTGTTTGTTTTATGGGAGTGCTTTTTACAGTAAACTGCCTTCAAGGCTTTTGGCCCTCTTTTTCTTTTTTTACTGGAAAAAGATCTTGGGAGCAGCAGGAACAGAGTCTGCCAGTAAGATGCAAAGTAATAATGCAGTCTTTTAGTGTGTGCCTTTAGTGTGTTAGTATACTTTAGTGTGTGCTTAGCAGTGCATGCAAGTGTGCATCTATGTCCTTAACAGACATATTAGCATTACAGGTTAAGGTTTAACTGACTGCTCTCTAATAACCTAGTCATCTCTGTTTAACCATAGAAAATTAGGGTTGGAAGGGACCTCAGGAGGTCATCTAGTCCAACCCCCTGTTCAAAGCAGGACCATCCCCACCTATATTATCCTAGCAAAGGCTTTGTCTGCCTGGGTCTTAAAAACCTCCAAGAATGGAGATTACACAACCTCTCTGGGTCACCTGTCCCAGTGCTTTACTACTCTCCTGATGATCTTGCTAGTTATTCACTGTACTTTACTGTAGATGTGGAAAAGAAGTGAGAACATGTTTTATGTTGAACAAAAAACTTAGGAAACTAAAGTTAGAGTTTAATGTGTTGTTACGGCTACATAATTAAGCTGTCTTACCTAAAGCTTAAGTTGAGCACCTAGTCTACCTTTTCTTATTACATACATGTATTATGGCAGTTTTTTATGGTTATTACATTGCACAGTAGTGGGAAGAGAGGCTGTGAGCCAAGTTCACTGTTTTCTCCTAAACAAAGTGAGATCTGTCCATGCTTAAACATTAAAGGACTGTGGATTTTTTGCCCAAGTAGCCTGTATATGGATAAGAGTTTAAATTAATTTGTCCATTCTTTTTAAGGTGTGATATGAATCACATAGATCAAGTACAGTGCAGACTATTTACACTTCAGCTGTTAAACTTCATTGCTAAATTTAAGTATTTATTGGTATATTGATCAAACCAGTTCTGGCCTTAAGGTCACTGATGGCACACAGCAGAATTTGTCAGGTTTGGAGTTTTTGCTAATTGTGTTTTGTTTTATTGTTTTTTCCTCATTCCCTCCTCCCTTTCTCCTCACTTGTGGAATCCAGTACAGAATCCTCCTTTACATAAGTCAGCAGCAACAGATTACAGCTGCCAGGATCCATTCAGGGTTTGTACTCACGGTAAGACAGTTGGGTAATCTGTTTGCATAGTCACGCACGCTTGTCTTCACTTAAGCATCCAGCACTCTAGCTAACTGTGTGCGGTACAGTTTTAGGATACTCTCATCTATAATGTTGTCTTTAGCATGAACTCATGTGGTGCTCATGACCAGACACCTTTGATTTATACATATCATATAAAGTGCTGTATAAACTATTCCTTCTTTTCCTATCGCATAAATAACACAGCACACTTATTATATCTACCTCTTGCACAGTACTTTTTAATCTATAGATCTCAAAGCACTTTATGGTGGAGGTAAGTATCATTTCCTCTGTATTACAGGTATGATAGTGTTTTGCTTTAATATTCTTGCAGTGGGCATGACCAAACCCAAAATTCAGCCTTCTAATGTTTTTTACGCTAAAGGACTATGGGAATGAAGGAAACAAAGATTGGAGAGAGTGCTAGCAAATGCTTCAGTTCTACGAAATATCTGACACTGACAGAAAAATGCAATAAAAAGTATAACTAGATTTTTGCAAGCGTTGAAATGTAATCTTTCTGAAAACAACATTCCAGCTCTCCTCCAGTTTCAGAGAATACTAGAATCCTGAAATGCTGTTTTATTTGTCAGTATTAAGCTCCAGGAAAGAAATCAAACTGATTCCACACTTTGATCTCCTTAAAAATACTCCCCCTTGTCTTTATCTCCCCAGTCCATCATTTTCAGTATTTTTTTTTGTAGAGCAATTTTTAGATCTTGGATAGTATAACTTTGTTTATAAACAAAAGCCTAGAGCAATATGTTTGCTGAAATATTTCACCAAAATCAAAAGAGACTGATCCTGTTTGGTAGTCATCTTAATGATTGTGGCCTAAAACTTAGATTCCTAAAGGTAGGCTTCTATATTAATGGCTTCATACCCAAATAAAAATGGAATACATTTTTAAAAGTACAGACCATCAGTGCTGTTGACTGTGGAAGACAAGTATATTCACTCCTGAAAATCGGTTTGTCTACATCCAAATGCTCAAGTGCAGATTTTAGAACTAACTTTGTGTCCCTCCCCTCTTTAACTCCAAGTTCTAAGAAGTATTTTGTAAATATTTAACAAATATTAGAATCTATTTTTATCTGTGTGTTGGAATAAAAGATAATTTACAGTTAGTTATTAAGCAGTAAAACTTCTCTGCTTCTAACACATTTCACTGAACTCCAAGAATTTCAGTTTTACAAATGTTAAATGGAGCAAATTTGCACTGTTGATTCAGGACCGGTTTTCTTTGTTGTAGATTCAGCCCAACAACTACAGCACATTTTATGATGATCAGAGACAAAACTGGTCAATCATGTTTGAGTCAGAAAAGGCAGCCATGGACTTCAGCAAGCAGGTAAGCTTAGGCCAACAAGCTGCACACTGGCACAATCTCTTAGTTTAATCAGAGGCATGGTTGGCCTGCTGACTACATATGCTAATGATTGTGCTTCCTTTGCAGGTGTGCATAGCCAAATGCAACAGCAGCCCATCGTTGGATTCAGTACTGTCCCAAGATCTTGTCATTGGAGAGGGGCAAGGAGTGGAAGGAGGGGATGCTTTAGAAATTGCCTATACTGGTTGGCTGTTCCAGAACAATGGCCTTGGGCAGGTAAAGGGGATTATATTATGTCCTAGTACTTGCTGAACATATGGTAACATTTTCAAATCCTTCACTGAAAGAGACTTGTGTTTGACATTAAAAGTGTTCTTTTAGTTGCTTGTTTTACCTTATGCCTTCCCTAAAAAAGGGCAATAGTACTTTCCTTTGATTATTAGATATTCAACTGGTGAGGATAGAAACTGGTGTAATAGCTGTGCAGGAGGAAGATCAAGAAGCTTGTGATTGACTCTTATGGGTATCATCCAACAAAGACATCAAAACAAACAAGAGTGAATGTAGCAGTGGTCATGCTAGCTTTGCAAACCAGCTGCTGAGGCATTTGGGTATAACTCTGTTGTGAGTGGATTTCTTCATGCATTTGGGAATGTTTCAAAATGTTACCCTTGTATCACAATTTTGGGCTTCTGGCTAATAAGAAATTAGGAAACTACTATGGATGAGTACTTTACTCCTTCAAATACCTGGGGAATTCTAATTGTTTTATTCTTCATACCTTCAATTCCACAGGTGTTTGACTCAAATGTCAACAAGGATAAGCTGTTACGTCTGAAGTTGGGATCAGGAAAAGTGATCAAGGTATAACATCTGGCATTTTATTTTTATTTTCTACTAAAGTCTCTAATCTTGAAAAGCTTTCAGCTGTTTTGCTTGCATTCACATAAATCGCAACTGTTTCAGTTGTCTTGTTAATTGGATGGGAAGGACATTGTCATAGGTGACGCTAGCTAAAAAGGGGTTTTAATTGCTTTTTGCTTGTTTTGCACATTATCAAAGACGAGGGGTGGGCAAAATACAGACCATTGGCCAGACCTGGCCCATGGAGGGACTTTGAATGGCCCACAACAGGTCTCTCGGTCCTGCTTGGCCCAAGTGTCTTCTGGCCCATGGGGTGTTCTGCTGCCCACGGGCATGTGGTGGGGCTGGGGCAGCTCCGCAGCTAGACTCCACTTCAAGGCAGCCCAAGCAGCGGTTCTTTTCGGCTACCACCACCGCCAGCCCCAGCCCCATGGAGACTGGGTGGGACCTGCACACACAGTCCTAGCCCAGCCCACCCCACACTGCACCCACTCCAGACTCGCCCCAGCTGGAGCAGACCAACTGCAGACCTGCGTGCACAGCCCCAACCCCAGCCTGCCATGAGCCTGCTCCTGACTACCTGTCCATGCTGAGCAGCAGCGACTGGGCAAAAGCTCCTGCTGAGTACGGGGGGGAAAAGTGGCCACTGCTGCTGCTTATCATGGCTGGATGATCCGGAGCAGGTGCAGGGTGGGCCAGGGTTGGGGTTGTGCACGTAGGTCCCAGCTGGTCTGGAGCTAGCCTGCTCTGGTCAGGGCAAATTCAGAGGGGGTGCCAGGGGCCAGGTCTGCATTCAGCTGCTGCTGGACGCTGCTGGCGGTGGCAGGAAGGAGCCACAGGGGGGAGGGGAGAATGCTGATTGGCCTGTGACACCTCCCCAATACGGCCTGTGTGGCCTGTAGGCCCAAATAATTGCCTGTCCTGTGACAGACTATTAATTGGCATTTAATTGGTAAGAATGATACCTTAAAGTAGGAGTTGTCAAAATATGCCCTGCAAGCTAAGTGCAGCCCAAGGATTTCTATACACAGCTCAGCATGGGACTAATGTCTTTAAAATAGCAATATGACCTATAAAGGTTCCATAAGTTAACACACACAGGGCCTATCCAAACTTGCCAGCCTCTTTCACTTTCATGTCACAGACAGCAGTGTCTGCAAAATATTCCACTACATGCATGCAGCACTGATTCCTCTAAATTAACACTGAAGCAGTTAGACGTGGTGGATTCTGCCTCTTTAAAATTTCCTTCTTTTAAATGGAGCCGTAGTGCAGCTTCACAAAGCTTTACAATAAACTTTTTAGTACAGGCTGCAGGACAGTTATAAATCCAGCCCAGAAGAATCTTTACAAAATTAAGGCCAAAGGTAGTTGTGATTAGTCTGTTTTACTTACAATTTTTTTCATCTGTTGCATTTTTGAAACTCAAAGGGTTGGGAAGAAGGAATGATGGGGATGAAGAAAGGAGGAAGGAGGTTTCTCATTATTCCTCCAGCACTGGCTTACGGATCTCAAGGAATGCCTGGTCGTGTTCCTCCAGATTCTACCCTGTTTTTTGAGGTGGAAGTTAAGCGGGTGAGTTTCTTCTTCTAAATGTTTTTATATTTTTATTTTATGAAACTGGCTGCCAAAATCTCTTGCCCTGTAAAGTGGCAACTCCTCAGTGTAATAATTAAAATGCAAAAGAACTAAATACAGGACAAATTTTAATTATTATAGCTGATCTAAGCATTCTAATATAATAAAGGGCTTAGTCCATCCATCTGTCTGTAATGCACTTGGAGCACTCTGGTTACTGAAACAACCAATCGGATAGCTCCAAGAGCGTTATATACAGGAGGCAGTGGCATGGTGGAGCACCGCCATGATGGGATGGAGTGGGGGAGTGAGGTCAGTGCCTCTGGCTCCGCCTCCCCCACCAGCCCTGTTCCCTGGAGGCGGCGTAGCACTGCCGTGATGACGGGGACAGAGCTGGTCTTGCCTTTCCACTCTTTGGAGGCAGCGGTGAGGCGGGGCATGATGGAGGGGACGGCAGGGCAAGCTGCTTCCCCCCCAGCTCCTGGGAGGTGGCTGTGGGGAGGGGATTAGGGTTAGCAAGCTCTCCCACCCCTCCGTCCCTGCCTGCCCCACGCTTCTCTCTCCTTCCCTGTCATTCTTGATGGGCAGTTCACTAGTTCAAAATAATGTTCTGCCTCCTAGATGACAGGTATTCAGGAAAACATCAGTCATAACAATCAAGATGTGAAGGAGAAGGGAAACTTCAACCCTGGTAGTTCTGTGAACTTTTTACTCTGGCCAGTGGTTTTTTTTGAAGGAACATTGGCCAGAATGGAGCAGAATCCTGAAGAGCTGTTTCAGGACCTAGAAAAGAAGGTTTGTGTAATATGTTGTCACGGTTTCCTCAGGTGAAGCTGGTAAAAGAGTCTGGCTCTGATGGGCAGAGTGTTGGTTCTAGGGATTCTCTCGCACCTTCTCCAGTGCCCAATTCGGATGGCTTTGCCTCAGACCCTGTTGGATTGCCTCCATCTACCATACCTCCAAAGCCTGGGTAAGAGAACCAGGAACAGAACGAACCCAGAGCTTGCTAGAATTTAGTGCTTGTGTACAATAGGGCTGTGCGAAACGGCTATGTTTCATTTCCATTTTGGATTCAGCCATTTCAGAAGGACAGTGATTCATTTCGGTATTTTGGATCACTGTTCCATTTCGATTCAGCTGAATCTGTCTTGGAGTTTCAGTGCTGATTCAGATCAGCTGGGGAGATTCAGACACAGCTGGGCAGCTGCAGGGTCTTCCCCAGCTCCCCTGGCTGTGCCTGCCATTCCCTGGCTGGGGGAGCCACAGGAGAAGCCCCCATGGCTGCCCTGCCTGGCCCCAGCCTCCCGGCACTTTAAAAGGAGGGCTGCGGGGCTGTGCTGGATTATTCCCGGGGGGTGCCTCTGAAACATTCCAAAACATTTCCCAAACGTTTCAGATGGTTTGGTTTTGTTTTGGAGACGTTTCAGTGTTTTCTGTTTCGTTTCGGGTTCGGTGTTTCAGGTGCTGAAACAGACCAAAACACCTCTGAAACAAAACGGCTGCCCAAGTTTTTCACAGCCCTAGTAGACAGTATCATTAGGATTTGTTTTTTCTTGTTTATAAACCTACATTGGTGTTAGATACCATTACACTGAAAATCATGCGACAGATCTTCCACTGTTTTCAACCATGCATTTAAAAAATGGTGTTCAATAATCTTTTATATAATGACATGTTTATGCATCGCTTGTCATGCAGACAACAGTCTGTTAAGTTCATTGTTCAAGTCGGCACTACAGAAACATTTGCTGCCCAAAATAACTCAAAGGGAATGTCTGATGTTTGGACTTCCTTTGCTTTAGAATTATCCAGTCTATTAAACTAGAATATGGGACATATAGTGTTCAGTTAGTGGGACAGAAATTGAATATCTGGTTCTCTTACAAAATAAAATGCTGGAACTAAAATAATGTTATTAGCAAGTTGCATTCCCATGTTATTAGAAATACTTATTTTGGTACAATGAGCTGTTCAGTGTGAAACTGGTTCATTTTTTCATTTAAGTAAACCAGAGTTTGGTATTTGGTATTCTGCAGTTGAACAGCCATTGAATTTGTCGCAAAATGGTGCTCCAGAACCTAGGCTTTCCATTTCTAACTCATGCTAGCGAAGAGTCTTTTAAACATGAATGAAATGATGCATCTCGTGCTGAGTAAATTAATTTTAGTTGGTGGTGCTGTTATTTGACAAAAAGGATTATTGAGAAATGCAGAGTAGTCTTTAACATCAACATATCCTTGTTTCACCTTTCAGCGAGCCAGCTGTTCGTGCCAAGTCCAACTCTATCAGCGAACAGTTAGCAGTAAGTGTTGCTTTAGCTAACCTGAAATCTGCGTGGGGAAAATGAAATACCTAATTCATGCCCAAAATGAGATACTGCTTTAAAAGCCTTTCTGAAATGCATGCAAGTAAAATGTAAGAAATATTAGCAAGAACAAATGCCTACGAGCTTGCTGAGGACCACTAATGGTTGTAATGGGGTTTGGTGGGTTCTGTGGAAATGTGAAATCTTAATCTTTGTCTTGGAGTTAAGACTGAACCTTTTCCTTAGCCATAGGGTGCTTTACATCTGAAAACTCCCTTGCTCCATTAATGAGTACTGGCGTAGCTGTAGCTTAAAATGATCAGCTTTAAAAATTGGATAAAGTGTGTGTGGTTTGTGTATTTTTTTTCCTTTTTCATACCAAAGCACTAACTTCGTGCAAACCTAAAACAACTCTGACCTGTATTAATGGGCTTTGTCATGAATGACCAGTACAAAGAAACTCTAACAATAGCTTTTTTTAACTTGTCTATGATCTCTTTATCTGGCAGATATTTTTAAATGTTGTATCTAACGCTGTATTAGTGGTTGGAAGAATCTTAAAGAGCTCCCTTCATAGAAAAAAAAATAATTTAACCATGTTAAGTGGCCTAAATGTTGCAGCATCTAAAATTTAAAAAAAAATAAAAATCACCCGAGATTGTCTTTCCATACATTGAATTAAGGGCTCCATAACTGCTGGAGTTAAAGTGGGGTTTCTGCCTCGAACCTAACTTGATGATCCTGTACAGGCATTTTAGACATTTAAGAGTCTGTTCTCTCTTCCCTCTGGGTTGGGGACTTCGGCCTTAGAGTCCAGATTCTTTTTTAACAATGTTTGCTTTTTAAAAGCAAAGTATATCTATTATATTACAGATATCAGGAGAAATGTAACTTGCTTCTCACATATGATACTTGGATACTATGGTGCTAGTCAGCATTACTCTTTGATATCTGTTTTATTTTAATGGAGCCAGAAGATAGTTAGCTTCAATACTACACAAAGGTAATCTGTGTACTTAAGGATAGAAGAGGCTACAGGAAGGAAACTGGAGCGCCTTTCATCTCCTTTACGGTTATAAAGGACACCTTTAGTGTGAAGGAGGAAGTTGATTTTTAGAAGGCAATTTTTGACAGAGGATCAAACTCCTTGTTGTTTTGTACACGCATAGATTATGCATAATCATGACAATAAGGTCACAAGTGAAACGTTATTAAAGTACAGACTGAAGGACAAACTGGTCGCTTCTTCTGTTTTTAAATGCAGAGATCTTGTTTTAATAGCTGGAAAACAGTTACTGAATAAGACATGCCACAGAATTGAAGTGCTAAGTCAGAGAATTATAGAATCATAGAAAATTAGGGCTGGAAGGGACCTCAGGAGGTCATCTAGTCCAACCCTCTGCTCAAAGCGGGACCATCCCCAACTAGATTATCCCAGCCAAGGCTTTGTCTAGCCTGGGCTTAAAAACCCAGGCTTAAGAGGTCCAGAGAAGAGCCACGTGCATGATCAGAGGTCAGGAAAGCAGACCTTATGATGACAGGCTGAGAGCCATGGGGCTCTTTAGCCTGGAAAAGGGCAGGCTCAGGGGTAATGTGATGGCCACCTATAAGTTTATCAGGGGTGACCACCAGTATCTGGGGAAACGTTTGTTCACCAGAGAACCCCAAGGGATGACGAGGTTGAATGGTCATAAATTAGTACAAGACCATTTCAGGCTGGACATAAGGAAGAATTTCTTTACTGTCTGAGCCCCCAAGGTCTGGAACAGCCTGCCATCGGAGGTGGTTCAAGCACCTACATTGAACACTTTCAAGAGCAAATTGGATGCTTATCTTGCTGGGATCCTATGACCCCAGCTGATTTCGTGCCCTTTGGGTGGGGGGCTGGACTCGATGATCTTCTGATGTCCCTTCTAGCCCTAATGTCTATGAAATCTATGACACCGCCAAAGATGGAGAGTCCACAACCTCTCTGGGTATCCTGTTCCAGTGTTTTACTACCCTCCTAGTGAGAAAATTCTCCCTAATATCTAACCTAAACTTCCGTTGTTGCAACTTGAGACCATTGCTCCTTGTTCTGTCATCTGGCACCACTAAGAACAGTCTAGCTTCATCCTCTTTCAAACCCCCCTTCAGTTTAAGGCTGTTTTTAAATCCTCTCTGTCTTCTCTTCTCTAGACTAAATAAGCCCAGATCCCTCCGCCTCTCCTCCTAAGTCATGTGCCCCAGCCCCCTCACCATTTTTGTTGCCCTCCGCTGGACTCTGTCCAGTTTGTCCACATCCTTTCTATAGTGGGGGGCCCAAAACTAAACACATACTCCAGATGTGGCCTCACCAGTGCTGAACAGAGGGAAATAATCACTTCCCTTGACCTGCTGGCAGCACACCTACCAATGCAGCCCAGTATGCCACTAGCTATGGCAACAGGAGCACACTTGGCTCATATTCAGTGTATTGTCCACTGTAACCTGTGGTCCTTTTCTGCAGAGCTGCTGCCAAGTCAGTCATCTCCAAGCCTGTGCCATGCATGAGATTGTTCCATCCTAAGCCCAGGACTTTGCATTTGTCCTTGTTAAACCACACAGAATTTCTTTTGGCCCAATCCTCAATTTTTGCCTAGGTCAGTGTGAATCCTAGCCCTACCCTCCAGCATATTCACTACTCCCCCCAGCTTGGTGTCATCTGCAGACTTGCTGAGGGTGCACTCTATGCCATCTGCCAGGATGCTGATGAAAGTATTAAACAAAACTGGTCTCAGGACCAACCCTTGAGGCACTCCACTTGATACCGGCTGAGCAACTAGACATCAGGCCATTGGCTACTACCCTCTGAGCCCAATGCTCCAGCCACTTTTCTGTCCATCTTACAGTCCATTCATTTAGCCTGTAGTTCCTTAGCTTCCCTGCAAGAATGTTGTGGGAGACTGTATCCAAAAGCCTTGCTATAATCAAGGTATATCACATCTGCTGGTCTCTCCACCTCCATACCAGTCATCTCATCATAGAAGGCAATCAGGTTGGTCAGGCATGACTTGCCCTTGGTGAATCCATGCTGACTGTTCCCAATAGTAATTGCAACCTTCTCCTCCAAGTGCTTAGAAATGGATTCCTTGAGGATCTGCTCCATGATTTTTCTGGGGACTGAGGTGAGCTGACTGATCTGTAGTTTCCTGGATCTTCCTTTTTCCCTTTCTTAACTAGGGGCACTATGTTTGCCCTTCACCAGTCATCCGGAATGTCTCCTGATTACCATGAGTTTTCAAAGATGATGGCCAACGGCTCTGCAATCACATCAGTCAACTTCCTCAGCACCCTGGTGTGCATTCCATCCAGCCTCATGGACTTGTAAATGTCCAGCTTTTCTAAATAGTCCCTAACCTGTTCTTTTACCAATTCTGGCTACTCCTCTCCTTCCCAAACTCTGCTGCTAGGTTCAGTAGTCTGGGAACTGACCTTGTCTGTGAAGACCAAGTTGAAAAAGGCATTGACTACGTCAGCCTTTTTAGCATCCTGTGTCACTAGGTTGTCTCTTCCACTCAGTAAGCGACCCACACTTTCCATGATCCTCCTCTTGCTACCAACATACTTATAGAAGCCCTTCTTGTTCCCCTTTACATCCCTTGCTAGCTGCAAGTCCAATTGTGCTTTTGCCTTCCTGACTTCATACCTGCATGCCAGAGCAATACTCCTATACTCCTCCCTAGTTGTTTGTCAGAGCTTCCTTTTTGTGACTTAGTTTACTAAAAAGTTCCCTTCTAAGCCAAGTTGGTCTTCTGCCCCTCTTGTTAGTCTTCCTGCACATTGGGATGGTTTATTCCTACACACTCAGTAAGGCTGCTTTAAAGTACAGGCAGCTGTCCTGGACTCCTCTCCCCCTCAGACTGGCTTCCCATGGGATCCTGCCCATGAGTTCCCTGGGCAAGTTGAAGTTTGCTTTTTCTGAAGTCCAAGGTTCTAATTCTGCTGTTCTCCATCCTTCCTTTCCTCAGGATCTTTAACTCAATCATCTCATGGTCACTGCTGCCCTAGTTGCCATCTACTAGTACATTCCGCACCAATTCTTCCCTGTTTGTGAGCAGCAGGTCAAGAAGAACACGGCACTAGTTGGCCACTCCAGCACTTGCACCAGGAAGTTGCCCCCAATACACTCCAAAAACATCCTTGATTGCTTGCACACTGCTGTATTGCCCTCCCAGCAGACGTCAGGGCAGTGGCGATGCGTAGGGGGTTTACAGGGGTGCACGTGCACCCTCTGAGAGCACTGGTGCACCCCCTCACAGCAGTGTTCCCTGCTTAGGCAGCAAGCAGGGGAAGCAGGCAAGAGCTCTGGTGCCCCCCCTGAGAGTGGAGGCACTAGGAAAAATGCCACTGGCCCTTCCAGGTGCGTCCCTGGCCCTTCCAGGTGTGCCATTGGCATTTCTGGGCAACATTTCTTCTTAGAGCCAGCTTAGACGGAGCATTGCTTCTGGATCTGCATGCATGACTGGTCATAGGGGGAGCCCCCCCGGTTGGTGTGATCAGCCATGGGGGACCCCCCCCATTGCTGACTGGCCACTGGGGGGGGGGG
>NW_017729011.1:3748823-3765343 GCF_001723915.1 Gavialis gangeticus
GGGGGGGCAAGTGTCCCCCCTGACTCAGGAGGCAGCAGTCGCCCATGTGTCAGGAGGATTGAAGTCTCCCATGAGACCCAGGGCTTGTGATTGGGGAAACTTCTGCTTGCTGTTTGAAGAAAGCTTCATCTACCACTTCATCCTGGTTTGGTGGTCTATAGCAGACCCCCACCATGACATCACCCTTGTTACTCTATCCTCTGACCCTAACCCAGAGACTTTTTACAGCCCTATCTCCAGTTTCATACTGGAACTCTGAGCAGTCGTATGTCCTTTAACATGAAGTGCAACTCCTCCTCCTCTTCTCCCCTGGCTGTCCTTCTTGAACAGTTAATTATACCCATCCATGACAGTGCTCCAGTCATGCAAGCTCCCACCAAGTCTCTGTTATTCCAGTCGTATCATAGTTCTGTGACTGTGCAAGGACTTCTAATTCTTCCTGTTTGTTTCCCAGGCTCCGTGCATTTGTTTACAGCCATCTAAAGCAACTAGTTGATTGCCCTGATTTCTCAGGAAGAATGAGAACACCTCTCCTGTTGCCCCCTCCTGCTTGCTCTTTCTCCAGGTCACCCACTTACCTCAGGGCTTTGGTCTCCATTCCCCTGGCAAACCTAGTTTAAAGCCTTCCTCACTAGGTTAGCGAGCCTATCTGTGAATTATGGCCCTTATAGAGCCACAGTAGTCAGGGTTAGTGTCAGGAGAGCAATACAAGCCTGAGATAAAGTACTGAGTAAAAGTAATTGCAAATGTCTCTTCTAGAATCCTGATGTAGCAAAAGCGAAACTAATCTCTCGGATGGCTAAAATGGGACAGCCTATGCTACCTTTCCTTGCTGGGACAACTGGCGCCCAACTAGACTCCAGTGACTCAGAAATAGAGGTGAATTTGTAGTCAGTCATTCTTCCTAATATATAGTTTGAAAATAACCTGTGAGAGAGCTGCAGCTCCGTCTGCTTTTGTTAAGGTTTGGGACACGTTGTATGTGATGGGAACTTTGAAGCTAAGTTCTATATGATGCTTCCAGCATTCTTAACTAGCTTAAATTCTCTGGGTTTAAATGGGGTCGTTATGTTGATGTCTGGTGTTGAATGATTTTGCATCCAAACTCTTGGCTTAGTTGCTAGCTCAGAAATTGACTGACAATCTGGAAATGTTTTAGGACCCAAATACACTAAGAGGAACAGCGCAGCCAGTGGCTTCATCCCCCGTGAGACAGTCTTCACAGCCAGCTCATGCAGTACTGCCTCCAATGACACCACAAGGTAACTTGTTTCTTTTGCTTGGGCATGAGTAATGGAAACTAGTTCTGAAAAACCTCTTATTAAGTACTTGCTGCCTGAATGGGGGTTTCCCAGTTCCTAATGAGCCTGTTTTACTCTCTCATCTTTTGGCTCAAGAGACCAGTTCTTGTAATAAAAGACTGAACTCCTAGGGGTGTGTCTTCATAATGAAGTCATACAAGTGGTCATCCTTCCTGTTATTACTTGAGACTGGAGAAAGTGTAGTCATGCCGCAAAGTAGCACTTCAGGTGCCGTGTATGTACAGGTACCACGTGCATTTGTGCTGTCACTGAGATGCTGGGGACACATTCTTTGTTGCTTTGTGCTCCTGGAAACAGATTTGTGCCCAAAAAGGACAGACAAGGAAGCAACACTCAAGTGGAGTCTCTCTGCATCCTTATGGCACAATGATAGTCTGCTAGCTAGCTATGTGCACTTAAGCATTAATGCAAACCTTTCTCCTCCTTAAGCTGGCAACTTGGGTTAAAAGTACCACCACTCTTGTGAACTCAACTTCAGGGCAACATTGCAGTGAACATTGTGATGATTGTGCTCTTTGAGTATTTCTCACCTGGGTTTCATTTAGACAGGAGAGTTGACAGCTTGGATTATTCTTGGTCTGCCTAGTGACTATAATTGACTTGAGTGTATGGGACCACTACATGCTTTATGTTACTTGGGCAGCTAAAGTAACCTATTGGTATCAGAGTGGCATACTAAGCTGACTTTCTTGTTTCTTTTCAGTACTTCAGCCGGCTGTCGCTGGCCTTCAAGCACCTTCGGCTGCCTTAATGCCTGCCACCCTCCATTCCCATCCAGCTGTCCCTGGAAATGTACAGAACTTTCAGGTACTGAAGTCAACTTTGTGAAGACCACTAGTACCTCTAGTGGCAGCGCTTGCACAACTATATGCTATTCACTTCTGGGAGCAAGAACTCCACAACTATAATGAAGGATAAGAATGTGAGTCTTGTCCTGCTGAGCCCTCAGTGCCTGAGGTGGCTTATCTTGATGTTTTTATTCATATTTCATGCTCCCATTCTCTCTGGAAATTAGCACTAGTAACTAAAGCAATTACCAAACAAAAGGATTTCTTGGTAATTAGTGTAGTGGCAGCTGCAAAACTTCTAAGAACCTGTGCACAAAAGGACAGTAAAAGAGCCATGTCTAAATCCTGATTACCCAGTGCTTCACTTATATGCATATTAACCAAGTGCATAATATGAATTTAATTGCAAGTACAGGGGTGCTCAACCTCTGGCCCACAGGCCAAATGCAGCCTGCAGAGCCATTTGTATCCAGCCTGCAGGGTCCCCTACAGAGCAGGAAATTTGGCAGAAGGGGAGCAGTGGCCATAAATACAGCCACCCTCCCCCACCACCAAATTCCCAAACTCCAAGCCCCATGTAACAGGTTGGGGCCAGACTATGCCCCCTCCCCACCATGGGGCTGGGTTGAGATTAGGCCATGCCTCTCTTCCCTGTGGGGCTGGGCCACACCCTCTCCCTACCCTTCCCCTTCTGCAAAGCCACATGGGGATTTACTGCAATTTCCCTGTGCCAGATCGGAACCACCAGCCAGCTTCGGCCTGCTGGTGGACTGGATGTTGCCCATCTGGCCTGCCAGCCAAAATGGTTTAGCAGCACTGGCATAATACAATCCCAGTGCCAGTTTTTATGTATTGCTTACATTGTAACAACCAATGTGGAGAGAACTGATGCTTAAATGCATAAACTGCTGAAGCGCACAGAATCTTTCAGCTCTACTGTCTCCTTAATGTAACTGCTTCCTTTAGCTGCATAATAAGTAATGCCAGAAATGATGAAGGGGAAGGTATTATCAAAGGCTGCTGTTAAAAGCCTGGAAACTGATGGATACCACTGGACTGAAAGTGCTGTGTACTAAATGTGCATTGCTTACATTGAGTTTTGATTTAATGCGCACTCTTCAGTCTCTAAACCCGGGGGGGCATAATAGCGGATCCAGCCGGCAGCCGGATTTCATTTCACAGGAGCCCCTGCCTGCATGGCTGGGGCTGGTCTCCATGGAGATCTTAGCTGCAGCTGCACTGCGATAGCAAGACTGGGATTGCCATAGGGACCAGCCCCAGCTGCGCTAGCAGGACAGTGTAGGGGGCTGCTCTGGAGCTGCTGGGATCTCGTGGTGGGGGCAGCTTGATCAGGGTAAGGGTAGAGCCATGATCAGCAGTCTGCACGCTCCAGGCAGGGGTATGCAGGCAGTGGATTGTGGCTGTGCCCCAGCTCGAGACCACATTGTTACCACTGCAAGAAGCCAGGGCAGAGCTGCGATCCGCTGCCTGCGCACCCCTGCCCAGAGCATGCAGACTGCAGATCACAGCTCTGCCCTGGCCTCGACCAAGTTGTCCCTGCTGCAAGATCCCAGCAGCTCCAGAGCAGCCCCCTGCCCTGCCAGCATGGCTGGGGCCGGTCTCTATGACAACACCAGCTTCATGCTATCACAGCACAGCTGTGGCTGGGTCTCCATGGAGACTGGCCCCAGCCATGTGGGCAGGGGCTGCTGAGAATTGGAGTCCACTGTCAGCCAGATCCAGCCCAGGGGCTAGATTTTACCTGCCCCTGCTTCTAGACCAGGGGTGGGCAAAATGCAGCCCATGGGCCTGATGCAGCCTGCCAGGCCATTCTATCTGGCCCACAAGAACCCTAAAAAATTTAGAAAATTAATATTTATCTGCCCTGGGCTGCCAGTCATGTGGCCCTCGATAGCTTGCCAAAACTCAGTAAGCAGCCCTCTGCCCAAAATAATTGCCTGCCTCTGTTCTAGACTATGCACTAGCCTAGACAAGGCCCCTGGTATACCTTCCTATGAGGAGGACTCTGCCCAGTTCTCATGTATACATAGGCTTCCCTCTAGGAGCATTCTTCAAATGAATGAAACGGTCAATTCCTGATAACCAGGAATAAAAAATAAATAGAGTTAACAGAATTTGACACCAAATTGTTCAGATCATTTAACTTTTTCCTGTGACGTGGCTTCTGCTTGTTGTATTGTTCAGAACTAAATAAGACAGAAGAGGGTGGACTTGATACTTTTTTCTCTTAGCAGCCACAGTTATTCAAGATGGGTCCCAAGACTCTGCCCTCTGCAGTGAGCTTCTCTTTCCTTCCCACTTTGCTTGACATGATAAATAAGTGCATGAAACTCCTTGAGAGAGACAATGTCAAGTGACATCTGTTCACTCTTGACTTTCCTTAGCCATATGCAGGAATGCCATTTACCTATCAGCAAACTGCTGCAGCTGCTTCTCAACTCCAGCCTGTAGGACAGATGTATCCAGCACCTTTCCAAGGTAGGTCAAGAAAATATGCCTGCACTGTATGAAAACTAATGCCTTGACTGGTATGTTGCAGACAGTTGTGTAGTGAGTATCTGCACAAGATTCGAAGCAGCCATATAGCTGTCCTGTCTAGAGTACTTATTATTTTCATGCTATTTTCTTTTTAATGTCGGAGCATGTTCCTGAGTGTATACGTTTTTCCCCCCCCAAACCCTGAAGAAGTCTAGCAAAAGAAATTGGAATAAGTGCAGAAAAAACTTCTTTAGGCTTATTCCAAAGTGCATACATAGCTAGTTGGCCTTCAGTATAATTTAAAATTACTTTACTGCCTTGGTTATCTTGCAATGGCTGAAATTTAACTACTGTCCTGATCTATAGATGTTAAAGATGTAACCAAGTGGGATTTCTCCTTTCTGTGTAATTGAGCCCATTAGTTTCTTGCAGCTATAGACCTGACCTCTGCCAGTCAAAGCAATTAGCATAGCTTCTGCCTTCCCAATTACCTTAATCTCTGGCTTTTAGGAAGAAATTCCCCATTGCAGGCAGCAGGTTTTGAACTGCTGATCCTTTTGTTTGTGTGTTTGGAGTTTTTTTGCCACCCTTAACTGATAATCTCTCCCCTTTCCATTCTAGCATCTGGAGACATTACTTCCTTTTTAATGACAGAAGCTCGACAGCAAAACACTGAGATCAGAATGGCTGTTAGCAAAGTAGCTGATAAAATGGATCATCTAGCTGCCAAGGTAAAGAGACCTGATGTAAAGGGGAGAGATGATGCTGCTTGCTCTCCCACCATGCACAGTCTCGGAAATCCTCTGATGAAGCGTTTTAAGGTGCTGCATTTGGCTTGTGAATGATATGGTAACTTTAGTGAAAATTCCACCATTATAGCTAACTACTTCAGAATGATTGGACTGCTATAAAAAGGTATGTTATTTCAGGATAATTTGTGGAGAAAAAGCTCTTTTATCTTAACCTTCGTATAGTGCTTTGCATTGCAGCTCTTCATGCATATTCTATGGTCGCTCCAAGTCATTGTGTGGAACCAATTAGTTGGCTGAAATGGTTCCTTGTATAGAGACATATGACTATTCCACTGCTGAATACTCCACTAAAGTATGGTTTTAATGACTTATCCGCAGGTGGAGGAGTTCCAGAAACAAAACACTGGCAACAATTTGCTGCTGCCCAGCATTTCCTCAGTTACTATGGAAACTTCCATGATCATGAGCAATATCCAGCGCATCATTCAGGTGAGGGTAGTTTTTGTTCTAGGCTAACCTTGCCAGCTCTTCCAAACAACCATTATTTCTAATTTATTCTGATAATGAAGAAGCCAGCTATAGGCAGCATTCTCTAGGACATTCCAAATAAAATGGCCCTCTCAACGCTGTTGCATTTTTAGGAAAATGAGAGGTTGAAGCAGGAGATATTTGAGAAGAGCAGCCGGATTGAGGAGCAGAACGAGAAGATCAGTGAACTGATTGAACGGAATCAGAGGTGAGCTGTAGGAAAGATAAGGCTATTGTCCACTATAGGTGGACCTATCAAAATTGTGCTTTTGGTGGGCTCCGTGGGGGAGGAGAAAAAACTCACTGAAAATAAAATGTTGGCTCCCTCTAGGAAGCCAGCAGCCCTTGTGGTCACTGTGTCCAGCTGTGCAGTCTACTGGGAGGAGATGGGGAGTGGGCTGTGTGCCAGATGCCCCCTTGCAGCAAGTCAGTGGGCAGCTGCTTTGCCTTCAGTAGACCCCTAGCTGTAGACCTCAGACCAAAAGACCTGGTTGCTGAATGGCACATCTGCTGTTGACTTAACTGAAAGGAAGGTCCTCCAATACGTAATGCTCTTGTCCATCCTTCTGTAACCTCTTCCACTCGACTGGAGTAGGTACCATCAGTGTTCATGCAAATCCCATCAAGGGCATTCAGAGAAGGATAGTCTCCCAAGGAAGGCAGTGAAAGCTTTATTACTTGGGCTGTCAAACATCTGATTGTGCTTCAGGAACACTGCTGCAATGGGGAACGATGGAGTAGATGTCCTAAATGAGCTCATCTGTCCCTAACTGCAGATTCATCATACTCCTTCCAAAGCCCAGATGCATTTGTATTTAAGACATTTCATAGATACAGAGTTGGAAGGGACTCAAGTCCAACCCCCTGCCCTGGGCAGGAGAGAGAATAGTGGAACACAAAATTATTCTGGAACTTACTCTTGTGAGGAGGAGGCTTTGTAATATCACCTTTCCTGTGTCAGGGGCTTTCATTTCAAATCCTCTTCTTGTGTATGTGCTCATGGCACTCATTTCGCCTTCTCTTCCAGGTGTGTTGAACAGAGCAACCTGCTGATGGAAAAAAGAAACAGCTCACTGCAAACAACAAATGAGAACACACAGGCAAGAGTGTTGCATGCAGAACAGGAGAAGGTAAAACTAGCCAGGCAGTGAGCAGAAGTGTAGAACTTTGACTGTGGCTGTAAAGAGGGCTTTCAAGTACATCTGGTGCACAAGTAGCAGGTGATCCCTGATGTAATCAGCAGAAAATCAGAAATGCCTTTGGGAGAGCAAATTTAAAAAAAACTGTTACCAGTAGGTTTGCTGTAATCCTGTATATAGGGACCCCATTACTACATCATTTGCATTGCATTTTCTGTAGGGCTTAATGCTGTCATAGTTTAGGAACTCTTTTAAATTGGGGTAAAAGGTACTTTACATTAGCAGGGCCTTGACTACTTCATTGTACTGTGATTACTTGAGAAGCTGCTTTCTACTTAAAAAGCTTGGGTTTGGCTAAGCATTCATGTAATCTAGTCTGTGTCAGCAGAATGGTTTACCCTCGAGAGATCTTAATAGCAGCTACTGAAATGTAATGGAGAAATAGTAGTATCTTTGTAGAAGGTAAATATCAATCACTTCTAATAGCAGTGGCATAGAAAAGACCATTAAGAACTTCAAAGCCAGATAAATGAACCTGTGTTCTTTTTCTGGCCTATAAAGAAGCAAATGTAAGGTCCTAGCTCATTCTGGTATACTACTTTTGGAGAGTGTGTGTGGAGAGTGATCTCATGATCTTTTCTACTTACATTTTTAAATTTAAAATTATACCAGACTAACTCTGATTTTTCAATCCCTTGTTGTGCACTCCCAAACATGAAGCTTAATCATAATGCATTTTCCTCCTGCCTCTGACAATGACTTGGAGCATTCATAAGAGGTGGATACCTTTTAGCTGTTTTTAAGCTATGATAAATTTTTACCTGAAGTTTAAAGGGTGCTATCCTGGGATGGTTTCTCAAGCAACAGACCAGGTCAAACAAGAACTAATAAAGCATACAGAATCAGAAAGATGCTCCAACCAGGTACCATTCACAGATTGAGGTCATCAGTAACTTTAAAAAAAAAAGTTAGAGACCTTCTTCAGGGGATCCATCCTTGGTCTCGCCTTTATTGAAGCTCTGCCTGATGCAGTAACTGATGATCAGCACCTCCTAGTGGAGTTGTGATTTGCACTGGATGAGCTCTCTGATTTCAAGGACTAGCCAGCTGTATTGGTGGAAGCTCTGGCTTCCCTTCACTTTTTTGTATTCTTCTATCTTTGGTTTGCTCTGGTACACTTATCTCAGTTTTTGCAGTGGAGAAAGATTTCCAAGAGAAGGTTTGAATAATAGGACTAGAGGAGACAATTGTAGAACACGCAGATTCTCTGCTCTCTTTGTATATAAATTGGTAATAGGCCCCTCTCTTCTGGTATGACCCAGGTCTCTGCACAGTCACTGAGGAGCAGTATATGTGTAACTTCTTGAGTAATACAGTTCTACCTGGCCCTACTGAGCATGTCGTAGCTTTTAATTAAACCTTACCATGCTTCATAGTGGGTGATACTCCTTCTTCTCATAACAGTGTAGTGATAACAATGGCAGTAGAGAGTGTGGGCATTATTGGCTTCCAGTCTGCTGATTTCATTGGACCGTATTGCATGAAATAGAGCCGCATTGGAAAGGGCTTAGTGTCTTGCTTTTTGAAAATGGCTTCACTATTGTTTTGTCTTCAGGCTTCTGCAGCTTGCAGGAAATGAATTAAATGCTTCTCCTGTAACATCATGGGTTCCTATAATGCAGTACGTAGCTGTTCTAATAGTGATTAATGCTTTTGCTATTCTATTTTGTGTTCTCAACCCTTCTCGTTTCCACTCACTGCTTTCTCTTCCCAGCACATGCTGCCAGTGGATCGGGGCTGGGACCAGGTGAGGCAGAGTGTCCACTGACTGTCTAGATGATTGGGGTTTCTTTCCCATAGTCTACAGGTCATTTGTCCCAAGCAGTTTTAGCCCAGCTGTCTTGTGGGCTAGATAGTTACTCATAGGTATTTCATAAAATTGCTTTTCTTGAATTTCTGCTTTTAGACTTGGAAGACAGTTTTGTACTTCGGAGTGACATCACTGTGATTCTTTACTTCTGAGAGGATTTCTAAGATGCATCTTGGTTATGTAGCAGCCAGAATCATTTCCACCCCCAAGTGGCAGAATGTATGTTCATGTAATAAGGAAAAACAAAAGCAAAACTCGGTCCCTAAGGGCAGAAATAAACCTATATGGGCAAAGTTGAATTCCCTGCACTGAGAATTGAATTGTGTGTTAAACAGAACATTACTGTATGTGGTTAAATTTTTCATGTGAAACTATGAAGAAAAAAGGCTGCCTCTTACCAACTTCCAAAAAACAGCAGGAAAGCAGACTTACTTCTGTGAAACTTTCCTATTTTGAAACAATGCTTTGGGCTGTTGTATTTAAGCTCCCCAAATGAGCCAGTCTCCATCCTTTCACTATTCAAATGGCTAAAATGATTTCATAGAATCACAGAAGTAGGGCCGGAAGAGACCTTATAGATCTTCAAGTCCGACCCCCTGCCAGGGCAGGAGAAAAAGCTGGGCTCAAATGATCCCAGCTAGGTAGGCATCAAGCTTCCTCTTAAAGACTCCCAGGGTAGGAGCCAGCACCCATTTAACTCCCATTTCTTCCCCTGCCAAAAAGTACTGTCCCTGCACTGAAGAGAATAACATAGGGGCCTACTATAAGTAAGGCTTCTGGAGGCAGGCAGTCTGTCTCTGCAGTATATCCTTTATGAATTTTGGCCCTGCTTCACAAGAGTTGGAGCTGGAATTAATATCTCTCTTCTTTTGATTTGAGCCCATGTAATGCGTGATTTAACAAGTTCTTCAACAACCTTACTAGTATCTATCTTTTTCTGAGAGTCACTGTCTTGGTTAGCATCCAAATGTAAGAACTTGACAGTAATCTGTCAGGGGCATACAATATTGCAGGCACTGTGCAAGGAGTATCTTCGCATGGTGTAGTGTCCACAAGGAAGTGAAGCACGCATTCAGCGTTAATGTTACAAGGGCTGATAGTAGAAGAAAGTTATCTCTAAAGAAAATAATCTGTCTGATAACTGCCCATCCCAAACGGTTTTATCTCCGTGTGAGCCTCATCTCTTCTCTTTCACCTGTGTAATAAACCAGGAAGGCCAGGTGTTTGTTTTTTGGGTTTTTTAGAATAGACTGAACTGCGAAGTTGTAAGCTTACTACCCTGGCGCCTAATCTGTGTCCTTTAGGAAACTGTGTATACCTAGGCAAAAGGGGCTATTTTTCATAGGTTTAATGTGAGCAGTCACATTTTTAGCTGATACTGACCAGCAGCAAGCCTGAAAAGCAGTCACCTAGGGGAAAGTACCTCAGTAGTTTGTGAATGTAAAATTTCTATGGAAAATAACTTCCCTAAGTGATTTCTCTCAACCTGATTTGATGATGAGGCTTTGCCAGCTTTGGGTAGCCCTCTTAAAATAGGGAATCCTCTACAGTCAGGGGGGATGTGTTCAAATAGGGTCCACAAAGTTCTAAAGGATGGCACAAGGTCTTTCCTAATGCTAGTATGGAGTAGCTTGTGGACATTGGATCAATGTGCAACATTTCATTATTGAGCCTATAATTTGGTGAATGTTCCATTTCTAATGGCAATGCGGTCCTGCCACCTAGTTCATGCAAACTAGGCATGATTGTGGGCATTTGCACCTTATTAGCTGTGCACTATGAGCAAACTTCTCAGACACTACTAAAGGCACTCCAAGTACTTAATATGCTCTTTTCTTTGCCTCCCTCCCTGGTTCTGTGCTACAGGCCAAAATTGCAGAGGAGTTGGCTGCTGCCACAGCACAGGTCTCCCGTCTTCAGTTGGAACTGACAGCTCACCAAAAGAAGGAAATGGATCTGCGCAGCCAGCTGACCTCAGCCCTGCAGGAAGCAGAGAGACATGAGGTGCAGCTCAACAAACTGCAAGCACAGCTAGCTGGTAAGGACTTGGGGAGGTTGGTTTTATTGCTTAGGTAACAGCCTTGTTTTCTGTTTGAGGATTAACTGTGTGGGTGGTGGGTGACCGATAACTACTTCAGTGGCTGTGGGTTTCATTGCTAAATATGACCAGGCATTTACTATGACATAGCTCCCCGTTTGGCTCCTTCAGTCCCAAGCTGAGAGATGGAGTTCTGGCTGTATGGGCAAATCAGTTCTTAGCCTTCCTGCTGCATGCCAATCCATGGACTCATTAGGGTGGCCTCAAAGGGTACCTGCTTATGCAACATTCAGCCTACCAGATGTAAACTCTTGGTTTCAGAGCTAAGACAGATTTAAATAGGTACACCAAAAGGCATAGGGCTTGATTTTTTTTAAAGTTTTATCCATTGAGTGTGGTGGGCTCTCCCAAAGAATGCTGAAGACCAGAACGTTGGTCATGCGACTACGCTTCAGCAAAGACAGCTTGAACTTTATATACCACTTATCTCAAAGGATCTAAAGATATGCTTCAGGGATTGGTAGTGTTCCATCCTAGAACTACACACAATGTTCTGGCTGTATGTATTGCATTTAGATGAAATGTTCATTCTTGGCAGCTTTTGGGAGTTAGATACACACCCCCTCCTGTCCTTGTTAGCCCTTAGGGTGACTTCTGATTGCTTTGGCTTCGGTAGGCTCCCTGGCAGAAAGTACGTTTGAAAACTAGCAACAAAAAAATAGAGGTGCACAAGCCAATGTTCAAATCCTGTTCTGGCATCAAGGTGGCAGGATTAGAGTAGCTTTGAGCAAAAGTTCTGAATCGCCCTTTCTTGGCCAGAAACTGCTCCTTAAAACAGCTAACTCCCAGGTGTCTTCCACTTAACTACATGAGGCATTGCTCGTCCTTATTCAGTGCCCAAATATTTTTACAGTATCAGGATATTTAGTAAATCACATGCTTGAGGTTTTCATGTTTATGATGCCTAGAAAAATTTTTTTAATTTTTACTGGTGATCTTCATATAAATTGGGAGACATCCTGATTTCCACAGGTTGGGAGCCTTGCTCAGATTATTGGAGAATACCCATGTCCCTTGTGTTAATCAGCAAGGGGCTAATTATAGGACAGCAGCTATCCAAGTCCAGTAAGAATCTGTTTTGTAACTTGTTTGGTTCTGCTGTAGTAAATTGCATCAGATTGTAGTCCTTTGTACACAGATACAGGTTTGGGTCACATGGTAATTTTTATTTAACAGTCACTAAGTAGCTAATCACAGAAACTAAATCTGTTTTTTTCTGGGTCATTTAACTTGGCCGGTTTGAACACTTTCTCTCCATCCTAGCTGAAGAGTTATACTTTTACTTTACAAATACTGCTGTAAACAAGCTAATGCACTTTGCAGTATCTGCACAGCTAATGGGTGCATACCATCTGAATTCAGGACCACAAGCACTTCCATGAAAGACCTAGAAATGTACCATGAAGAAAACTTGTAAGAGAGTGCCCTGTTTCTAACTGAAAGACTATTGAAGTTGAAATTATATGAGGGCAGTGGGCTGAGAAAAGAGTTGACCAGCTCTAGAAAATTCATGTTCAGTTTCTTCCCCCTCCTTTTGGGGCAAGGAGCACTGAACTGCAGTGTGCATGATTTCATTTGAGCTGCATTTCTTTTTGTCTTGCTGTTCCCTTTGTGTGAGCTCTACATATTTAACTCTTTCTGGGGTAGCTATCTGGCTCTTTTTTTTCCTCAGGTTCCGGCCCAAGGAATGCTGCACAAAGATAGTTATGCCTCTTGGGAGTCTCAGTAAAATATAAGTTTGACTCTATATATGAGCCATCTATCGCAAGGTGGTCAGTAAGACCTTCTGAGAAGCTAGCCCAAGAAGCGAGCCCAGGAAAAGAATGTGTGGAGAGCTGATGCTTTCTAACCCTTGTTGAGATGTGACTAAACCTTTGTAATTGTATTGGTGCATTCACTGGTGGTAAGAATGTTTTAGATTTGAAAACAATATGGAGATCCAGTAATCCCACTTAAAGAAATTGGGGTTACCCCCATACAAGAGGTTTAGCAGGTTCTGTTTTCCCTCTGCAGCCACCAAATCCTTTTGTTTTCTAATCTGGCTGTATGCTGTAAGCTTTTTTCCTCAGATGTATTAACCCTGAAATATAGTGCTGAAACCAAAATAGTATGTGTTGTTTGCAGAACTCCAAGAAATTTCTGAAGACACTCAAACTAAATTCAAGGTGGAGAGGCAGAGCCGTAGGCAGCTGGAGATGAAAGTTACAGTGCTGGAGGAAGAGCTAGCAGACCTGAAAGTAGAAAAGGAGAATTTGGAAAAGGTATGTCCCAGGTACCAGCCTGTTGGAGGTGATGCAGCATTCCATATGGCTGCTGGAAACTAATCCAGTGTTCTTGATGCAGGTGTGGCAGGTGCAGAGAATCCCACCTCAGGAACACAGCTGGGTATTCATATCCCTCCGCTGTTTCCACCACGTGAGGCGGGCCAGTATGGGGCGCTCCTGTGTCAAGCCGCCCACCTCCCTGCGCCCGCCCACCTTCCAGGCTCCGAATGCCTCCCTAGGGGCTAGTCTGGGGGTAACGTGCCTCCACCACCCCGAGAGTGGACTGTCTCGGCCCTGTATCCTCGGGGAAACACAGGCCTAATAGTCCTACAGGTACTCGACCCAATACAGGCACTTGGGGTACTTCCTCAAGTCCGGGGGCAAAAAGGAAAGTCTCCCTTAGTCTGCAGACCTAAGGGGGTCTCTTAGGCATAATTTAGACCCACCCCTCAATAAGTCTCCCACACCAGTCAAAAAGGAGAACTTTATTGATTACAGGGGGTAGGGTAAACTAAGGTACAGGATTGAGCAGTATCTAGAAATCCTAAAGAGCAAACAGTCTGGCTGTGGTAGCCTTTTGATTACGCATCTGTGATACTTCCAGCTAAATATCTAATCAGATTGAGTAGCTTACTCACAAGCATCTTCCAAAGGCAGGTGAAGTTTCCCTTTGGAGGCAGGCGGTTCCTAGCTCGTGAGTTTGGGGGGAGAGAGCCAGTTTCAGATGTTAAGGCTTCTCTGTCCCCTGCCTGGCTGCTGCGTCACCTCATGGCCGGAGAGGAGAGACCGCCTCCTTCCCCGTCCTAACTTATATAGCCCCTGTGACCTCATTCACCTGGGCCAGCGGAGGTCAGCCCCAGTTGGCTGTCAGCCAACCAATCTGAAATGCATCACCTGTTACCGGGCAGATTCCAGCTCCCCAGGTAGAAACCCCTTACCCAGGTAAGTGATGCAAGTCACGTAGGCAGAGGGAGCAGGTTTCCCCCTCCCTCAGGAATGCAGCCAGCTCCAGTTCCCTAAAGAGACAGGCTGAGGGTGTGGTCCCCTGTGTGCTGGGCCCATCCTAATTGAATGGTCGCAGCACAGAGATTTAAATCACAGTGTCACAGGGCAGAGATTTTTGGGGAGAAACCAAGGTGGCTTTTTGCCACAGCAGACACTTGAGACGGAGTTGCCATGTTAGAATTCACCCTACCTGCCAACTATAGCATGGATTGTTGGATTAGAGAACAGGTCTCCAGGGTTTTAAAGCACCTGATATATTAATGGTAGTATATAATAGTTAAGCAACAAGATAGTTAGTATCTAGATTTTATTTACATTGGTGAGAATCCCCCACTGTAGCAAATACAGAGCCCAAGGAGAGAACAGCCTTACATTGCCTTACATACCATGCTGTATGCTCCAGAACCTTGCAGAGAGGAAAAAGAAATCCCTTCTGGAGAGAGGCCAAGCAGAGGAAGAGATGGATGAGATCCGTAAATCCTACCAGGAAGAACTGGACAAGCTTCGGCAGCTCCTGAAAAAGGCTCGGACATCAACTGACCAAGCAGCAGCAGAGCAGGTGAGGAAGGTACTCTCTAGCAGATAAGTTTACATGACTTGTAACTCAAGCTCAGTTGACTCTAGATCAGAGATTAACATGAATGCTTCATTTATTCAGTGGGTAAAATAAATCACTTCCTGTTTTACTTTTAACGAGGCTAATATAACCTAGCACATAGTATCCAATGCCTCCCCTTTGCATATCCTTTAAACTATGTTGTTAGTCTGTGGGCTCTGCCTTCAGCTCCAGGAGTCTTCCTGTTGAGTCCAATAAGAAAAAAAAGTGACCCAGGCAGTCATAAAAGAAGGCATTTGACTACAACCAGTAGGTTGTGATCTGCAGCAGGTTCTTGTGTGGCTGTAGGAAAATGGAAGCAACCTATGTTCTCATGGTAGCAAAATTTCCTCTGCTTGGCCTGACAGACCAAGTGACACTGATCAAAGAATACTTATGCTTCTGGAAGTAAGCTAAGAGGAGTCTCCCATCTTTACCACAGCCAGGGGAGTGGTGAAAATTGGTGGCCCATTTAAAAAGTCAGTGGGAAATAAGATAGTTGACCAATATTCTGCCTCTTGGTAGAGGTAAAAGGTGAGTGGGGCTCCTTCACATAGCCACAGGAAAATGGTGAGGCCAGGGGCTGAGATGTGAGCCAGATATGCAGAACAGCCCTGGAGAACATGGATGCTGAAACTGTGCTTTGCATAGGGAAGGTGGGTAGGGGAAAATACTGCAGGATTTGAAGTACCAACTCTGGAATGATAGACACAGATGCAAGTGTTTTCCCATCCCACAATATCCTCTGCTTTTGGGTGTGGCTGTAAGCATCAAGTGTCTCTTCCTCCATGGGTAGTTGTCACTTGTCCAGACGGAGCTGGAGTCCCAGTGGGAAGCCAAGTGTGAGCGCATGCTGGCCTCTGCCAAGGAGCAGCACTTACGACAATATCAAGAGGTGTGTGAACAGAGAGACTCTCAACAGCAGAAGGTCATCCAGCTGGAAGAAAAGGTAAACTTTCATCCCTTACTAATGAAACACAGCAAGAAGAAAAACAGCTGGTACATGCACTTCTTGCTCCACCACATTCCTCAGTGGTGTTGGTGTGAATGGTGTTTTGGGGAATCATGAAACAATCTCTTACCAGCTCTGGGTGCTTCATTCTTTCGATTTCCTACTCCTCAGAAGAGTTGCAGTTGTCTCTGGCTGCAGGATTTCTGTGGACTTGGCTCCTCTTGCACCAGGTTGGTTGGGTTTTTAGGTAGAGGGTTGTCATCAAATTAGCAGGCTTTCTGCACAGCAAAGGGGACATGCCAACTTCAGACCAAAATTGGCTAGTAAAAAAAATTCTGTAGCTATTGCTTGGACTACTGTGCTGACCATTACTGATTCTTCTGAAGCAGGGAAAGGTCTGGGACTGGCTGAAACAGGGAAAAGGGATGACAAACTTAATTGGTTTTGATTTATTTCAGCTCCTTACTCTAAAACACTCAAGAGAATCTGAGGAGCAGAAACTCTCTGAATTCCAGGAGCAATTGGAACAATTGGGGCCTGTCAGTGAGAAGGTAAGTTGCAGTTCCTAGTAGCAGGACCTGTCCTTAAAGGAGCAGGCACAGCACACTGGTAGGAAAGGAGAACTTTTTGTTGCTTCCAGTAATGCTTATGGGCCAAATGATGGGATCCAGCTGCTGCGCACCCCTCACTTCCCCCCCCCCCCCCCCC
>NW_017729011.1:3765423-3784509 GCF_001723915.1 Gavialis gangeticus
CCTTCTCCCCCCCCCCCCCCCACACACACACACACCCCCTCAGCTTTAAATAAAAGCTCATTAATTGTAAAGATATTTGACATGGCAGTAAACGGACTGCAACTGCTAATCCAACTTTCTGCCCACTGTTCAGAGCTGGACTACAATGGCAGCAAAATGTGAGGTCCTTTAGAGCAGCAGTTCTCAACCTTTTTTGTACCAGGGCCCATTTGTAAACATTGGCCAGTCCCAACCTAGTGCCCCTCACTCCAGACCCACTGCCTCCCCAGCCCCCCAGTGTGTGCAGCAGGGAGTAGGTGTTGTGGGGTAGAGAAGGCCCCAAGCTGCCCCTTTCAGGCTGGAACTCTGCCAGCCAACAGGGAAAAACCCATGGTTTCCGTCGTTTTTTAAAGTTTGTTCCTGACACTTTCATAAATTCTTGCAACTCACTTTTTTTGTGTCGCGACCCATGGGTTGAGAAATGCTGCTGTAGAGTAGGTCTAACTTCCTTCTCTTCCTGGCAGTATGCAGCCCTGCAGGCCCATGTTGCTACCCTGAAGGCTCAATATGAAGAGCGCATCCAGAAGCTTGAGAGAGGTCAAGACAGGCCTCAGCCTGCAGACTTCATAGAAGAAGTGAGTTAGACCAGCCAGTGTTACTTCTTCAGAAACGATCTCTATTCTCTGTGGGTGGAGGGTTATCCACTGAAAATCTTGTAGTGTCTTGTTCTACCTGGGAGTGGGAAATCTACCAAAAGGAAGGACTAGATCTTGTGGAATATTGCTTATCTTCCCTTCTTTATAGGACTTTTGGTATGAAGCTTTACTCTCTCAATACTAGATTAAAACTTAAATAAGAGGGAGAATCCTGGCTTTGGAATTATATCCCCCTTTCCTCTTGAACCATTATACATGCTGAAATTCTTGAGGTGTTTCAGACACAGTTCTTTGGGTAAATCTGATATCTTTTACTAGACCAACACAGATAGTTGGAAAAAAATTTCTTAGCAAGCTTTCAGGTTTAAAACCTCTTCGTCAGGCTGAGGAAATATCTGCAGTTGGTGTGTGCTCTTTTTGAATGGAATGAATAGTAAAAAAAGCCAGAGGCTGGTATGCATGCTTGGTATGCCACATCCTACACCCCCAAGTCATTTCATATGTTTAAACAATTTCCAGACCTGCAGTACTTGATATGAAAGGTGCATTCTCTTAAAACAAAATTGGATTTATTCTTCTTGCTTAAGGAGAAGCCTGTGGTCCTGAGTTTTGTCCTGTGTTAGAAATGGTACTGATTTTCCACTTTCTTCCTCAGGTAAAGAAGATCATGAATGGGGTATTTCAGTCTCTGCGAGGTGAATTTGAGCTGGAGGAGTCCTACAGTGGTAGAATTGTTTTGGGTGTTGTCATGAACACCATTAAGGTACAGCAGATATGAATTATGAACTGTTAAAGCAAGAGTGAGGCTGTGGTCAAAATAGCTCCAGTCTTTTTAGCCTAGGTCCATAAGTGTGAAGCGTAGTCACTTTCTAGGATAGAAGGGGACATTACAATTATGGCAGGAGATGCAGCAGAAGGACAGGGAAATACATAGGCCCCTTGCTGGGGAAAGTAGGACAAGGCTCTTGATAGAACCTCATTGAGCTTTGAAAGGATAGTAGATTGGAGGTGGGTTAAAAAGCACAGAGGATTGAAATCTGTCTAAGAAAGATAGAGCACAAGCCATGTAAAAAGTACCAAGTGATAGAGCAAGCCATCATGTGAGGAGTGGAGTCCATATGAAAATGTGTTTTGGAGGTGGGGCACCCAGCTTGTGGGACTGAGTTGCTGTCCTACTTTTTGCTGATTACCATAAAATAAAAGCAGCACATTCTGAATTCCTTCCCCAAAACCCATTGTCCTAGCATACCTGCTTTTCCCTCTTGGATCTGCTGGGGATGACTTTTTTTTTTTTTAAGTCACTTTCAAGTCTCCTCAGACAAGGGTTGCATATTATTAGTCTCAAGTTCTTGGCAACTGTTTTGTTGGAGAGTGACAACTCCAACAATTAAAGACTGAAATAGTTTCCACTATATGTTAGTTCTTGCCCCTGTTCAGATTCCATGTGAGTTGCTGCTGCTGTTACACCTCAACCTAGATTTGGGATTATTGAAAAGGGAATTGGACAAAGACTTGCTGAGTTGTGACCCCTTTCAAAAAATAAAGGGGGGGGGGTTGGAATTGCAGAAGCTGAAGGAGCTTAGAGGGCTGCTTAAACATGGCATTTGACCCTATGGGAGTTTACCTCAGTCCTAAATAAGGTAGCAGCTGTGAGATGAAAAGTAACCTTTCTTCAGTGAGATAATTTGACAGATGCACATCTGCCTGACTTGCTTTTGACAGCCTGTCTAGGCAGAGGGGAAGGTCAGGTATCTCCCACTTTCCTGAAGTGCACGCTGGTTTAGTTAGAAGTACAGATGGTTAAGGGGAGTGAGTGCCTTTGCTCCTCCAGCCTGTGGTATGTAATGGGAGATGGTATTGTCTGGTAGCTGAATGGGGAAATGAGAAACTGGACAAGACAGTTACACTAGGGTAATTAATATTACCCTTACACTGACAAAAATGATATTGGCATCCCAACAGTTGAATCGTTCTTCAGGAGCACCTCCTTACAGTAGCTGCTATTACAGCAACACATCACTAGATGGCAGGGGAGCACATACTAGCTTCTGCCTACAGCACATGGCTACCCTGGGATGAAAGCGCACACCCCTAATTAGGCTGGTATATCTTTACTACAGATTGTTCCTGTGGTAAGTTTACCCAGGGTTTGAGGCACCTAAGTGTTTGTGTGGCTTGCTCCTTGTTTGTTACAGTGTAAATATATGTCCAAGCCCTGAGTTTAATTTTACTTCACCCAGGTCATACTTGCTAAGTCACAACTGTCTAGGTTCCATATTTCCACCTAAAACCATAGCCTTGTAGGGGTGCTCCAAGTCAGGCAGGATAAAATCCATGCTCTATTGCAGAAGGCAGCTGTCTAACTCAGCTGCTAAAAGTAGTGATATTACTATGCTGGACTCATCAGAGATGATAGGAAAGTCCCAGTTAGTGCACCTGGCTGGATGATCCTCATCCGTATCGCAAAGCATCAAAAAATTTACCTTTCTTCAATTAAATGGCAGCTGTTATATTTGTGCACAATAATTTATTTCTAGTAATGATACTTCTTTGCTGGCTTCATTTGATTCTCCAGACTGTAACTCTCCAGCTGCTCAACAGACAACAAGAGAGGCGAGAAAGCAACAGTGAAGAGGAGGAACCGAGAACAGAAGAGAGGAAGCTGGAAAGTCCACTAAAAGCAAAAGAAGACCAGGAAGGCCCTGTCCGGCATGATCTAGCACAGAGCAGAATAGGCATAACTGAGGTGAGGGAAGCAGCAGTGCACAGTGTGATGTCTGACCACCCACATGAATCAGCTGGTCTTGCTGCCTCTCCCAGATCTCCCAAAGGAGGGCACAGGACCCAGAGTGGTGCAGCATCAGAAGAGAAGATCCTAGAGGCACATAAAGAGCAAACCTCCTCTAGATCAGTTCAGGCACCTAATCCTAACCAAGTGCTGCCAGTTCCCAGACAGCCTGCAAATGGGGATACTGTGAACTCTGTATCAGATGAGCAAAGGCAGGCAGGTGCTCCCACTGGGGTAACCCCCCAAGGCAGTCCCACAAGAGGAGCATCTGCTCAGGTAGAAATTCCAGATCTCCCTGTTATAGAAACTAAGCCAAAAACAGTGGAAATGGCTAAGTGTTTGAAAATACCAAGTACAGAGCATAGTGGAGAGGAGCCTATAAGCATGCGGGAGCCCTCTCCTCTAAAAAGTGAAGAGGAAGGGAGTTGTCTCAGAACTCCAAATGAAGCCAGCTCTGAAAAGGATTCCAGTGTTTCTGACTTAATGCCCAATACAGCAGAGAAGGGTCCAGCCAAGACTGACCAGGAAACTACAGAATCTCAAGAGCAGGGATCTAGCCCCAAGCAAAAGGATTCCAGGTAGGTTGTGGTAACTTTTTTGGTTTCTTGCTCATGCACAGCAGATGTAAATGGGTGGGTTAATGGATCAACTGGCTGGTGGCTTGTGCAGCTGCCCCAGAAGTAAGGGTATAGTGCTATAGAAAGTGGCCAGCCATCTAAGTATTGCTTGACCTTACACGTCTAGACAACAGATGCTAAAATGCTGCCAGTGTCCAGCCTTGTCTGGAATTTACTGTCACCACCACTAATGAACAAACTGAAAAAAGGTGGTGACTTAAATTCTAGTGCATCTCTGCAACCAGTATGACCAGGGTCCTTTGTGAATGACTTCTAAACTGCTTCTAGCTGAATCAGTAGTTTACTTTGCCAACTTGGGAATAGTTAGTGGTTATAAAGTTCTCCGATATCTTTGTGGCTGCCTAGGTACCCTTTTACATTACTGCCATAGCCTCAATTAGTTTTCAGACATCAGTGGCCATGCAAACTTGAGCTGAGGTTGCCTGAGTGTTGGGTCTGGAAGTTATTCTCAAGTGCAGACAAATCAATCTTGGCTTTCTGTTCCACCCTGAGAATTAGCTGCTTCTAATCCCTTAACCTCTTGTAGCTTCTTTGAGGACAACAATGACTTGTTTAAAGCTGCAACCAATAAATCAGTAAAGCCTGGAGCTCCACCTGAAGAGGAAGATGAGGAAGAAGTGGTAAGAATTTAAGTTTGTTTCCTGTAACCATTGAAATGATTGAAACCATTCATCTTGTTCTTGGAAGAAGTTTCAAGGCATGAGGGATTCATTTCTCTCTTCTTTTTTTCATTTTTTTTTTTTTTATAGTTCAGAGTTTTGCTTTTGATGCACTTTGCATTTGTTAATCCAAATTAACTGTATTGAGACCAGAGTTTGGGACTCAACTGGGAACTGTCCACACTTGAACCTGTGGACAGGTGTGTAAAGGATTAGCTTCATAGGCAAAAGTAGCAACCCACAGCCTCCTGTTTGCTGGCTTGTCACCAAGAAAGTATTAAGATCACCAAGTTCAAAACTCTGGTGCTGTAACTGAGTCTATTGAGGGGGTTCTACTACAAGGGAGATTTAGGAGATGTTAAGGTCCCCTAGCTTTCTACTGGGATTTCAGACCCTCCCCATCTGATCTAATGTCTCTGATCCAGCATGCCATGTAGAGGAAGACAGTCAGTTATGATGTTTCTTGGTGCTGCCTCCCAAAGTGTCTACAGTGACTCCTTTACACAGAGCCTTCTGGAAACTAGACCCTTTTGGGAACTGCTGAAAACAAATAACCTAACACTGCTTTCTGGTTGCTCTTCCAGAGCTTGAAAGGGCGCCCTCCCCCAACCCCACTCTTTGGGGATGATGATGACGACGATGATGACCTGGACTGGTTAGGTTGAAAAGCTGGAAGATTTGGGAGTAGTCTGTGAACCTCCTTTTGGCATATGGCCTCTTCTTGAGCTTGTTGCACTTACCAACTGCGTATGCTTGAGATGGGGAATAGATCAGATAAACTCTGTGTTGCAGACAGGATAAGCAAATGACTGTATTAGCACTGCTGGTCATGTGGACCTGATCTCTGGCCTGATGAGCTCATCCATAGGCCAAGGCTAACTGAAAGAGCCAACCAGTCTTACTGCATGTTCATATTGCTGTCCTATTGGTGTGAACCATTGATCTGTTTGTTGTAACCTTTTTATACACAAGTATGAACTTTTGTAAACAGGTTCAAAGAAGAAAGTCTGCAGATAGTGTTAAGAATAGGACAGAAAAGTCTCTGCTTCTCTCCCCAAATTGATATTAAACCTACAAATATTCCAAAGAGATCTATGGGCTGTCAGCCTAAATCCTTGATCACAGGCACTTTCCACTGGGTCTTCACGAACATGCTCACCAAACAGTTAGATGCCAATTCAAAACACATGAAATAAAATATACTGATTCTGTAACCTGACTGCAAGCTACAGCTACCATGCATATGCCTTTCTGAAAACAGCAAGGAGTCAGAGGAATGCAAGCTTTAACTCTTGAACATTCAGAACGGTAGAACACAAACAGGTGCTACTGAGCACAGGCTGTGTGCTGTTACAGCTCCATTTAGCTTTAAAAGGCTGTGGTCTGAGTACTCTAAAGTAGTGCTCTAGAACATGGATGTAACTTCTAGTAAATGTTTTATCAAAGGCTCCTCTGATGTGCTTACCTTTTTAAGTTGAATCCTCTGCAGCTCCCCTACTAAAATAAGTGACAAGTGAAAGATTATGGTATGTCTCTGTGTGGCCAGAGTGGTATGAACTGAGTAATCCCCAGTTCCCCACATAGTGGGGCAGCATGCTGGCTAACAGAAGGCAAAGCCTGAGATGGAGATCATCTTTCTATGGGTATCATCCCATTAGGCTTGGGCAGCATCCTTAATCTATTCCCATCCCCAAGCAAAAGACCTGGCAGAAGAAAAGCCTTCTGTTTACCAAAACCAGGCCTCTGTTTTCCCAGTTCTGTGAAGTATTAACTTAATTTTGTGGCCAGTGTTGACTGTTAACCTCTTGCATGTTGTGGTTTGCTAGTGGTGTGGCTGGATCTGTTGAGGCACACTTTTGCCACAATTACCCCTTTTATCCTCATTGCAAAATGGCACTAGGAAGCCCTTGAGCCACACAGCCCCTTGCTGTTGGCCCCTCCTCACAACCTCACCAAAGGTAACTGTCACCACTCTGAACAGAGGAGTGTTAGCAAGATTTCTCTGTTCACATGTGTGGGTCCTGCCTATGATGCTGGTGAACCCAAGGAGTCTGTTCTTTTGCTGGATTGCACTGGGAATTCAGCAGCAGCAGTAAAGCCACCATAATGTTAATGGACTCCCTGTCTAGACAGGAGGAGGGAGTTTCCTGCGGGCAGTCAGTTGCCAGTCTCCTGTGCCTTTTTCTCTGCTGCTACAGGTGGCAGGATTGTAGCATAAATTAAGTGTTTATTGGTTAGGATATATTGGTGTGTAATTTAACCTGGTTCACTCCAGATAGCTTGGGTTATTGGAGCAGACTTTTTAAATCTAATTGAAACACAAAGAATGAAAAATGACTCGTCTTTTTACTCAGCTGGGAAATTTTCAATCTTGTTCTGTTTCTACATGCTTTCACTTCCAGGTTCTTCTGCACTAACCCCCTCCTTTAGTATTTTGAGTTCCAAATACGGTAGGGGAGAGGACAAATGCTTATAAAAACACGTTTTCTCTTAAATTTTACAAATGGAATAGAAACTTTTTTTACACTGGTATTAGGTTCTGTGATCACTTGATATTTTTTCCCACAACTTCTTTGAGTCAGTTTGACCTGGAAGCATCCCAAGAAACACACTTTTTGTAAAATGCAGGTAATCTGTGTAGTTCAAAATGTGATTGATAGCAATGTGATAAATTCTCATTGCTCTATTGAAAGAAATGTGACTAGTAGCCAAACTTTTCTGAAATTGTAGGACTGGCTGGTTTACAAACTTTAATGTACTAAAGTATAAATGTTTAGCACATAACTCAAGGTTAATGCCTTGCTCTCAGCAAGAAAGTCCAATGTTGATGTACAGAAGAAATATTTAGAGCCAGATCATAATTTAGGGCTTTCCTTGTATGGCCATCACTGTGATGGCCTAAATGCATCTAAGTGTGGTCTTAGTCAGGTGTCTGTAGAAATGCTCCCACTGTGGAAGCAGTACTAACTAACACATGCCATGTCTTTGATAAACCCTGAAGATTTGCATTGCATTTCTTGGAAAAATAAAGTGCAATTAAACAATTATGTTTCCCAATCTCAGTGGCTCCACTTTGACTTGTTGCTGATGTATGTAGATGCTGGTAAATATAATTGCTTAGTCATGAATCAAACCAACTTCACTCATTCTTTTTATATATATCTTCTTGGAGAAATGGGCTCCTTTTCAGGAAGCTGCTACAAAACTGGAACCTACCCAGTTGTATCCAGAGTAGAGAAGCGACACAATTGCTGTAATAGTTTATGGAAACTCTGCTGAGCTTAACAGTACTGTTTCTTGTCTTAACAGGCTGAGTTCTAGAAGTTAAGGCATGTGACACCTTCCTGCCTCCAGCTCCCCAGCCCCATTCACAGAATACAAGAAGAGCTGGTGCTATAACTATTCCCTAGTCACCCTTTGCTCATTCCCAGTTAGACCAGAATGTAAATTAATATCATCATGGAAAATCCACTGAGCCCTCCACTCCTGCTATATCCACATTGGGTTAGTGAATTTAGTCAATGGAAAGGGTTTTTAAAAGACAAGCCGTTTTAAAAATAATAATAATAATAATAATAATAATAATAAAATTATCTTCAAGGCTGCTCTTTTTTTTTCTTTTTCTTTTGCCTAGCAGTTACAAAAGGAATAGACCTCTCCCATAGGGTGTGACCCTAGACATCCTGACACAAGTGAGTGGAGTGCCCCTGTGGGTCCAAGGCATTAAACCTAAGGCCCTCCCCACCAGCCTATAACTGACCCTCCAGCCGCCTTTGGAAGCAAGGTGTCTCCATCCTGGGGAAAAGGATGCCTCCTTCTAGTTGCACTACCTGAACTTGATTAAAATCCTTCTGAAGAACAGTTTGACTTATGACTGTAAAAAGTGTTCAAGTTGGCTGTCTGGATGCAAAATCCTGGTGGAGGCAAGATAGGTGGGCTTTTAACTCCCTGTAGCTAGTTGAGGCCAATCTTGGGGAGGAGGGCTTCAGAGTTTCACATTTCAGTAGTAAAGACTCCAACTGAACTATCGATTTAGGAATCGAGGTCTTAAGAGTCCATTTCTGGCTGTAATAATCTGAGATTAGTTCAGTTGCTGTGCCTTTTCAGTCTTATTTGTGAGACTTGCATGGGTGTAACTAAGGCGATTGACAGTATATCTGATTGATTGCCCCAGTACAAACTTGAGTGTGGAGGCTTCATAATTCACTTAAGATGAGCAATTTAGCATGTGAAGCTAAACTGTATTTTAAGCTAAGTAAGTACATCTCTATTGTGGGTTTGTACTTGACTTGAAATCAATAGTTCATATTTGTGGCAAAAATTTTACATCACTAACAGATGCATCTTTTTTTCCCTTTCTGTACCATAAGAGAAATGAAAAGAGCTTGGAGGCTGCTGTATGAAAAGTACTGAACAGCTGTTTGAGGAAAAGGACTGGATCTCTTTTTCATTTTGCAGAAAACTTAAAGCAAAAAGTCAGTATGAAACTGCTAAATTAAAAGTTTTTTAGGATTTGAATTGGAATTGGACAGTTCTAGTAGAGGGTGTCATTTGATTGATCAAGTTAAACTTTTGGGGGTTGTTTTTTTAATTATTCCCTTAATAATCTCTCAACAATAGACTGTAACCTTTTTCTTTTTTTTTTTTCACCCTACAGAAAATGTATTTTTATTTAAATAATTTTTCTGACTGGACCATTTTTTAATGTGGAAAAGCCTGGGATTAGTCTCCCAGACACTCACCTTTTTTCAAATCTGTGATTACAGTAGTCATCTTGGCCCAGAAACTTGGGCTAAGAGGTTATTCAGGCTTGGTTTATTTAGGTATGGTACCTTCAAGAGGGGGGAAACTAATTGTGTACATAAATCTGAGTTTCAGGTTCTTCTCTCCAGCAGGGTGGAAAGGTGAGCGTCTTCTGGAGAACAGTGAACTGTCCTGAAGCAGAGTCAACAGACTCTGAAGAATGAGGAGGACACCCACAGGGGTTACCTGTGCTCAGAGCTGTGACTGCTGCAGAGCCCTAGGTGCTACCTGTACATAGCCTAGTTCCAGCTACCACCTTTGGCTGAGCCACGTGGGTGGTAGCCTCTGGGCCTGAGGCTGCCAGGGAGGCTTTGCTGAAGTCAGAAGGACCATGTCCTGCAGTTGCCCAGAGTGAACTTCATCCACTACAGGCAGATACTGCATTACTGCCATCACTGGTCATGTTGCAAAGGGAGTACACTCAGAGCTGTGACAAAATACTGAGCCTTCCTTGCCTTAATCAGGTTCTTTCCATTCCTCCTGCCTTTTCCCTCTGCAGGGCTCAACTTTACTTGATCCTGTTTACCAGGAAGCTGAAATTTCCTTAGTTTTTCCTTTTCTTGGAGACCCCTGCCAACAGTGGGGGGGCTGCCTGCTAATGGAGGTGGAGCACACCTTCATTGTGGAACTGTTTCCCTTTCTAAAACAGGGGAAGCTTGTTTTGGGAGGTACAGTGAGTTCCCCCTGGCAGTGCAGCAGGTTCAAGCTGGTAGCTCTGTGCTGGCCTGGGTTTCCCTAGCTCCCAGAGCCGAGTTCCTGCAGAAGGTAGTAGGAAGACCTTGGTCATTACAAGCCCTACATCACAGCAGCTGCAGAAGGGGTCTCTACTCTAGTCCTGTCTCTAGGAGCCATATTTGTCTTGGATGGTACTGTGGCAGTCGGGTTGCTTGCCACCCAGTCGGATCCATCCACCACCAGGCAGGTTTGTTAGAGCCAGATGAAGGTTGTACTGGGGAGGTAGTACATCCCCGCTTTGCTGTAAGTGTACCAATAGCGCTATACCGGTAGAGCTCACTTAATACAACAGTAGGCTTATTTGTAGCATAACCTATCTATTTGGAAACATGGATGAAGCTGCAGGTATGGCATGCAGATAGGGTTTAAGGCTCACCTGGGACAATAATGGCTGTCTGTGTGAGACCAGCCGCGTGGGGGCTTGCACAGCCCTTGGGGACAGAAGTGGGATCTAGGCCCTGCGTGCTACTTGAGACAGACCCTCCTCCCCCCTCGGGCAACTATGTGAGCTCCATCAATCTGTGAGCAAGCCAGCTCCTTGCCCTGTGCCATGAATCTTTCCTAAGGCTTCACACTTGACTTTGGGAAATGTCTCACCAGAGGGCAGCAGTTTAAAAGCTAAATTATTTCTCTCTGTCATCTTCTCTTCCCCCCACTCCCCTCCGTCTGCTCACTCTCACTCTACAAGGATGCTCTTATGGGCTTTCCCTTCAATGCAACTTGAGTCCATTTTTCTGGGTCCTGAGGACCTAGGCTGTCCCTAGTAGGGGTTACAGCCATCTTTCCACCTAGTTTACAGCACAGACATCTCAGATTTCACCTGTGAAGGGCTTTGTGTGATGATCACAGGCTGCCCTGTAGCACCCGCCTAACTGGTGAGTGACACAAGGGAAGCAAACCATCCTTTGCTTTGTCTTTCACACAACCAGTGTTTTGGCTGTGCTGAGAGGTCCCTCACAAGGGGCCATTTGAGCTCCACCCCAGCCTTGCTTGCAGAGGCCTCCCTACCATTAGGGGGGGCTGGGCAAGGAGGTGAATGAGGGTGGGGGTGGTTCAGAGCTGCTGCTGTTGGCCTCACCGTTAGCATTTCTTCATCCATACCGGTGTTGCTTCATTTGACTTGCTCTCGGCTCTCTCACACACAACCTTTAGCCCAGCTGTGTGAGAAGTCCCCCTTCGAGAAGGGCTCTGCTGGGAGAGCCGGCACCTCCACCAGAGCGGTGGGTGGGGGCTGACGAGCACAGCACACTCCCCTCCAACACTGATTGAACTTCAGGGACTAAAAATCAAAACAGTTCAAGATTTGAAAGGCTGAGAAGCTCCCAGCCACCCTCCCCTGGCGAGCTTGGTTTTCACTTCATGCCTGAGATGATGTTTTAAGTTCCCAACTACCTGTCAACATTTTCTCTCCAACTACTTGGTGCTGACATTTCTGAGGAGGAAAAATAGCAGAATTAACCAAAACCAGAAGCCCTGTCCTTTGAGCCCCTATGTATCTATCAGCTGGGGGGGAGGATGCAAGGCAGTTTTCCCCACAGTTATTTTCAAATGGGACTAATAATGACACCAGCTCTATTAATAGAAGCTGGTGTCTCAGCTGAGCTGCTCTTGTTCGCACAAACCTGGCCCTCAGCCCATCAAAACGTTGAACAAACCCATCTAATGTGAACGAGGGCATGAGTTCCTGTTAATCTGATCCAATTTCTTGACCGCCTAATGGGAGGGGGGCATCAGGCATTTTTAAGGTATTTAGGCTATCAGTGGGTTTTCCAAAGACCCTTTCATTTCACTCAAGATTTTTTTTTTTTACCTTAGGGTTCATTGATTGTGCATTGCCTGAAGCTAGTTAACATGCTTGTAAAGAAAGGTGTGGACTCTATAGCTAGACTTAGAGGAAGCCTCCACAAATATGTTACTTTGTTTAAATTAACAGCTAATCAGAGAACTGCAGGTAACAAATCTCAATCCTAGACATTTGCTGTGACTTCAGCCCATTACAGCTCTGCTGCCCTTCCTTGTACATGCTGTTCCCATCAGAAGCCTTCATGGCACTCTCATCCCTTTGTGGCCCTTGCTGCTTTTTCCTGTTTTCTCACTCTCCAGGAGATAGGCTGGGTACTCTCACCTCAAGGACCCTGAGATCCCACCCTGACTCCTGTTGGCTGTGCTTGCCCCTGAGAGCGCCCATTCCACACTCGTGGGATGCTGCCGGGGCTGCCCTCAATGCACGCATGCATGCATGCGCACGTGCGCGCGCGCGCACACACACACACACACACACATGCGCGCCCAGTGGAAGGATGGTGCTGTGGCTCAAGCTGAAGAAGGCAACACTACTGTCACCCCTTAATGCTGGGACCTGGACTAGACAGGGGAACTCTAGAGCTCAGCCCCCCTCCCCCTACCGAAATGCCTGCAAATAGCTAACAAGTGAATACAGCTTAAAAGTGCTGGGCCAGGCACTGCAATGGGACTCGGCCCCATGGCGATGACATGGTAGCTGCTGCCTTCCTTCTTGAGGAGGAACTGCCAACAGTGCAGCCTCTGACTTACAAGGACTTGCACTGAGTTGGGACCCAGGGTGATGCGAAGCAACGTCATTATCCTAGTTTTATAGCAGGGGAAACTGAGGCACAGAGAACAGAGTGATTCACCCAAGAACTTTCAGGAGCTTAGGGCAGAGCTGGGACCAAGACCCAGCTGGATGGAGGGTCAGCTACCTGTAGGAGACAGCTGAGGAAAGCTACTTTCAAGCCTCCAGAGCTGCATTCTCGCAGCCTGATGTGCTGCTTTTAAGTTCCAGCTCCTGGGGATGTGGAGTTAAGCAAGACTCTTGGCTTTCAGTTGCAAAGAAAGGTTTTAGTCCTTGTACTTGCCTGAAAAGCCAACCCAAGCACGGCATAAAGGCACAGAAACCAGACAGCAAAGAAAAAACAATATATGGTTTATTATTTTTTTTAAAGCTTGTGCTTTGGGAGGCCCAAACCTTGGTGTATGGACCTGTGTAGCTGGCAATACTGACACTGCAAAGAGGAGACAAAGCTAGCTGGGGAAGCAATTTCCCCCACACACACTCCCCCAAAAGTGTTTCAGATGAGCTGAAGCCTTGCCACTCATGGGGGAGCAGCTGGCCATTTGGTAAAATCCATGTGGGATAGAAGAGATTACTGTAGTCCATGCCCTTGAGTGTATGACCCTTTTCACAAGAGGCCTGTCATGCTGAGTAGCTTGGTTTGGGGGTCCAGCTGGGAACACCTGCCCAATTTGATTTTTTCTCTGCTTTTTTCACAACTTGTCTTCCCATCCAAAGCAGCCAGGGCATTCGGCCCTACAGAGCTCATTAGCCTGGCCCCATATCCAACCAACCCAGCCATGGTAAAGTAGAGTGTGGTGCTTCCTGCACATGAAAGCAAACACCATCTCCAAACACTCATGGGCTGGAAAGCAACCCAGAGACCAAGCCCTATTTCCCCAAAGGCTTATGTCATTAGCCAGCTGCTATGGCTGAAGGCAGAATATGGCCCTTCTGCCCTCAGTGAAGCCCCCAGAACAGCCTCAGGACCACTGGACACCACTTGCATGGCTCAGCGAGCCTGTATCGGGGGAGGGCAGCTCAGATGTGCAAAAGCAGCATCCGGGCTCCTGCAGGATTCACATGTCCGAACACAGCCAATCCATCTGAAAAGGCCCATCCCTGCAGCTTAAACCCCAATCTGTGCTTTCCTCAAGCCCGCTGAGTTAGTCTCATCCCTGGTCTGCCTCCCGAAGTCCTTGCCTACTTGAGAAAGACGAGCATGAAGAAGATGGATACAATGAGGATGATGATGCCCACGGCGAAGCACAGGCGTAGATTCTCCACTGAGGAGATGGGTGGCTGAATGTCCACAGGTGTCACCCGGCTCGGGAGCCCCACCACAAAGGCGTTCTGCACCTCCTGCATGTGGAACCCGTGCCAGGCCCCAGGGCTGGCTGGAACCCGGATGGCGTTTGGAGGGACCATGCTGCTGACAGTGAAGATGGATGAGTGGGTCACGTAGTTAAAGTCCATGTCCAGGGACAGCGTGGAGTCACTCAAGGAACATTCAGAAGCACTGGGGGGTTCCTCCTCCTCCTCCTCCTCCTGGGTCTTGTGCTCTGCTGCCAAGACACCAGAGGTGGGCAGGCTGCTCTGGGCTGATGTCTCCCGCAGGATGTCCTCGTCATTCTTCAGAGCCTGCAGCCCCTGCTCTGGCACCAGCGTCACTGTTCTGCAGAAGGGGCAGCTGATGAAGGAGAAGGCCCTGTTGTGGCAGACCAGCTTCCGGAGGCAGGACAGGCAAAGAGAGTGATGGCACAAAAGCAGCTTGGGCACCCGCCACCTGGACGGCACCCTGTAGGCTTCATAGCAAATCCCACATTCTCTGGTGCGCACGTCCATCAGGACGGCAGTCAGGGGAGCACTTAGTTCTCACAGAACGGGCTCTTGCACCTGGCCCTGGGGAAGCAGAGGGGTTTCTACCTATGCTCTAGCTCCAGCCTCTCCTAACACCCATCGCTGTGACTTAAGGCTGCTGTAGGAGCTATGTTCAACTCAGCTTCCCCACTGGAGGAAATGGGCATCAAAAGAAGTTTATCCAAATGACACAGGAGTTGAAATTGGCCAGTAACAAAATCCAGTTGTGCGGGCTCTTTCTGTCCTCAGGTCTGAGCAGGCCTCTCGCCTTGGCTTTCCTGCTGTAGAAAAAACAGATTGTCAAGGGGCAAATGGACATACCCCGCACTCCCCAGGCACAACATGGGCTCAGCTTCTCCTTGTGATGATCAGACAGCCAGACTTTGTAGTGAGTGGACAGACCTGGAAGGAAAGGCCAGGGCATGCTCTGAGCTCCTGCTTTTGAAGCAGTCAGCCTTCCTGGCTGCTGAACTGTAGTCACTGAGTAACAGGCCAGTAGTGAGTTAGATGAATCACTTGCTGCCAGGCACTGTTTGCACTGAGATAAAGGCAGTGACTGTGAGTGGCTGGTGGCTATGTTAGGGAGGCTACACCCGGCCTGAACTTTAATCACTAATTGATGATCTGTGAAGAGCAGGCCCTGGCATGCTTACATTCTTTCCCCTCCTTAGCAGGGGCTGGAGGGGACTGCAGTGAAGCATGCAGCACCAGGATACTCGGGGAGAGCACCCAAGGCTCAGCACAGCCGGGGAACGCTGCCACAAACCTCCCTGCTTGCAAACCTCCAAATGCTGCCACAGACCTCCCTGCAAGCCTTGGCCAAACAAAAGCAGAAAGTATAGTTAGCTGTGTTAGTCTGAAGTCAGAAAATCGGAGAATCATAGAAAACTGGGGTTGGAAGGGACCTCAGGAGGTCACATCTAGTCCAACCTCCTGCTCAAAGCAGGACCCCTGCTCAAAGAGACTTCAAGAGGTCATCTAGGTCAACCCCTGCTCAAGTCAGGCAGAAGGCAGGGTAGATATTCACTTTACAGAGAAACTAAATCAGAGACGTAAGCTTTTGTGACCCCAAGCTTGCTCTATCAGATGTCCTCAGCACAACACAAGGTTGACGGGCAGGGGAACGGGACACGGGTTGAGGTGACCATGGGCAGCGTCCCAGTGCAAGCAACAGGGGTTTCTGCACCTCTGCTAACTGGCCGCATGCCCTTGCTGTCAGTGTGGCACAAATGACGCCTGGCTGGTGCTGTGTCCCCAGGATATTCCCCACCAATGCATTCCCTTGCTCCCTCACTTTTCTGTTTTTCTGGCCTTTGGCTTAGGGTGGAACTTGGCCCAGGGCTGAGGGATTGCCACCCATTAATAAATGAGAACCACAAGCAACAGTTCCCGTTCTGCCATGATCACATGCCCAGGAACACTCTGGAAAACTATTTTTAGTCACTGCCCAGAGTACTAAGGCAAGGGTTAGGGCAGAGAGTGCAGGTAGTGCATCACACAAGCTGGCCATTTGTTCAGTAGTCCAGAAGTTTCATTCCAGCTGAGCCCTGAGGCCGGTTCTTAGTAACATGGGAGGGGGTCCTCTTGTCCTGCCACTCCCCTTTCTACAGCCATGACGGCCACAGATGAAGGGCTGAGCCGAGCCCCCTGGCCAGGCAGGAACAGAAGAAAGCAAGGACACTGCTTCCAATCTGTGGGAATTGCCAACCATGCTCCCCAAGCAGACATCACACCCTCCTCCCACGAGGAGTGATGGGTAGAGTGAAGGTAACTTGGAGACTATCTGCTGACCCTGAAATGGAGCCACTTGTGATGGGGGAGGTCAAACTCCCTTTTGCCAGAGACTGGGAAAGGCCTGATCCCATACTCCATCCTCACACCCATATGAGCCCTGTCATACCCACATGGCAAAACCCTATCCCCCTTGCCCACCACTTTAGGTCTATACTAACCCAAGGGTTTCAGAGCACATCTATAGCAGAGTGCCACCGGGTGGGCCTGATGACTCAGCCCAGGGGTCGGCAACATTTTGGGGGACAGTGCCCAGAACAGCTGCAGGCTCGACTTGTAAGAAGTTAGCGTGCGAGTGGTAGAGGGCAGGGCAGCTACCAGGGGCCCAGTCCTTGTTGTGGCTGCACAGCCCTGACCCCTTCCCTGCCATCTGCCCCGAGGCACATATGCCAAGCAAAATGCTTTTGCATGACACTCTGGCACCCATGCCAGAGGTTGCCTACCCTTGACTCTCAGGCCCCAGTGACTTTTGATGTGACAACGGGCTCAGTCTGGATCCCACACTGAAGGACTGCTGTGTCCAGCTGAGATGCCAGTGCAGGAGCAGCATTCCCCTGACATGCACAGGGCATGCATATCCCAGCTCTCCTGCCAAAGTTTGCCCCTCGCTGCCTGGGGCAAGGGGGAGCACAGAGCCCTCTTCACCCCCATGTTGGGTGTGTGTCCTGCAGCTGGGCAGCCTGCTCCCTGACAGCCTGGCTGGGTATCTGCAGAAAGCAAACAGAGCAAGTCCCTGAGATAGCCCAGGCCTTACCCCCACTGTTTACCCTCAGGCCTGCTGTTGACAGGGGATGTTGAAATCAGACTTTTCCTCCTCACCCATCTTTGAGTTGTGAGACAAAGCACTGACATGACAAACAGCCCTACGTGCTGCAGGGCAGGCAGGGTGTCAGGTAGGCAGCCCTGTGCATGCAGGCCCCTAGTGTTGCTCTGACCCTGCACCGCCACCCACACAAAGTTCCCTTCAGTACGTATCTATGAAGGAACAGAATGGACCTGGATGGACTTGATGTCAACCTAACGTGCTGGGGTGGAAGGGTAATGCAGCTTAGCCCTGCAGCACCACTCTTTACCCAGCCCAGCACCTCCATTAGAAGACGGGAAAGGTGGCACTTGGAAGCCAGTGAATACTGAGTTTACCTCTACCAGGGCGGCTCTGATTCAGCACTCCTGTTCCTACTGTGTTTAATGGTATGAATACAGCCGTTTTTCCATAGGACTTCTCCATCCTTGAGGTTATTTATTGGTTTTATTTATTAACATTAACACAGGAGGACACTCACTGATCATTAACTATTTTCTACACAGACCCTGCACTGAACCCACCTAATTTGCTGCCTCATTAGTAGACCTGATTTCACCACTGTACCGAGTGCTTCACTGACTGCAGCATCACTCTTATAATGCTATCACAGACACTAGGTAATTTATCTTCATAAATACTCCATCTATTATATCCGTCATTTTACAGCTGGGGCAGAAAGCCAAGAGCAACAATGGCCAAAACTTTCTAAAATAGCCACTAATTTCAGGTGCCCAGCTTGAGACAGCCTACGTTTTCCAGAATACTTCACATATTCATACATTCATAGCAGGACTCCAGTCAACTCCTATTGCTGCTGAAAGCACCTAGATCTACGGCAAATCAGGTTGGGCACCTAGAAAGTGCACTGAACTATTAGTGATCAGTTGTGCGACGTTTAGTGTAACTGAGGTTCCAGCATCAAGCGGGGACTTGGGGCAGAGGCAGGGACAGAATCCAGTGTTCCTGTCTGACAACTTATCGAACCCTGAGACCTGTTCTTGCCACCCCCTTTCTCATTCATTGCCCCCTTCCAATTTTTGCATGAAGTAAAGTAGAAGCAAAGAGATAAAGAGGACACAACAACCCTGATTCATTTGCAGAACCAGTCCATCCTTGTGCCCAGTGAGGCACAGTTCCTGGGTAAAATAATCTAAGCTCATGGAAAGGCTGCATCACAATGCTTATGCCCAGGCAACCTCAATCCTGGCTTTTCCACATTTCCTAACTTTTAGGAAACCTCCTGACCTGGAGGGGATTTGAGGTATTTTTGTGCAGCAAAAGTCCAGACTAGCAGATTTAGGAATAAGAACTTTTACCAGGCAGAGTCATATTAACCTCCACTTGTGTCATCAGCCAGGGTTCAGATATGACAGGCCCCCTCATATGTACATGAGCTAATAGAGTGACCAATAGCAACAGAAGGATGGTACCCCTCTGTGTAAACAATCTCACTGAAGGAGATTGAGACGCACTTTGTTTGTGGGTTCACAGGTATTTGCTGAGCAGAGAATAGGGCAAGAGAATAGGCCTTATGAAAAAAGGCTGAGAGCCATGGGACTCTTCAGCCTCGAAAAACACAGGTTCAGGGGTGACCTGGTGGCAGCCTATAAGTGTGTGCATCAGGATTTGGGGGAACATCTGTTCACCAGAGCACCCCAAGGGATGACAAGGACCGACGGTCACAAACTCCTCCAAGACAGTTTTAGGCTGGCCATAAGGAAATCTTTACTGAGCCCCCAGGACCTGGAATAGACTCCCTCCAGAGGTTTCATAGTTTCTAGGGTCGGAAGGGACCTGAGC
>NW_017729011.1:3784520-3785722 GCF_001723915.1 Gavialis gangeticus
AGGAGGGCGAGTTCCTCCTGCTTGTTCCCCATGCTACGGTGGTGCAGGCACCTATTCTGGACTCTTTTAAGAACCATTTGGACGCTTATCTTGCTGGGATCCTTTGACCCTAGTTGACATCCTGCCCCTGGGGCAGGGGACTGGACCTGATGATCTTCTGAGATCCCTTCCAGCCCTAATGTCTATGAAATCTATGAATATGGAGACTCAGGATTCCCAGGGTCCACTCCAGGAAGTTATAGATCCCTCTACCCCAGTTGGCTCCCACCCATCCCCGTTCTTCAATATTTCCTATCCAGCTCTCTTTTTGCTCTTGACCTTTCCACTGTGCTCCTATCCAACCACCTCTACTGCCTGGCTCCTGCCCCTTTCCTTTCTGAAACCATAAAGCTCTCCAACTCTTCCCCAGTTCTTGGCAACCTCCCTACTCTTCCCCTGTTCTTACCCTCATATCCCACTTGCTCCCATGCTCCCTCCCCTCATTCTGTAAACTCCTTCCCACTCTGCCCAAAAGACTGTGTCCACTACTGCAGCTGTAAGATTTATTTTAATATGGGCAAAAGGACATATCTGAAACATATTTCTTAATCTAATTTTGAGAGCTGACTGAACCATTTTAATTAAAATTCCCTCCCCACAACCCACATACATTCAATCTGAGCCAGACAACTTGCATGGAAAATTATATCCCCAAAATGTTATAATTTGGTGATGTTATAAACAACTGAAACAAAGAACTTCTAATAGGAAAAGTCAGGCAATTTATGCAATCCTATCAGTGCCAAAGACCATAGGGGTGGGGGCTGTGGGATGGCAGAGGGAGGAGAGGGACTGACTAGACCCTAAAGTAAACTTGCTTTGTTTGCAAAGAGTTATCATCAGTTTCCTAGTCATTAGCCTTGAAAATTCCTCCCTGGATCGGAGGACCAAGCCAGGCTGTCTCTCTGCTCAGGCATGAGGCATAGACAAGAGAAAATCAGCTTTACTAAGGTGTAGTTGTAGCCGTGTTGGTCTAAGGACATAGGCAGACAAGGTTCTTTGGGTAAATCTATCTTTTATTAGACAAACTCAAACAGTTGGAAAAATTCTTCTTAGCAAGCTTTCGGGTTTCAATACCCTTCGTCAGGCTGAGGAGGCACCTGCAGTTGGTGTGTGCTCTTCCTGGATGGAAGGAATTCCAGCCCTCAACTTTTGTGAATCTG
>NW_017729011.1:3790722-3793339 GCF_001723915.1 Gavialis gangeticus
AGCAAGCTTTCGGGTTTCAATACCCTTCGTCAGGCTGAGGAGGCACCTGCAGTTGGTGTGTGCTCTTCCTGGATGGAAGGAATTCCAGCCCTCAACTTTTGTGAATCTGTGAATAGTAAAAAAGCCAGAGGCTGGTATGCATGCAAGAAAGCCAGTCAGTGAAGATGTAACTTGAGGACTTCTCAATAAATGGTAGATTACTAGACCAGCCCAGGACCCCTGTGGGCAGTATGCTCAGCCAGGCTGATGGGATGGGGCTGTGGGCAGGCAGGGAGCAGCATCCAGGAATGGGACAGGGGAGCAGGGCTGGGATCATGAGGTGGTGATAGCCTGGGCCCAGGGCCGAGCTGAGATCCATTCCCCACCTGCTTCTGCTCATGGAACTGGCACCCATTGCAGGCGTGTGCGGAGAGTGGATTGCAGCTCTGCCCTCTATCCCCATGCTGTCACTGCCTCACAATCCTGGCCCTGGCCCCAGCCCTGCCCTTCCTGCTCCCGGATGTTGCTCCCCACCTGCCCATGGCCCCAGCACATCTACCTGGCTGAGCATGCCCTGCCTGTGGGTGTCCTGTGCCAGTTTTCATAGAGATCCTGCCTGCACCGTCCAACAACCCCAGCAACGGGTGCAGGGTGGATGGGCCAGGGTGCCAGGTCCAGTGGCAGCAGGACCAGCTGCACATGTGCCATGGCTTGGGCTGCCCACCACCACACCTGGGCTGGGTGGGGCCAAAGGAGCTGCCATGGGCTAGATAAAATCCCTTGGTGGGCCACATCTGACCAGCAGGCCGTATTTTGCTCACACCTGGTCAAGACCTACAGGGAGACTTAGTTAAGTTCTGGTGTCTACACTTAAAAACAAGAGTTTACAAAACTGGAAAGAGTTCAGAAGTAAGACACCAGCAATTTTTGTGGGCTAGAAATCTGCTTAATAGAAAGAGATTAAGATCTATTTAGTTTATCAGAGAAAACATCAAGAGGTAATTCAACTGAAGTACCCTCCACAGAAATCTGGCAATTGAGAGTCTACGATCTAGCAGGTAAGAGCAAAGCCAGCAAAAATAGCTGGACGGACGCTGACGTTGCAAAATTCACATTGGAAACAGGATGCAAAAATTATAGCTTTGCAGGGCAGACTTTCCATCACTTGGAAACTATAAATCAAGGCTGGATATCTTTCTAGAAGACTTGCTCTATCAAGAGCTTCAGGCTGAATACAGGACTCTTTGGCAGGGGAAAGGGGTCCTCTATTAAGGACTTTGTGTGTCATACAAGAGGTCTGACTTGATGATCACAAAAACCCCATCTGGCCTTCCTATCTGTGCCAGAGAGCAGAGCTGCTGAGTAAACGGGGACCATTTTTACATACTCTTCCAAAAGGAACTGTGCTTTGAGAGGGTCAATTCCAGCCAATGTATGGCCAAGGCTAGCTAGAGAAGGACAGTTAGAGGCATTAGGGACAGACTGGGCACAGCCGAGCACTGGGGGACCCTCAAGGAAGAGAGGTTCAGAGGCTGCAGAGTGAGGAAGTTTTATATGTTGACCACACAAGCCACTTTCTCTGGCTCATGTGGCTGGAGCTGGATACTCAGGGAGTGCAAGTTGGACTTAGCTTGTATGACCAGCACAGCCACTCACTTAGCTACATGTCCACCAGCTGATGCTAGCAATACCCATAGCCTTAGCCATCCCTCCCCCTGCCACAGATGGAAAAGGGAGCAATGTCAGACACCATTTTGTTCCCATTCATTTTCATACTTTATTTTCTTCCAGGGATACAAGACAAACATGGACAAAACAAAAAATGTCAGAAACAAGAATTCACTCAGCAGTTCCTAGTTAGAGACATTCCAGTAATTCACTCCCCATGGCCAGAGGAGGCTGGGAAGCGCTACCTACTGGCTTGGGATTTTCCACGAACCTTTGGCTTTGGGCTTGTTTACGGGCAGGCAGTGGACCTTGCCTCAAGGTTCAGTCATTCATTACCTCTCTCTTTGGCATAGCCCTGAGATGTAGTGAGGCAGCATGACAAATGCACAGGATTCAGCCTTCAGCACCAGTCAGGGCACTATCCCTGAAGTGAGTAGCGCTAGGAGAGCGCAGACATGGTAGCCTCAGGATGGAACTGGATAGTTACACGACACAGACTAAGTAGTGAAGCAAGGCATTTTGCAAACACAGCAACAAGAGCCAACTGGACAAACTACCAAGTCTCCAGTACACAATTGCACATAAAAGCTGGAGAGAGAGAAACAGTCTTGGTGGTGATGCCTGCCCGCCAGCTGCCCTCCAGCACTCCCATCCCTAAGAGTCCTGAAGTTCACAACCTACCTTGGCCATCAGAAGCTGAGCTGCATGGGCACTCCTTTCCTCGCAGATAAATTATTAGACTGTAAGGTGCGTCATGCTGCGGGGCTACTTCCAACATCTGAGCTAGCTTGGGATTTCTGCAATGCACTGTAGTCTAGAACAGGGGTTGCCAACTGGGGGTACAAATACTCCTGGGGTACTTGGAAAGGTCCAAAGGGTATGTGGGCAGGCGAGGGTGGAGCACTGCCACCCACCACCTCACACTGCCACCTCCGAGAAGCAGAGTCGGGGGGGCGGGGGGGGGGGGGGG
>NW_017729011.1:3793529-3795004 GCF_001723915.1 Gavialis gangeticus
GGGGGGGGGGGGGGGGGGGGGGGGGGTCCAAGGGCAGCAGCACCCATCTGTGGGCAGCACAGGAGCTGCCTGACCTGCTGGACGTGGGGTGGGGAGCTCATCCACCACCCCATGCCGCTGCTACCCACCACCCCACAGTACCACTGCGCACTGCTTTCCCATGGCTGGTTGCACATGCGGCTCTGCAAGCTGCTGACGGGCAGTTCGTGATTTGCCAAGTGCGAGGCCCATCATCAGCCCATGGAGCCACATGTGGTGGGTGGCAGCAGCATGCAAGGCCCTCCCCCCCACTCTGTGTCTGGCCACTGCCACCAGAAAGGGTACACTTTTTAAAAAAGATTGAAAATCCCTGGTCTACAACATATCCAACCCCTCAGACCTTGGGGAATGAAAACCCAGGACAGGAAAGTTCAATCCAGGCTTACTATAGATCCACCATTGTGTGCAAAGCCATCAGTGACTGCGCATCTGTGACAGCCACACAAAATGCTTCCAGTGTCTCAGTGTTACAATGGTGTGCATTTTAAGGCCTCAGGAGCCATCCGTGTGGATATTCTGTACTCTGCATGGACAGGAAAAGGGGAACTCTCTGGAGGAGTGGCTAAATATGGGGCTAGTTAATCCTCCATTTAACTGGCTTGACAGCCTTGAAGGGGAGAGCCTGACTCAGATTCAAAACTTATGGGTAAGTTGAACCAAGAACACAGATAAAAGGGCTGCTATCCAGTGGGGCTGCACCTGAACCAGTGCCACAGGGGGAAAGCCAGTACATGCTGCCCTCCTTCCCTTAAACCCTAACTAGTCCCCAGTTGCACATGCTCAGGGGCACAAGAGCTGTTCTTTGAGAAAGGACCTTGGAAAAGAACACATCAAAGACCCTTACAAGGACAGAGCTACAGACAAGCCTGCTCCTTTAGGCAAAGGCAGGGATGGCTTTGAAGTTATTTTCTGCCTGAACTTAAAGTTGACTCTGATGCCCAATCAGACATGCACCAAAATCAGGGTCAGTGGAAAACGTGGATGGAAAGAACCTCAGGTCGCACCTAGCTGAACCCCTGCTCAAGGCAGGATCATTTGTGACAATTGTGGGAGGTCCTGGATGATTGGAAAAGAGCAAAAATAGTGCCCATCTTTAAGAAAGGGAAGGAGGAGGATCTAGGGAACTACAGACCAGTCAGCATCACCTCAGTCCCTGGAAAAATCATGAAGCAGATCCTCAAGGAACCCACTCCTAAGCACTTGGAAGAGACGGTGACTAGGAAGTCAGCATGGATTCACCAAGAAAAAGTCATGCCGACCAACCTGATGGTCTTCTACGAGACAACTGTCTCTGTGGATGCAAAGAAAGCAGCAGACATGACAGACTTTAACTTTAGTAAGGCTTTTGAGACTGTATCCCACAACATTCTTGCAAGCAAGCTGACCAAATATGGGTTGGATGAAAGGACTCTAAGGTGGATAGAAAGCTGGTTGGA
>NW_017729011.1:3800004-3814508 GCF_001723915.1 Gavialis gangeticus
TACTCTGCATGGACAGGAAAAGGGGAACTCTCTGGAGGAGTGGCTAAATATGGGGCTAGTTAATCCTCCATTTAACTGGCTTGACAGCCTTGAAGGGGAGAGCCTGACTCAGATTCAAAACTTATGGGTAAGTTGAACCAAGAACACAGATAAAAGGGCTGCTATCCAGTGGGGCTGCACCTGAACCAGTGCCACAGGGGGAAAGCCAGTACATGCTGCCCTCCTTCCCTTAAACCCTAACTAGTCCCCAGTTGCACATGCTCAGGGGCACAAGAGCTGTTCTTTGAGAAAGGACCTTGGAAAAGAACACATCAAAGACCCTTACAAGGACAGAGCTACAGACAAGCCTGCTCCTTTAGGCAAAGGCAGGGATGGCTTTGAAGTTATTTTCTGCCTGAACTTAAAGTTGACTCTGATGCCCAATCAGACATGCACCAAAATCAGGGTCAGTGGAAAACGTGGATGGAAAGAACCTCAGGTCGCACCTAGCTGAACCCCTGCTCAAGGCAGGATCATTTGTGACAATTGTGGGAGGTCCTGGATGATTGGAAAAGAGCAAAAATAGTGCCCATCTTTAAGAAAGGGAAGGAGGAGGATCTAGGGAACTACAGACCAGTCAGCATCACCTCAGTCCCTGGAAAAATCATGAAGCAGATCCTCAAGGAACCCACTCCTAAGCACTTGGAAGAGACGGTGACTAGGAAGTCAGCATGGATTCACCAAGAAAAAGTCATGCCGACCAACCTGATGGTCTTCTACGAGACAACTGTCTCTGTGGATGCAAAGAAAGCAGCAGACATGACAGACTTTAACTTTAGTAAGGCTTTTGAGACTGTATCCCACAACATTCTTGCAAGCAAGCTGACCAAATATGGGTTGGATGAAAGGACTCTAAGGTGGATAGAAAGCTGGTTGGATTGTTGGATTCAAAGGGTAGCAATCAATGGCTCAATGTCTAGTTGGCAGCCGGTATCAAATGGAGTGCCTCAAGAGTTGGTCCTTGGGCTGGTTTTGTTCAATATCTTCATTAACGATCTGGAAGATGGCATAGAGTGCACCCTCAGGAAGTTCACGGATGACAAAACTGGTGGGTGTAGTAGATACACTAGAAGATAGGGCTAGGATTCAGAGTGACCTAGACAAATTGGAGGATTGGGCCAAAAGGAATCTCATGAAATTCAACAAGTGCAAAGCCCTGCACTTAGGATGGAACAGTCCCAAGTGCCACTACACACTTGGGACTGACCGGCTAAGCAGCAGCTCTGGAGAAAAGTACCTGAGGGTTACAGTGGACAGTAAGATGGATATGAGTCCCAGTGTGCCTTTGTTGCCAAGAAGGCTAATAGCATACTGGGCTACATTAGTAGGAGCATTGCTAGCAAATTGGGGGAAGTAATTTTTCCACTCTATTCTACATTAGTGAGGCCACATTTGAAGTACTGTGTCCAGTTTTGGGCCCCCCACTATAGAAAAGATGTGGGGAAGTTGGAAAGAGTTCAGTGGAGGGCAACAAAAGTGGTTCAGGGGCCGAGGTACATGATTTATGAGAGGCTGAGGGACCTGGGCTTATTTAGTCAGCAGAACAGAAGACTGGGGGGGGGGATTGATTTAATAACAGTCTTCAACTACCTGAAGGGTGTCCGAAGAGGATGGAGCTGGACTGTTCTGTGATGGCAGATGACAGAACAAGAAGCAACGGTCTCAAGTTGCAGCACAGCAAGTTTAGGTTAGATATTAGGAAAAACTCTCTCACTAGGAGGGTAGTGAAGCACTGGAACAAGTTACCTAGACAGGGGGTGGAATCTCCATCCTTGCATGTTTTTAAGATCCAGCTAGATAAAGCCCTGGCTAGAATGATCTAGCTGGGGACGGTCCTGTTTTCAGCCGGGGGTTGGACTAGATGATCTCCAGAGGTCCCTTCCAACCCTAATTTTCTATGGTTCTATGATCCCTGCCCAAACTATCTCAGACAGGTGGGTGTCTAACCTGCACTTAAAAACTTCTCTAAGTCGTCTCTTCCCTCACCCTCAACACCACTAGGCTACAGCTGCCCACAAAGAGAGGCTTGATCATGTACAAAGTGCAACACAGCTGAGGAAGATGCTACTAACCTGCTGCTCCCATATGGGAGTCCCATATCAGAATGGAAGGACCTTATCCTGGGAAATACTAGGTGCCTCCCACATCTCTGGAGTCCACAGGAGTGAAGAGGCCTCAGCTCCTTGGAGGGTTGGACTCCAAGGGTATGTACAAGACAGGAATAAAAGTCCATGGGGATAAAGAGAGCAGGGGATAGGGCAAACCAAGGAGAGAAAAACCTCCATTAAAGCCTCTGCCCCTTTCACATTTAGAATGGTGTTTCACTAGCTGGCTGCCTCCCTCCCTCCCTGTGTGAGATATATAGCCCCTGACCGCCCACTGCCATCACACTGGGTTCTGGCACTGTTTTGGGTCCTCAAACAGATTTGAAATGACCACATATCCAGCACATATCACTCCCCAGGCCTGGATTGCTCTCAGTATCCTCTGAAACTCAGGGTGTATGGGGATATGCAGGTACACATGGATACACCAGCAGCACACAGTGGCTTCTGCTGAAATACTATGCTACTGACTGAGATGGAAACAGGAGTAGGCACTGGCCCCAGAGAAGGAGTCATGGCATACGACCCCGTCTACAGATTGAAACTTAAATGCAAGGAAAAGAAAACCTCTCATCTGACCGACCTGCCCTGCCCTGCCCTGGGCTGCAGCCTGATGCTGACACCCACATGCTACAGCAAGAACACACCCTCTGAATTCTCCCTTGTACAGCTCCGAATACTGAAGGAACCACGGAGGGTAGTAGCAGTGCTCCTCTGTAGACCCAGGCCTGCTGGAAGCAGAGCTAGCTCTGCCAAATGACCCTTGGCCTCTCCTATTCCAGGCCTCTTCCTCCCCTCATCTCTGCTCACAGCCCTGTCCCCTGCCCTCCCTCCCACCCCCGAGAATCTAGTGTTGAGCCAACATCACCGGTTATGCTGAGCTGGGTCTTTGGATGTAGACAGAAGCAGACAATATAATCTCAAGAATCTCATTTTCAAGCAGGTCTTGACCTTCTGCTGATGGAAGGGAAAAGTCAATGCCTAGCTCCCTGCCTTACCCACCCCTTCCACTGCCTCATGTTTCTAGAAAGAAAAGTAACTAAACAATGACCAGCAGAAACCAGCTGCTTTTTAACGGTTTCTCCTGGGGGGAGCTGTTACAAAGGGGCAGGAGAAAGCCATTTGGTTTATACTTCAAGGTCAAGAAGACAGAAACATACTGGAATCATTACTCATTAATTAAACCGGGGAATTAACCAGAAGTCATGCTCACAATGACAATGCAAAGCTGCCAAGAGCTCCATCAGTGATATTTACCTTCCATCATCCCCAGCTAGCTCCAGCCTGAGGTTATTACAAGAACACACAGCTATGTCACCACCAGTCGGTTTTGTGGAGGTAGCAGCGATACTCCAGAAGAGGCAAGAGCCTTGGGGACTCCCGGCCAGGCCCACAATTCCAGTGCTGGCCACCTCTACAAACCAGCTTCAGGCCCAAACCTGAAACAATTCCATGAGAAGAGTTGACGCCGTCAAAACGGGGGTGCAGCTTGGCTGTCATCTCTCCAGCCATTCCACTGACACAGGATGCTCGGTTCATGACCCCCCTCAGCTCTGGAGAATAAAGGAGGTGCCTCCCTGACCTGCCGCTTCATTACAACCTGGTCAGCTGCAGTCAATGATACAGGCTGGGGTACTTTTTTCCATTCAGAGCAGAGCCCCTCTCTGCATGATGGTAGAGCCAATTCCACTCTGCTCCAAGCTGAGAGGCACATGGGCCCTTGCCCTTCAGTGGGAGCAGGAGCAAAAGGAGGGGTTGCTCCACTGTCAGTTCCTACCAGTCCCAAGTGGCTGCACAAGGCTGTCTGCTTAAGGGTCAGATCCCTGTGGTGCTTGTTGCCAAAGCCTGGGTCACAGAGCATGAAAGCAGCTTGGGTGTGAGGGGCTGGCAGGGTTCCCACCAAATCACACACCTGCTGCCAAGTGCTTTTCCCAGAGAGTTCATCGCCCTTTCCACTGAGTACCCTGGGCATCAGTGAGAAGGGAGCTACAAAGACCAACCAAACCTGTCTCCTCTGTGACTGAGAGGACAGGTTGTTCCCAGCTGCTGCGAGAGCACGATTCTGAGGGCAAATAAATAAATTAAGGAGAGGACCTTGTCTGCTCAGCCCCAGGAGAGGAAGCCAGACAGGCATCTCAGGGACACAAACACACACAGAAAGGGGAGCCTAAAGGCAACGGAGTCAGAAACCAGACACTTGGGGGAACTCGAGATGTTCTCAGACAACAGGAGTCAGTCAGCGAGGTTTGCTTTCCCATGGTGCGGTGCTGGGGGGTGCATTTCAGGGACCGAAGGGTTGCTGCAGGGAAGGAGGGGCATGCCTACATGCACATACAAGGGCAGTCAGCCAGAGGAGCCATACACCTGTGAGGAAGAGGTGACAGTGCCCATTCCAGTCCTTCCCACAGCAGACTCAGGCTCAGAGGGGCCAACATAGTGCATGTGGGAGCTTCACATCAGGAGCAGCTGGCTAATGCACTGTGATAGGAGGATGCAGACCAGGGCAGGGGGCTAAACTCTCCTTGGCCTCCTGGCTAGCAGCATCCCGAGCCCTGCAAGTGGAATAGCTCCGCTCCCGCTAGCCACTGTGGAAGATACGGATGCGCTGCACGATGTCCTGGCGGCAGAGGGGGCAGGTGCGCAGCGCCTCACAACATGTCTGGCAGCAGCACACATGGCCACAGGTCAAGAAGATCACGTGGGCCTGTGGGGAGGAGGCAAGGTCACAAAGTTACTTTGCTCCTTCACTTGAGGAACTCAGTCACCATCCAAGCCTCAATAAGAACAGTTTTTTTCCCCATGCCCTGCTTCCACAGAGGAAAAGCAAGGCAGAGAGGACTCAGCCACAGTCACCCCCTGTGTTTGGCTGAGATGGAAATAGAAGGCAAGCACCCTGACCCTTGGTACCTCTCCTGACAGAGTACAATGCCTCTTGGGCATATTCACTGTACCAGGCCAAGCCTTTCATTCAGTTAACTTCCTAAACACACTGTGCAAGGAAAGGCCTAGTGACACAGACAGCTTCAGAAGCTCCCCCTGTGGAGACCTGTGTTTAAGACCAGGCCCCCTGTCAGCTCCAGGAACAAGTCAGGGCTGAACTGGCATTTATCTCATCCACTCTATTTTCAGGGATAACCTAAAAGGAAAATTCATAACTCTCTCTCCCACAAACCCCAAAGGTTTTGTTTTGCTTCCCCCCTCACCTGTTGTCCCAAGGAAAGATGTGTTTAGGAGACAAGGGAAGTAGGGTACAGGCATTTCTACTCATTGCTGCCCTCTGCCAGTTGGACAGCCCAGGCCTGTAGGAGCCCAGGAGACAGATGAAATTACAGACTATGGAGACACGCTGGCCTGTGAGGAGTGCACAGTTCCCTACAGCAGCCAGCTTTTGTTCCTGCAAGCTACACATGGGAAGATGATGAGAAGGCTCCAGCCCAGTCTAGGCAACCAGCTTCTGCCTAGGGGCAAAGGCTGTGGGAGCTCCCTATTGTTCATGGCTCTGTCCTACAGCACAGCAACACACAGTCCCATTCCCGACTCCAGGGTCTTACCTCCCGCTCCATGCAGACAACACACTCTGACTTCCTCTCATCCAGCTCCAGCTGTGGAGCAGAAGGGAACACAGCACTGGGGATTTCTTCTGAGGGGGCACTGGGCTCTGGTGTGGCTGGGACCTCAGCCTCAGTTCTCTTCAGCAGCTCTGCAATCACAAGAGAAAACCTGAGCACTAGACAGAGCTTTCTCTTCCAAACCAGCAAGTCTAAGCAGAACCAGCTAAGGGTGGTTCAGCACTCAGAGCTCTTCCACTTAAAGCAGCCTTACTGCAGTGAATGGCAGCACCCCTTTTGTACAACCAGCTCTTCTAGGGCTGCCATTTGTCCTGCTCCTAGCCTTGCCCCTCAAATCTCTTCTCCTCCACCTCCTGCTGTCCAACCTCACACAGAGCTGCAGACTACCCTGTCCAGTGGTATGAGGCTGCTCTGGACTTGATGGAGAACAAGCCTCTTTATACAACCACCAGCATTTAGTGTCAATGTATCTAACCCCCATTGATCAGGCAGAAAAACAAGTGGTACCTGTACCTGGGATTGTTTCAGCCACAGCCAGGATCTCCTGGGCTCGCCTAAGGATGGTGTGCTGCAGGCCAGTTTCTGTAATTCCGATCTGCAGCACAAGGAGAGTTCAGTTAGCTCTGGGAGTGAGAAAGGCTGTGGTTCAAACAGCAGCCTTGGGCCTTGAGAAAGTGGGAGTGCCAGAGTTCCTTATCCTTAGCCTGGCATGATGATCCCCTTAAAAACCATTAGGTGCTGAAGCCAGGGCCCAGGTGTCTCTCAGTATAGCCCTTCAAGTGGCATGGGGAACACCTAAAGGAAACCAAAGCCTGCACAGCAGTTTCACAGACCCCCTTCGCGCAGATGCTATGGGAACAGCTTCTGCAGAGCAGTAGCAATTCAGGGATGCTCACAAAGTGTCAGTGCTCTGCTGTGACACAGGCCCCTGGAGGAGTAGACCCCAGGAGCAGACACATGAAACAACACTGGTATTTCCAACCATCCCCAGAACAGGACTCTGCAGTGCATGACCATGAACTTCAGCAGAGTTCTGCATCTAGGGCCAAAACTACAAGACCTAACAGGGTGCCCAGAGCTCAGGCAGCATTAACTCCCGTTGAGTTCAGTGTGAAAGCAGGGAATTGCTCTGCTGTGTACCTTTTCCAGGTCACTGGTGGTCATGGTGCCGAGCATTTCTAATGATATCCGATGATGTGCAAAGATCGGCATATACTGTTCAGCTGAGAGTTCAATGAGCAGGTTTACCAGCTGCCTTTCCATGCCCTCTTCCTGCAAAACACAAAGCAAGAGCTCAGCTTTTGCTTTGCTGCAGTAGCAGTCCAGGAACACTACCTGTGCAAGGCAGCTTTGCAGGTGGGTAGAACCCCATTCAGCACTGCTCAGGATATGCAGAAAAAGGAACAGGCATTGCTCTCAATCTAGCTCTCAAGACCAAAACCCTGCTGGTAACTCGTAGCTGACTGGAAGCCTTTGGCTTTCTGAGTGACACTGGGCACTTGTACCTTGATGCTCCACAAGCCACAAAGCAAATATGACATCTCTGGAAAAATAAAACAAAGGAACACTAGCACTTCACATTCCTGTAGACACCTGCCACCTGAAGTGCTTTATAAACACAAGCCAATCTGCACCCAAACAGAGATAATTTCTTCCACCTCTTGGCCACTCCAGCAGCTATTTTAACAGCTTACAACAGGACAGTGCAGGCATTTAGGGAAGGAGGTGAAAGGGACTCTTGCATTCAGCTGAAATGGCAGGGGGATTTAGGGAAGCCAAATGGAGCTGCCTGAGCTGAAGTGCAACTAGGACTAAAAAAAAATCTATTGTAAAAATTGCTGCAGTGTTTCTGATCACCAGGACCAGTCTGAATTGCAAGTTTTTAGCTCACACCAGTAAATCTAAATCTGACTGCTGACCCCATACTTGAGTATTTGCTCACTACAGACTGAGGGTGTGGAGAGAGACCAATATCAAAAGCAGGGAGGGCAGTGGGACATGCCTGCTACTTATACCTAAGGCAGGGCAGTCTTTAGTTACCTGTATGTACAATGCATAACACCATGGGGCCCCTATATACTAGTGTAGCAAGCAATAAACAGCAGTGACCGGACCTGGAGCTTCAAGGAGAGAGGTTTCTGGTTTAGCAGGCGCTGGTATTGGATCAGCCAGTAGTTCTCTTGCTTTGTTTCACTTTTTGCTTCCATCTCGTACTGGAAAAACACAACACAAAGTGATTCAGTTGGCCGTCTCAGGGGGAGCCTGACTTATGCAGCCAAGAAAGAAAGGCCACTTGCCCTGTGCATTGCCACTGGGCAGCAGGACTGTACATAAGATGGACATTAACAGCCTCCCTCTGGCTGGCCCTGCTTTAACTCCCCACATCACACTTATGCTCTGCAGATCAGGAGACTGGAGGGCACTCTTGGGATTCTGCATCTCCCTCCACACCCACCCTTTGTTTGCTTTGGCCCTGCAAGCTGAGACCAGGTCTATGCTGAAGGGCTGCCGTAGGCCAGGGCTGTTGAACAGTGAGAGGAGACAGCATACCACAACATCAGGTCATGGACACCATGCATAGTGGCAGTGGGGCCTGCTTTCCTCTTCCCAATCTCTCCCCTGGTTACTGCTGCTACCAGAGGTCACACTTGCTGTGCCACATGGGGGACTGCATGCCAGTCTCTGGCAAAAACAATGCTAGCACTGTTCTAAGAACCAGTCCAAGCCAAAGCCTGCTGAAGCCTCCCATCAGGACAAGCCCTATTAGTACAGGATTTTAGAACCCTTTCCATCTCCTTTGCTTCCCCACTGCAAGCAGCCCCCTTCCTCCTCTCTATCCTGCAGAGCACAGTCTGTGTACTCCCTCATCCATGCAGAGACGTTATATAGCCCCATTTACCAGGATTTGGTGCAGTTCCTCTTCCCTTTGTTTCTTCTCTTTGAGTAGCTGCTGCAGCAAATTACTAAGGGCTTGGCGTTGCTCTGCTATCACCTCCTGCAACAGAAGCAAAGGTATCCATGTCTTGGGACCACCTCTCTGGGATCAGCCACTCCTTCATCCCATCCAGGAGGGCAGGGATTTTTTTGGCCAAAAATTCAACCCAATTTTGTTGTGCCATGTCCAAACAAACCTCAGCAAATCTGAACAGATGGCATGATCCTGCCCCACAGCTCTCCTAGGAGGTATTGCAACAAACATTAGTTACTGTTATGGTAATTTTCCTCTCTCTCCTATTTAACCTCCTGCATTATTCCATGACGGATAACATCTCCCAGTCACAGCCCACAATAGACTGACCCACACCAGACTTACCTAAAGCAGCCCTCTACCAACAGCCCACTCCAAGTAGAGTTTCTGCCTTCCTTTACAGCAACTATGTTCCCTTTCCTTATTTGCAAAAAGGGCCGTGGAAACTCAGTTCTACAAGTCTGCAGGTACCCAAGGCAGATGGGGTTCTTCTTGAACAGCATCTCTGTTCCCTTTCGGATGTTAGTTTCCTTTCCTACTGAACACAATCATACACCACAACGAGGGGGCATCTCACTTGGTTTGCTGGCTCTGTATGCTAAGGCAGGGAATGAGATTCTGTTATATGGCACCCTGAGGAGGGGGTTGTGTTGGAAGTGGAGGACGCTACAGAAAAACTACTGGTGTTACAATGCACCACTAATCCTGACAGTGGGACAGTTCAAACCACTCCTGGATAGTCTAACCCACAGTGTTTCACAGTGGCCACACCAGGCACAACTGTAAGGCTGCATCCAACTGGCCCTCTCTGCATCTGGTGGAACATCAAGTGGGATAAGGCCATCAGATGACTGGCTCAAAAGATTTCAGGTACCTGGGAAGAAGGGGTGGGTGATACTGTTTGGCGGTTAACCCCGCAGAAGAGGCTTGATGAGCACAGGTCTGTCTCGTGTGCAGACAGGATGCTCAGAGAGGCTCTTGTTGACCAGGATTCCTTACAGAGCTTGAGGGGAAAATGCAATCTGCCAGGCTTGCCAGCTGGCACTTCCTCCTACAAGAACCTGGGTGTGTTCTGGTCAGTGCTTTTGGGTATTTCTGTACGGGGGGCAAAGGGGTATTTTTCAGGAGAAATGACAGATGTGCCATGACTGCAGGTGAGCCTCTGTAGATAAAACTAGAAGAGGTCTAATCCAACAATTTTTATGGTCTGAGAAATACTCCTTTCTAATCGGGCACTGAGTATAAGACCACTGACTAGCAAAACACAAAACAGTCCCTTCTCATGATGCTCTTGCAAAGGTAAAATGATTCTGTGCAACAGAATGTCCTATTTACACGTTTTTTTAATGATTAATTTCTTTCAAACAGTGATCCAGGCATGTGGATTTTGTGAGCAAGAACTAACTGGATCAGGAGCACTGAACCGGCTAGCTTCCCTGAGGCTAGCAAGACAAACAGAGCAGAGAAAACCACCCATAAAACTCCACTGGAAATGTACATCCATAAATAACACTGCTTCCATCCCCATAAGGCTGTCCCACTCCAAGCCCTTCTTTCAGCCCTTTCACCAGAGGGAAGCCATGGGGAGGGGGCAGTAACTCCAGAGGCATTAACCATTGATGCTCTCAGAGGCATCTCCCTGTTTAACACTCAAATGGCAATTCCTGCCCAGTGCTCCCCTTCCCTCCCAAGCCAGCTTTTCTTGGTGACTTGTTGAGGCCTCCTCTCAAAGGAGACAGACCCCCAAGTGCCCCTGTGGGCACTCCTTTGGCCTCCGTGAAGGGCATATATCAAGCTCTTCCCAAAGAGCCCATTCACATACAGGGGATTTGGGAGGTTTCACCCCCTTCTACAGGTATGGCTGGAACGAAGCTGCAGGGCTCCTCAGTGCAGCTCTGCAATGCCTGGGGTCCTGTGAAGCCTGCACATCCCAGAATGCAATAGTCCAGCTCAACTGGACAGAAAGGGGCACAAACCAGGTGCTGCATGCTGGGGTCTGTGAAGCATCTACTATTGCTTACAGATACAGGCCAATGACCTGATTAAGTAAATGCTGTAGGGTACTGGAGATGAGAAGACAATTACTGCAAAGGCACAAGAAAAAACAAAACCTAAAGCCAACTGCCTTAACCCAACCTGAAATATCTTGACAGGTGATCCCAGCTGGATGAAAACTACCCTTTGATGGGAGGATGGCTGGGCAGAGTGGATGCAGTTATGGCCTTGGAGATATGGCTTAGAAAGACAAAGGCTGAGAACTGTATGTCACTTTGGCAGAGATTTTTTAAAAAATTAAAATTAAAAAACCAAAACAATGTAAACATGAGATGCTTAGCAGGCGAGAGCTACTGGGAAAACTCCTACCACCAGTGTCCTTTCCGTCCCAGCTAACCCAGAGCCCACCACCCATACCCAAGGGCAATCTGACTTATTTGCACACCGAACGTTACTCCAGATGGTTAGGAGCAGCAGAATGTTCAATGTTTGCAGGAAGTACCAGGGCAAAGGGAAGTTTGAACTCTCCTGCTGGGAATTTCCCCTCATGACCAAACATAAAACAACCAGGAAGTTGCAAACAGGAAAAGGAAGCAAGCAGTGCCTCTGAAATCCCCAAGCAAAGGTACAGAGTGGGGCAGCCCAGAGCCCTACATACCTGCAGCGTCTCTGTGTCCAGTTCTTGCCTCTTTAACTCCAGCTGTGTCAGCTGCAATAACTCTGTCTCTATTAACTTAATCTAAACAGAAGATGAAATACTTTTTACTGACATGTGAAATTACTTTTATTTATGCTACCTTAGAGCCAGCCCCAACTGCTCAGCTGCTCTGGGAGGGAAGCAGGGTGGGACAGTACAGCTGCCTAGCACTTTACAAAGGCTGTTATCACTCTGCAATCTATCTCTGACACATGCTCCAGGACTAAGTAAACAACCCACTGGATGTTCATGCATAGTGTCTCACCTGAAGGCAATAAGTTCTTCTCTCCCCTTCTGTCTGTCACTGCCTGTCTCTAAACACTTTCTGTCAAAGGCTTTGGGAGTGTTTTATAGTTAGTTAATCTGATCCAAGTTCATGGCCATGAATAGAGACAAATACCTATTTCTCTGTTACTACCAGTACTTAGATTTCAGGTCTCTGAGGCAGGAACCTTCCCTCTGGGGTATCCTTGAACAAAGGGGTCCTTCCTTCCAAGATGACTGTATACATATTTTAGATAGGGAAACTGAGGCACAGAGAGGTGAAGTGACTTGCCCAAAATCCCACAGAAAATGAGTGGAAAAGCCCAGAATAGAGCCAGATATGCCTGTCAGTATTCTACCCCCAACACCAGGCCACATATCCCCACTGAGGAAAACTGCCCTTGGCATGCAGCTGCCTGTGCCAAGTGCACCCAGACATTCCATTAATTGGAGGGGATGTCTTTGGCCTGCAGAAGTGGCAGAGGCAGATGCTAAGCTTTTAACAGAGAAGTACAATATCCAGCAGCAAGGCCTGAGGACCAAACAAGTCTCAGACCACCAGGCTCTTATTTCTGATGAACTCCAGCAACAGGCACTAAATGCCTTTAAGAAATGCCACATGTACAACCCATAGGCTATTAGCAAATGGCAAAGATTGGACCCCATGTGGTTTGTTATATTGAAACAGGACCACTAAACATATTCATCCTGTCTCTTGAAAGGAGGGCCTCTCCCTAAGGTCAGGAGCAGGAAAGTCTGGAGCCTTCTGTTGAGACACCAGCCATCTCTTCTCCATAGTTTAACCGTGGGTGCATTTCAACTCTGTGCTACCCCAAGCTGAGTCTCATGCATCCACCCCCACTAACGTGCTTCACCTTTAGCAAAATGGAGTTCAAAAAGGTAGGCTGGCAACAGAAAAAAATAATAATGAGCTCATGCATCAACATGCAGGGCTAATGTACTGGATGGAGATGCAATGGATTCTCATGGAGGTGGCAGCCCCAGCAAAATACAAAAACTGCTAGATAGCAGAGGCCTAGTGGTTTCCATCTGTCCATTCCTTAGGAACCAATGCAGGATTGTCCTCTAGAATCCACTCTTTCAAGTGTTTTCTCTAATTTAATACTTAGATGCCCCAAGTACAGAGGAATCCACTGTTTCCCATGTACCTAATAGCCCTCACTGTCACTTCATCATTTACAACTAAGAACTGGACAAATATCAGCAGTGCCCAATGCTTTGTTATGTAGCCCACCAGCCACATAAGAACACTGTGCTTTCTTCATCCCCTGCTCGCATTCACAGCACCTTGACTTTCTTTAGAGCAGTCTCACCAGTTGGAGGAAGAAGCTGAATGGCTGGGTGTGCTCTGGTTTGCCAGCATCGACTCACCTGGTTCCTGATCTGTCTGTGCATGAGATCTTTCTTCACCTGAAGGGCTTCAAAGGCAGCTTTCTGCATTTCACTCTAAGAGACAGATTACATCCTGCTTAGCCCAGGTGTGGGACCCACTCACACAGAGACAAATGGACCAATTATCCTTGCTAGAGTGAAACCAATTCATGTACAGATATTTGCAGGGTGCTCAGCCCTGACACAAGCTCAGTATCTCATTTTTTTATTGTAATAAGTTACTCTTTACAGCACCAACAAATAACAAAGAATGACACGGTTTTACAGACAGAACACTTCTTATCATGTCCTGTCTGAGAAAGCTGATGGCAGGTATTTAGCAGAATTTACAGATTCATTAGAATCTGATGGGACTGTGATGTAAGCGCTTCTGCTATGGCCCTTATGAGGCACTGAAGTTACAACCAACATTTTCCAAACAGCCAGTATGTTTGAACACCTTATTTGAAACTCTGTAGTCTGAGTTTAAGCAGCACTATGCACCCACATTTCTACCTGGAAGCCATGAGAATTCAAGTTATTCAGCATCTCTGAAAAATCAGACCCAAGTGTCTCAAACTGAGCATTCAAAATTAAGAGGTACACTGAAAATGCTGGCCTGCAAGCAACCTGCCCTTGGTCACCCAGCAAGTCAGCCCCAAAGATAGGTTTCCTGCCTTACAGTCTTCTACCATAACCACCAGACCAGCTCTGTTTCCCATGACCTTTACTGCTCCCTAAAAGTGGCGCCTTCCTTTTAGGGAGCATACCACCTTCCACTGACTCTCTGGGTAGAAAACAAGGAATCATATTTTTCTGTTTAGCCACCAAGGTCAGCTATCAAAGACTGCTGCAGCCCAATGAAGTCATGTGGTCAACCCCACTCCCTAGCCCTCCTACAGCATGCAGTTTGCCTCCCCATTCACAAACCTACCTCCTGCAAGATCTGACTAATGGCCTTGCTTTGGTCCAGCTGCTGCCAAGCCAGGATTTGTTGGAACTTCTGATCCATCTCTGCCAGGCTGCAAGAAGATACAGCACCAGGGAATTACTGCAGAGTCTCAGATTCTGACACAAACAAGAGGAGAAGTTGCAAATGGAAAGGAGCATCGAGGGAACCCAGGGGCAGGGATTTCCTGAAAGAGAGGAGTTTATTACTGAGCAAGGCTGGCCAGCCAAGACTCATCTCATACCTGTATACAGGCAGTCCTCAGACTTACAATACAATTGGTTCCTGAAAACTGCATCTTAAGTTGAAACGTTGCAACTCTGAACCAATTTTCTCATAAAAAACAATGTTATAAATGGGGGATTGGTTCCTGGACCAAGGCCCGATACCCTTATTTTCACCAAAAATACCCCAGAATTTTGTACTCGATCAATTATAGATGAGTAATATAGCTACATTAATATATTTATATTGTAAATAGCAATCATATTGATTTGGAAGGACTTCTTTGAGGTGACTTTGCTGG
>NW_017729011.1:3819508-3822904 GCF_001723915.1 Gavialis gangeticus
CTGGACCAAGGCCCGATACCCTTATTTTCACCAAAAATACCCCAGAATTTTGTACTCGATCAATTATAGATGAGTAATATAGCTACATTAATATATTTATATTGTAAATAGCAATCATATTGATTTGGAAGGACTTCTTTGAGGTGACTTTGCTGGACTTTTTGAAAGGTTCTTAGCTGGAGTCTTCTCAGGAGTCTTGGCTGCAGGTTTTTCTGGAGTCTTGTCTGCTTTCTTAAAGAAAGTGTCCAAGGAAGTTTGGACAGATGTTGTCCAGGGAGATGGGTGACAGCGAACTTGTTCGCTGGCGTGGCACGGTGTCACATTGGATCAAGTGTTGTAAAGTCGAAACTGACATCAGGAAGTTGAAACAGGGTGTCAATTTATAAATGCTGTAAGTGCGAAACGTTGTAATTCAAAACGTTGTAAGTTGAGGACTGCCTGTATAGCAGGTTTGTAACCTCCTTCCCCATAACAAACTGGGCTGGCAAATGAAAAGTTAACTGTGCTGTACCTGCTGAATGTAACTCAAGAGTCTAGATTAGCCATGAGCTTCTTGTAGACTATATTGACCACATGGTGAGTCTGAAAGCTAATATTATTTGTTTGGCAGAATGTTTTGATGAAGGGGACAAAACAATCTGCCCATATGTTGATATTACATATGGTTAAAATATGAGAGAAAGGGTCATTCGCTGCCTTCTGCTAAGTGGTATATACTATTCCAGATGGAAAATGGTGCTTAGCTACCCACTGGTGGATAGAATATTCTTCCTCTCCCTCCAATCAGGAGGGCCAAGACCTCTCTGCTGAGAGCCAGGCAATGTGGCCATTACACTGCAATCCTTAAAGGGGCACAGTCCAGATCAAATGGCACACCCAGGAGGAGTTGAAAACCTTCTCCCCCACACAATGGAATGTGAAATTAGAAGAAATGTCCAATTTTCAAATTTTATTCCGCTGTTTGTTTCCATCTGGCATGCCTGATAGCATGGAGAGTGCGGGGATCAGTTTTGCAATGGCTTCTTGCCAACGCTGTTCAAAACAGACCAAAATAGGACTTGTCCACTCCCGAAAGTTACTGGAATTGCTGTTCCAGAATAATCATTCTGCAACTGATTCAGAGTCTGCCCCAGATACAGGGCTTCTTTTAAACAACTCGGCCCACAAAACAGGACTGAAACTTAATATTATTTATTTGGTGGCAGATTTTGGTGAAGGGAATCAAAAAAAAAATCCTGTTAATTTTTCAGTAATTCTTCAGGCACAGAACTCTGCCTAGTTCTGCCTCTTATTTCTCTCTAAGGTGGAACTAGGCAAAGGAAATTCTTCCTGCCCCCAGCAGAAACACATTGTGACAGCCCAAAAAGACAAAAGGGAATTTGATGATGTACTTTGCAGTGCAGTTTCGATCTGACAGGTGATGCTATGCAGCTTGTTCTATAAGGTTCTGCTTTTATAGCCTCAGCAATTCCTAACTAAATGGGTTCATTTCTCAGAGAGATAGCTCCCTGTACCCTACTGGTGCTGTTATGTTCATAGCAGAACTACACATTAAGTATAACTGATTGAAGTGCAATGAACAAAGTGCATTGGCTGCTTCTAAGGGACAGGGACCAAAATTCTGATTTTTCTCTTCTCTGCAAAAACAATTTAAACAAAATCTAACTGAAACCAGAAATGTTCTCAGAATCCCTGTAGTTGCCCCCTTTAATCACATTGGACATTGCTCTTCTATCTATAGTGTTACTGTGTGCTGTTACGTGGCTGCTACATTCTGCACAAGAAGCAGCTGTGGATTCCTGGATATTTGTATAAGAACTGTTTGAGGTCTTTTGGAAGGAAAGGGGCCACACAACAGTTTTACAAGCCCCATCACTCTGATGGTACCTGGAGCAGGCTTGATTGACAAGGTCTTGCCGACGGGATTCATAGGTCATTTGGATGAACTTGTTCTTGTAGCTCTCAGCCAGCATTTGCTGCATGGCAGCTGGAGGGCAAAGACAAGCTGTCAGTCTGTGTTACAAGGTGGTGAAGTCCTAAGTACATCTAAACCATATAGAGGATGACTCTAATAAGTGTTGCTATAAAGCCCACCATACCCACTCTATGGGCACTGAGTATATGCCAAGCAACCTGCTCTCTGTCATAAGAAGCTTCTAAGTATGCACTTAGCATCACACTAAGACACACTAAGACATTACATTCATCAGGAGTGTAGCATGCATGAAGTGGGCATGGTTTGTATTCCCTAGCCCAGCCCCTTGATGGTATAGCCAGACTGCTGGTATCCAGCAGAGTTCTCGTTCTGTTACTGCAGCTACAAGCACCACTAATATCTGGCTCTTCTCTCCAGATTCCATTCCATCCTTGGTTTCTCATTTTAGCCCTTTCAGACAGGAAAGTAAAACAGCTGCAGGAATTTAGATGAGCAAGACTAGCCAGAAGAGCACCCTCCCGAGTCCTCTCTGAGGGTGTCATGACATCCTTTTTCCAGTCCCAATACTACCACCTGCTGGGAGGAGCAGAATCACTAACAACTGGTCTCAGCTCAGAAAAGGTGAAGATCTGTTCTCCCCACCGTTGTTTGGGCCTATACCCAGCTGTTGAAGGAGAAGGAAACAGAACGAAATAGACTTGGGTGAAAGCTTTGCCCGCCCACACTAGCCCAGGTCTAATATCCTTTGTCACTGCCTTGGCAAGGTGAAATACCTCCAACACGAGCACAGGAAAGAGACAACCTAGCACAAATGCCTTCTGTACATTACTGAAGTGTGCACAGAAGCCATGCTGCCTAACACAAATCTCAGCAACAAACACTAATTAGAACAAGAAACATTTTTCTTTGTGATGAGAACATGCACACTGGATTGCCCTCCAAACCCCCAGAGTAGTCTCCTGTCCTCCTCTGATAAAGCACAGCTGGCTCAGCTGGTCCAGACAGCACCCAATCTTTATCTATAGGTACCATTCATGTTGGCATTTGTTTTGCCTTGTGTACCTGGCTAACATCCGTATGACCCTTTGAAGATACAAAGAGCTAGGGATTGCAGTTGTTTATTAAGTCTTTGCTTAACATAGGGTGACCATATTTCCAGTTTCAAAAAAGAGGACACCTGTCAGGAAGAGTGGTGGTGGTAATATGATGGGGGGGAGTGATATGCCCGTGCCCTGCCCCTGCCCCTCTCCCAGGCCACACTCCCCAGCTCTGCTGCTGCCCCTCACTCTCAACCCACAGTACCCTGACCCCCAATTCATATTGGTGCCCCTCACTCCCAACCCACAGCCCCCTGGCCCTGCCTGTGCCCTGCACTCCTAAGCCACAGTCCCCCACCCCCCTGCTGCCCCTCACTCCTGACTGCTCCCTTTGACTCTCATCTGCTCTCTTTTGTCATGCCA
>NW_017729011.1:3822935-3839035 GCF_001723915.1 Gavialis gangeticus
CCTGCTGCCCCCAAAGAACCCCCCCACACACACCTCTTTCCCCCACTGGAAGGGCAGGCACCTCCCCAGCTTGTCCACTCTGCTGCAGCCCCAGCACTGGCAGGTACACATCCCCTTGCACACTCATCCCCTCACATACCTCTAACATACACACATACCCCCGACAATCCCCAGCCCTGGTCCTCCAACCTCTGCCCTTCACAGACTTACTTGCTTGTAGCTGCTGGGGCTTGCTAGAAGACACATGATGCCCTGGCCTCCAATCGCCCTCCCCTCACTCCCCCCAGCCCCAAGCAGCTCCTTGCTGGGGCAAGCCAGGAAGTGCCAGGAAAAATTTCAACACTGAGCAAAGGCAGAGCAAAATCCCAGACATTTGTTGATATTTTAAAAAAACACCCAGATGGAGATGGGAGGACCCAAAAAGAGGACATGTCTGGGAAAACCCAGACATATGGTAACCCCACTTAACACCCTTTTACCCCCCCCCCAGAACTAACTACATCAGCTGTGACAGCGAGCACAAGGATGACTCCAGTGGGAGTCAGCAGGGTAATGCAGTAGCTAGCATTTGGGTATACATTGTTAGGTTACATCCTATCTTACACTGTTGTTTCAGCAAGCTACAGCAGTAAGGGCCCAGGTATAGCTCGCAACATCTCCCCAGAGGACAGAGCTGCTCAGTACCTTTCACAGGATGTGACTCTCAGCTCCTCACTACAGCAGCATAGGATTAGAAGGGGACTTCACTAAGTCCAGTCCCTTGCATTCACAGGCAACCATTGCCCAATGATTCTCCCATGTCACTGCTTCAAACCTACACATACACACACCACAGAGCCCTTTTGGACTTACAGGCCACATCCCTTTTGCGTAGATGCTCAGTCTCCTCCTGTGTTATGGCCATCAGCTGTTCCATCCTTATTCTAGGAAACAAGCAGGAACATTCAGCCACTATTTACTACTTCAGAAGCAGAGTCATGTTTCACCCTTGCCAACCAGTTATATGCTCTCTTCCGCCTCATAGATAGCTCAAGTGCCCCACTGATTTCAGTGGCAACAGAGATCCTTTGCTCCTGTAGGCCTTGCTGGAGTCATGGGGAGTAATATAAGCACTAATCAATGTATATGCAACTCATACAGAGGCTTTGCTAGGAGTATTAACCAAAGCAGGCCTCAGCAGAAGGTGATCTGGCACTAGGGTGCCTGTGGGAGTAAACTTGACAGACAGCAGAGTGTTAAAGTTGATTGTTAAGATTAATCAATAAGGCTGGTGCCAAAGAGTCTAGAACATACCTGGTGATAACAGATAATTAATTAGGGTAATTTGGTAGAGGTGTTGATGCTTATGTAAATGCCTGAAGTAAACCAAACTACTTACTTCATGTATAGGGAGTCCTGGAAGTCTTTAAAACTTTTACTAAGCCTAGGGGAAGCATGCAATTGTGAGTTGTGCCTGTGCCTTACCACAAGCATCTAGGGCTCACATCATGTAACCCTCTGTACAGACATGTTGGTGAGTAGGTGCTGTGTAGGTAATAAACCTTGCTGAGGTTTTGCCACTGAACCAAGCCTTGTGGTCAATTCTTTGTGTAATATCAGAGTTTCTAAGGACACACAGTGCATACTCCAGAGCATACCCCAGCACACATAATGCCCTGACAGCATGCTTGTATACAAAGAACTACACTGACAAGCAATAGCTCCTAGTGCTGAGGACTGAGAAATTCCCAGATCAAAGGCTATTACCAGAGTCTTCTTCAGCAAGGAGTGAGGTAAAACATAATGGGAGAAATACAGTAACATCAATGAAACATGCACTCCATCCCAAACAGCAAGACACTCCTTTTACTTATTCTCTTCACTTCCACCATAAATACACAGGTTGCCAGGCCCTCAGTTGCCCTTAAAAGAGGGACCTAGTCTACCTGCCTGCTTGTGCGTATCAACAGGGCTTTGCAGGTAGCATCAGATAGCACCAAAGCACTCATTCCAACAGTGGGATACTGGCCTGAAAGCCCTTTGTTCTACATAGGCCAAATGATGCCTCAGAATCCTCTATAGGAAGAAATGGGGTTTTTGCACCCCAAACTCATTAGCTGTGGTAGTAACCCTTACTGAGAAGGAGGGAAGAGGCTGGTCCTCATATAGGAATTGCCAGACTGGATCAGGTCCGAAGTCCATCTAGTCTAGCTTCCTGCCTTCAACAGGTGCTTCAGGGGAAGCACCAAGAAATCCTGTGTCAAAGTTGTGGGGTCATCTCTCCCGCACATTAGATCTCATCCTGAACCCTAAGTAAGAGATGCTGTCTTAAGCTTTGAAGCAGGATCTCTCTCTTATAACATTCACTTAGTATCAACCATAAAAACTGTTTATTCTGACAGTATCTGAAAAATTCATGGTTCAGCTAATCCTTAACATCTGCTAAGATTGCCAGCATACAGATTAGATTGTGGAGCTGGCTCTTGTGGTATGGACTCCTGTTCCACAAGGACCCAGGCTGAGACACAGTGATATCAATGACTACTTAAGGGAAACAACTTTCAATCTCCAGTGACCTGAACAGGGCACAGATATGTGGCCTAGAAGTGGAAAGGTCTTTATTTCCTTCTCAGATGCTCTGCCCTTCCTTCGAAAAGCCCACCATAGGCAGGACACTCACCTCTCATTCTCCAAGGATTTCAGAATTTCTGAACTTTGTTTTTGCCTAAGAAGATAAAAATAAAAGATATTCACTCTACAAAACAAGCAGCTCTCCACACACAGTGATCACAGTGCTGATCCTGTCCTCACCCAAGCAAGCTGGTCACATGCTGCTACCACTGGGCCCCTATCTTGGGCACTGGGCGCAGATCCTGTAGTTAGTACATATCTTTGAGCTGCAGAAAGGGTACACTTGTGGTACATGGTGGGGCAGGGGGGATGGAACCGACGGATATGCCTCTTTTCATGGCACAGAGCTCAGCTCCCTTAACAAGTAGGCAGGGCACATGTGGAAACAGCCTTTGTATAGACCCTACCCCTATTCACATGCCTCCTCCTTGGGGAACCATAGAGGCTGCTCCAACCATTGCATCACCTCCCCATGATAAGGACTGGGGAGGCAGAGCCCTCCCCTGTGCTCATTATTTAGGTTTTGGGTTAGAGATGGATTCGCAGATTTGTCCCTGGAAGCACAGTGGAGAGTAGCAACCTCCTTTCTTGGTTCGGCACACTGTGCCACAGGGTTTAACTGGAAATGCCTTAATGGAAAATTTGTGCTTTTCTACATATTATTTGGACCTACTGGCAATTTTTTACAATTTTGACCAATATTTGACCAGTCAATTGACTGCATTTTATTTGATCCATTCAGTACCCAACTCCGCTTTGCACTGATCCTCTAAGACATTAGGTCTTAGCTCAGCATTGATCTCTGCTGAAAATGCACCAAACAAACTCAGTTGAGAGGTTGGAGACAGGAGAAACCAAGGGCAATAGCCATCATCCACCACAGCCAGAACCATTTTATATGAAGTTATTTTCACTGAAGGGGAAACATGCCAAGAATTCTGGTTCAAAATTTTAGGTTTGGAAAAAATCTTATGTACTACACTTGCTAAATGTATGAGAATGAACTGCCCTCTAGTGGCCAGCTTTGGAAAGAATGAAAGCCTAGGATGGAGTCCCACTTCACAGATTTCATTTGGTGTGCAGACAGACCAGTGTGATTATTTAGTCTGACTGCCAATAACACAAGAATAATGTGCTCAATAGCCACCCTTCCACTAGGCACAAACAGTCATCAGCACTGGCACATGGGGTACAGTTATATTAAAGTACCCCAAATAATATAGACAAGGTTATTTGGGTAATAATCAAAATAAAGTAACCAAAATAATCTAGGAGTCTAACTCTCATTAACCTTCAGTGGGATGTGGACTGTTCTGTCTAAGGTTTGGTCTACACTCAGAGGTGTAATGTCACTAAAACTATGCTGGTTAAGGGTGTGTTTTTCCCCCCGGTTATGTTTTTCCCCCCTGGTTATACTTGCACAGCCTCAAATGTGGACACAGTTACACCACAACAAAGATGGTTTATACTGTTCAAACAAGTTACATGGATATAAAGCACAATGGTACTTGGGTAACTATATCTACCCTGGAAAGCATCCCAACTTACCTACCCTTCTATGAACACTGAGCTTGCACCTGCACTGTGAGTATGTAGAAAAGGCCTGAGTTACTTGGGAGAGTTTTACCCACAGTCAATACCAGGCTGGCCAAAGTGTGGAGTGTGAAAGCAGGAAAAGAACCATGGGGGCTCTCCCAGAGCCTTTGTATTCCCCACCTTCTAGGGATTCACCCTCAGAGCTCTGTCCTTTCTGTGTTACCCTCCAAAAGGGCCAGATCCACTTAGCTGGTCAGAACAGAACCAGACATGCAGAAAAAGAAACTGATGCCCAGGGGGTCCCAACTGGCTGCCAAGAATCCTGAGAAGAGGCCAACCTCTGATTCTCCTCCAGCAGTTTTTGGATTCGGCTGGCAATGCCTTGCTCTGTCTGCTTGAGCTGCTCCAGCAGCTTCAGGCGCTCACTCTCCAAGTAGCGTTGGTGCTTTGTCAGGCCCTTCTCCAGCCTCACCTGCTCCTGTTACAAAGGGAAAATGGAAAGGGGAACTTGGCTGTTTTGGGAGCTAGACTGCATGATGTAGTTGCCTGCAATCAGAGGAACTGGACTAAGTGGAGTCCATTCCAGTCCTGTGTTCCTATGAGAGAGAGCAGGGCATAGGACTCCCCATTAGAGACGGAATAGATGTATCAAGTCACCTCTAGTCCTGCCCTAGACAACTGTGTCAGATTGTTCCTCACAGACAATGACAGTCTAGACAGGCAAACAGGAAGGGAGTACCAGGGAACAAAACAATAGAGAGATTTGGGAGGAGAACCCAGCTCCAATGAGCTGCTGTCTCTGGAGGGGAGACCTCTGCGTGCCTGGGATCCACACCTCAATACATGAAAGCCTGCTTGAAGAGATGCAGAGGGGTAAGCATTGCATCCACCTAGAGCCAGCCAGCTGGCTTTGATTAAAGATAGCTATCAGACGCACCTCCTTCACTGACTGTAGTATCTCATCTTTCTGATTGCTGCTCTGCTGCATGAGCTGGGCGTGCTCTCTCTGCCCCATGTTCAGGCGACGCTCAAACTCCAGTTTCTCCAGCATTTTCTGTTCCTGTGGGAAGAGTAAGAAGCAGCATGAATGCTGGGTATCAGGAGCCTGCAGGCCATTCCCCCTTTCACACTCACACTTTGGCTAATGAAAGTGTAACATAAGGCACAATATCCCTCTACATCCCTAATGTATATCTGTGCCAGGGGTGGGCAAATATTTGGGATGGAGGGCAACTTAAGGACTTTTAGTGAGCTGTTGCAGGCCAAGGGGGGTGGGAGGACCTCAGCAGGGGCTAGCATGCCTACAGCTTTCACCCTGCTGCGCCTTAACCCAGTGTCATCCATGTCACGAGTTTTGCTTGTCCACAGCTTGAGGTGGTTTCTGCAAACCCCTGCACCTATCTTCTTGAAACGTGGCAGGCTTTGTGGCCTCAGCAGAGGCTAGCAGTCCTGCAGTTTTGACCCTGCTGTGGCCTAACACATACACATGATACAAGTTTGGCTCTCAAGAATTCGGGGTGCAGTTTCTCCAAACCCCTTGCACCTATCTTCTTGAAACTTGGCACGCTTCATGCCCTCAGAAGGAGCTACCATTCCTGGCAGTTTCAGCTAAATCAGGCCAAAAATGACAAAGTTATAGGCTGTTTCAACCTTCCCCATTATAGCCTATGGGTGAAATGTTGAAACAGCAAAACTTTTTGACTTGCCTCATTTTGTTTTGAGGCTGTTTCAACCATATCTGTTCTGTTTTGATTTTGCTGTTTCAACCTCGAAACAGGTCGAACAGCATCAAAACAAAACTGGTGGTGAAATTTTGCGCAGCCCTAGTCTACAAAAGGTGTTTTGTAAATTCCCTTTGAGGATTAAAACTGAGAGATTAGAGAGATTGGTTGTCTCATGAGAAATGTGCCCCCACACGTAATTGGGTATTTTTGTCTTTGATAGATTTTTGGTGCGTGTTCATTCTGGTAGACAGTTGTTGTTTGGTTTCTCCTACATATTTTCCATCAGGGTATTTAGTGCACTGGATGAAATATATTGCACTTCTGGAGGTGCAGGTGTAAGGTCCAGGAATGGTGATGGTTCTGTTGTGGGGTGTAGTTATTGTGGGGGTAGTGGAGATATGTTGGCAGGTTTTACATTTCTTGTCATGGCATGGTCTGGATCCATTCAGTGTGTTTTGGGCCATAGGAAGTTTGCTTCTGGTGATGAGGCTGATGAAGTTCAATGCTTGTTTAAAGGATGGGTGGTTCTGGGAAGATCTCTTTAAGAATTGGGTCTCCTTCTAGCATGGGTTGTAACTGTTTGAGGATTTTCCATATAGGTTCCAGGGAGGGATGATGTCATAACAACTAGTGGTGTGCGATTCATGAGGGTGAGGGAAGGGTTCTGTACTGGGGCAATTCTTCACGTGGTATCCAGGTGGCTCTTTCAAAAGTATGATCTATCTCTCTGGAGGAGTGTCGTTGTTGAGTGAAAGCCATTTTGGGATTTGTAAAGTGACAATCACAGATGTTCTCAGTGTAAATTTGGTAGTGTCAGAGGGCCTGGCTACATATTACAGCTTTCTTGGTGTGTTTAGAGTGATTGCTGGTCCTGCCCAGAGAAATATGTGGGTCTGTGGGTTGCTTGTATACGGTGGTTTGTATTTTACCATTCTGGATACTGATCATAGTGCCTAAAAAGGAAATGTTGGTGCTGGAGTATTTAAGAGAGAGTCTGATGGACGGGTGATGATTGTTGAATTTCTAATGGAAATCAGAGATTGCAGGTTTTCAGTCCAAATGATAAAGATGTCATCAATATATCTTAAGTATAGCAAGGGTTTGATGGTCCAGTCCTTGAGGAATGCATCTTCTAGCTGGCTCACAAAAAGGTTGGCATATTGTGGGGCCGTTTTAGTGCCTGTACCTGTGCTCGTGGTCTGGAGGAAGTGTATAAATTTAGTAATATCTTTAAGTCTGTACTCTGAGTTATAAGTTGGCTCCTTGTAAGACAGGCTTAGATGCCATCCTGGTGTGGGACATTGGTATACAAGCTGGTAATGTTCATGGTGGCTAGGAGGCTGTTGCTGGGAAGGTAGTCTTTTTTGTAAGTTTTCGTAGAAAGTCTGTTGTGTCTTGGACAAAATTCACTCTTTGGGTGACAAGAATTTTTAGGACTGATTTGATGAAACCTGATATTTCTATTCCATCCAGGAATAGCACAGACCAACTGCAGATGCTTCCTCAGCCTGATGGAGGGTGTTTGTACCCAAAAGCTTGCAAATAAGAATTTTTCCAACTATATGAGTTGGTCTAATAAAAGATTTACCCAAAGAACCCTGTCTTCCTATTTGTGCAGGCATTCACCAAACAAAACTAGGATGATATGTTGTTTAGGAGGAATCTCTGTTTTAACTTGATGTCCTAGCTCCTTTTTAAGATGTTTTGGCTTTTGTTTTTAAGTCATTCTGTTATCCTATTGTAAGCTGTCCTGAGCCACTGTTGGGAAGGGTGGCACATAAATCAAATAAGTACTAGTAAATAAATGCATAAATAAACCAATAAATTCCCTCATAAAGCAGGAAGACCATACTCCTTTCTTGGTGGCTACAGGTCAGGACTAGAAAGCTGCATGGTGGAACAGAGGGGATAGGAACAATCAGTGCTGAAGGGCTGTATTGAAGGGCCCCAGCTGCATGCAGGACCCAAGGCAGGTTAGGACTAAGGTATGCCAACAGTGGTATGGAGACAGATTACACATTTGCCTGCCCTCACCATGGCTGAATCCAGCCTATGCAACTAAAACTGCCCAAACCTTCCGAGAATAAAACAAAGGCCTGAACCTGTGATGAGAGGACAAGAGACATAGTAGAAAGCAGAACACCTGGAGGAAGCTCAATCTAAATGGGAACTCCCCACAGCAGAGATACCCTGAGGCTAAAAAAACAAGCTGTTCTAAAACAATGGTGGTCAGTGCATATGCCAGAAAGGGGAGTTTAGGTTAGATATTAGGAAAAACCTTATCACTAGGAGGGTAGTAAAGCACTGGAACAGGTTACCCAGAGAGGTTGTGGAATCTCCATCCTTGGAATTTTTTAAGACCCAGGTAGACAAAGCCTGGGATGATATAGTTGGGGATGGTCCTGCTTAAAGCAGGGGGTTGAACTAGATGACCTCCTGAGGTCCCTTTCAACTCTAGTTTTCTATGATTCTAATTCTTACATGTAGCGTCAGATTTCCAGGGCATGTTTCTGGTGTTCACACATGCCTCTCTTCCCTTGAGCAAACACCAGAGTGTATTTTGCTGGGTTCTGGTTATCAGGACATTCAGAGCTGGTTTTCTAAACTGGATAGTGAGATGGAATATAAAAAAAAGCAGAACTGGCTACATTCAGAACTCCACAGAGCAGGATTTTGCAGGGATTCCTTCTTACCTTCCGCTTCTCATAATCCAAGAATTTGTTCTGAAAAGGAAATTATATCATTAGCAGAAAGGCACATGTTGAGGGAGCAATCTTCTCTAGCTAGTAACAGGCCATTTTGTGCTCTCACCCTAAGCTGTCTGACAACCTATTACAGAGCTGTGAATCAAGACCAATTTAGTATATTGGCAAGTAAGCAGGTGGGCATGCTGCTATGTACAATATATGTCAGTGGCAGCCAACCTTTAGGCAAGCATGCCACAAATTAGCCCTACATCGTGCTCAATTACAACTCCAATCCCCTTCCCCTGGTTCATCTGCTGCTCTGCTTTCTGCACCTTGCCCAATCTGTTCTGTTTTCTGCTTCTCATTATCTCTTATCTTCCACTGTGCAGCCTGTCCCCTCCCCAGTCTGCTGAATACCAGACAGAAAGGCTGCTCACATCACTTGTGGTACCTATGCCATAGACTGGCCACCCCCGGTACAAGCCAAGTGAAGAACAGAAAGTATAGCTTAGGGGAGAAGAAGGGCTTCTTCACAGAACATCATCTGCATTTGCCATGTTGCATGACTAAAAAATTCACTTTGTAGAGCTGAGATGTACCAGCTCTGACTCATTTCCTGAATGGAACTGAAAGACTCCCCACCCTATACTTTGGAACTGGAAAGACAACCCTTCCACAGCACTGACCCTCCCAGAATCCCATTGTGTTGCAATGCTGTGCCATGCACTCTAGTCATACTCCACCCCACTGTCCAGCCTTCCATCTATTCTGCTATATTGTTTTCAAGGTATGGGTCTAAAATTAGCTCAGGAAAGTGCCACTGTGAATGTTTCATGTGCTCTATGCAGCTAGCTTGTGGGTGGGGAAGGGTGACAGGCGGCAAGAGGAAGAGACTGGCCACTGGGATTCTTGGATTCTGTTTCTGACTGTTACTGATTTATTCAGTGACCAAGTGACTCTTTAGCCAAATGGGTGTAGGGAGGGCACTAACATACCTCACAGGGAAGATGCTGTGAGGGTTAATGACCTAAGAGTTTTGAGATCCACAGATGGAAGATGGCAGCAAGCACAAAGTGTTCTGATGAAGCTCCATATATGGCTGTGATCCTCACCTGCCATTTGCCCTCTTCTTCCATGTATTTACATGTGGTCCAATCGACCTCATCCACAGAAGTTTCTCCTCCATCACTCTCCAGAACAGGAAGTAGATACTGGGAGGGAGGACTGTACTCGATTCCAGACTCTAAAAGGCATTAGACAAAACAAATCAGTCATCATTTGGAGCTAGCTGGCTGCATGGCACATGGGCAGTGGTTCCCAACCTCTTTAGGCTCAAGGCACCACTCTGTAACTTTTGTGAATTGAATGGTGCCCCATCTAAAAAAATTATTACAATGCTTAACTCCTTGCAGAGGGGCCAGGCAGTGACAGCATAGGAGTAGCCAGGCAAGGAAAGCAAAAGCCTAAGTCTGCCCTGATCTGCATATGTTCTCACACTTCCTAGGATAATGATTCTCAATCAGGGTGCTGTGGCAGGGTTGGCAAGCCAGTCAATTGACTGCATATCTTTTCACCAGGCTAAGATTTTAGCAATTTTACAAAAAAAAAACTACTTTTTTTTTTACAGTTTTCTTGACAGAAACATGAGTTTTTATTGTTTTTTGACACATTTCTTAATGGAAAAAATGTGCTTTTTCTGTGTATTATTTGGACCTGTTGGCAATTTTTTGCTAATTTTGACCAAGACTTGACTGGTCAATTGACCGAACTTTATCTGACCAGTCAAATACCCAATCCTACCTTGCGGTGCCTTGAGATCCTTTCGACGTTGCCACATAATTTTAGCACTGTTAGGTGTGCAAACATGATGCACAAGATAAACTAAAAAATTTCAAATAGGAATCCATAGAACTAAAGCATTCTGATCTGTTGTGGTCTTTCTGAGTTCTTTGCAACAGCTGAATTGCTCTACTATTTTTCCATAATCAAAAATGAGTGAAAACTAAGAGTGCAGACCTTTTCTGAAGGTGCCTCAAGTCTATAAAAGTGCCTCAAGACTATCAAGACCATCAAGAGGTGCCTTGAGTCCAAAAAGGTTGAGAACCACTGTCCTAGGATCTCTGGGTTTCCTGGCTGAGAACTACTGTATTAGTTAGGGCTGGCCTGACGAGCTGCTGTGAGGGAAAACTTGCTGTTGATCATGGTCTCCCATTCTTTTCCTTGACTAGTGCCCAGAGGAGCTAACTGGCCCCTTGAGTCAGCTTGGAGCAGCTATGGTTTCATTCTCTGCCAGGAAGATGGTTGCTGTAGTGTATGGCTTAGAGTGGGGAGGGAGTGAATTTGGTAAACCAGGAGGACACTTAGTATTCTCCCTCTCCTGGGGGAAAAAAAAACGAGAGGCACAGAACTGGCAGAGGCCTCTTAGATTGCTGAGTCTGGTATCTAGTACTACAGGCAGCCACATCATACAAAGCTCTTCACAAGCTGATCAAGCCCCATTTTAAAACCAGCTGGGAATTTTGCAAAGATGATATGAGGATAAATTTTTCCATTATAGTGCTGTAGTCAGACTAAAATCAATAGAACTGTAAACAGCTGAGCAGGGGGGCAGATTTCTTTCTGTATTCACATTCTGACTCTCACCTTTTTGTGTCAAAGTGAGATTTAAATTGAAAGTCTGCTGGGTCATGTCCATCTGTCTCAGCTTGATGCACATCCTCCAGCCTGTGGGCCAAATCCAACTCACAGGGATGTGTCATTCAGCCTGCGGGTAGCCCTGAGAGCCAGGCAACGTGGTCCTGCGTACCTGACTGTGCCAGCATGCAGGGTCTCTCTGCAGCCAGATTTAGTGCACAGGATCACTGCATGCTGGATCATACCTGTGCACTGACCCCACACTAGATTCAGCTTGCAGACTGACCCCACCTGCAGGATCCAGCCCGATTGGCCCCAAGCCAGTTATCTGGCTCATGGGGCTAGAAGTTTGAGCACCACTTTTTTATCTAACCTGCTTAATCTTAAATTTAACAACCCTGTGCTTGCCATTGGACAGCATTGGACCTGTTGGGGGTGCCTAACCCTTCAGAAATGGATTTCACAGACAACATTCTGCTCATCACTCCCACTAGGGAAAGGGAGCACCATCATTATCCTTACTTTACTAATGAGAAAACTAATCTGTGGCTTACCTGATGCCTAATTTCTCTCTCACACAGGCAAAATGCCAATGGAACTGCCTGACATACCAGAGAGGTCTCCTAAAGTCACCTTTGGAGCATCTGCCCTTCACAGACGGTACACAGGATGAGTTGTGGCTGGCAGTGATCTCCAGGTACACAGCACAACACTCACTCAAAGCCTTGCAAATTCATTGCTACCCACAGGCTTTCCCCTTTGCTTACCTCTACACAGGAACTGCTGGATAGACTCTGTGCCAGCGCTGCAAACGTCAGCTGGTGGATATGTCATGGATGAAGCATCCAGGGTCAGCGTCTCCAAAACAGAGAACATGCAGAACTCCAGTTTCCATTTACAATCTAACAAAGCTGTCAGAATCCAGCTGGCTCACAGGAGGGGGCCAAGGCAGCAGAAATGGCAGGGTTACTCTGGAAGTTTAACTGCAGTACTTAACCTCATCCCAAAACTGATCTGCAGAATGTTGCTGCACTAGCAGGTTCACCTTCTAGCAAACCCACTGCTAGCTCTTTACCTGTGTTTCATGAAGTAGGAGGGACACTGAGTGGAATATATGAGGGATTTGTATGCAACTGAACCCCAGAACAGTCAAAAATAAACACTCAGTACCTACAAGAAGAAACACAGACAATAGCTCTTCTCTGATAGCAGAACTCACTAGCCCCTCTGCAGAGGCTCCATGACCTTATCCCCTGGATATGCACTTAGTGCCTACAGAAGATGCAGTGTCGGGGGGCATTACCTGGTGACACAACTCACACCCAACCCAAACCCATGCATCCCAATCCATTCTCCAAGCTAATTTAATTAGCATGACTAGCAATCAACTCCTTTTGTGGGGAAACAGACCTGCATGCAGGACATATCCCAGCTTGCAAAAGGCAGACATGGACAGGGCAGCTGAGTGCATACCTCCAGTGTGCGGATGTGAGCCAGAACCAGTGGAAGCGCTTGCAGGTGGTTCTCACTGACATCAAGTGTGCGTAGGCTGTGCAAGCCTCCCAGAGTGGTAGGCAGTTCCTTCAGCTTATTGCCTGGGGGGAAGGGAGAGATTTAGGACTTTCCCCACCCACAGCAAGTCTCCAATGATCTCTACAATTGGAGCACCAAAAGCCAGCATTCGCCGCCAGCTGCTTATCATCTACTACCCCTTGACCTGATCTTGTACTCATCTGCATAAAAGAATCACTTCAGCCACACAATAGGCATTATATGTGAGGGGCAGTCAACTCTCTGCATAGGCTGGAATACATTTTGGGCACAGGAATGACGTGCAAGAATCCCTCTTGTGCATTCATGGAGGCTCATGCTTCAGCCCCTATGTATTAAACTGTGCCAAATCTATTGTGACTAATGCTGCACTATGTGCCTGAGCTTACTGAAATTAACAGGGTGTTCAGGTCTGATCCCCAAAACACATCTGCATCTCAGAGACTAGTTCCTTCCTAAGCTCTGCAGTATGCTGAGAGGTTCTGCATATGTGAAACCACCCTTCTCAACTGAGATGACCATTTCATAGAGAGCACAGACCAAGTCCGAAAGGGCTATACAGCCCCTAAGCACCCTACCCTCCACTATAAAGATCTGACACTGGATAGAAGGGGGAAGGACGTTTACTACTGGATTGTGGGAATAAAGGGAAAGAGGCCAGGGCTTCAGCTACACACAGGGGTGAACTGAACTCCCACTCAAACAGTAGTTCAACCCCCCATGCCCTCCAGCTGCTTTACTATCAGCATCTATTCCTTTTATTGAAGCCTCCTTTGAGGAATGCCTAAACTTCCCAAAGAAGAGTTATAATTGTGACCTTTATTCTGTGGACACAGTCCTAAGAGGGTTATTTTGGTACACTTATTTGAGCCCTGTGCTCTGGTGGGACTACTCTATAGGTCAGCTAGCACAGATTACCTGTTAGACACCCGACTGACTCGAACACTGTTGCCAAACCCTTATTATCTTACTGCTATATACAATGTCATGGAACAAGTTTCCCCAAGTGCTTTCTAAAATTATAGCCCCTCACTTCTCTTGCTATGTTGAATCATCTCTTACCAAAGCATCTAGCTCTTCCCCATCCAAAGAACTCTCCACGAACAGCACTGTCACATTTAAACAAAAACTTGAGGTACTCAGTTTAAAGCAGGCCTGCCAATTTTACTGCTTCTTGGCCCTTTCTACTGCCTATCAGGAAACTGAACCAGGCTACTGCTTTTCCAGTGCCTGCTTCAGTAAACAGAAATATAATTGGAGATCAAGTTATAACAGCGTGTGTGTGCGCGTGCGCGCGCATGTCCCAGTCCTCAAATATTTAAGAGAGTCAGTGAATGTTTTTGCTGTGTTGACTATCCAAGCTAAGATTTGCCTGATGCTCTCCCAAGACCCACTCTTAGTGCAGAACACCCTAATGCCTACATTTGAGAACTGCCCCACACAAAGCTCATTTAACAAAAACTAAGTGTTAGTGGGAGTTGCATGTAAACAAGAAGACCATAACATCCAGGAAGTGATTGGTTGAGGTGACAGATAACATATGAAACAAACACCCCTTCCTGCAGATCACACAGACCCCAGGCACAGCCTGCACTCCCACCCAATGCCAGTCAGCTTTCCTCCTATGGCTTGTGCCTAATAGCATCTGCAGAGGCAAAGTCACCAAAAGCAAATCAAGGGTGCCTTTGTTCTCTGGATCTACATTCCTCCAAAGACCCAGACTGGCTTGACTCTTCTCCCCTCTACCTGGGAGTTTTAAAGGATGGCATCCCTTCTAAGCCACAGCACCCAAAATGCAGCCCATGACTTATCTGCAGACTGTGGAGACCTAATGTGCCCATCTCTCTTCCTGTAACTGGGGAGAAAAATCTGAGCACAGGGTGATTGTTTTTAATTGCTGAAGAACTGGGACAAGCAACAGGTTGTACATGTCTAATGAGGAAGCAACCAGAGCAAGTAAGGTTGCAAAAATATTTTTTTAAATATGTAAATTGCATGCAAAGTAGGAGTGACCTTCAAGCTCCTGAGCTCTCAAGATGACCATGCATTGGCCCCCTCCATTTTGCCATACCTTTCACATTGAGTGTCTGGAGTTGGGCAAGGTCCCCTATAGACTCTGGAAGAGATTTTAGGAGATTCTTTTCAATATTTAGGACCTAGGATATTAAGAGAGAAGATATTTAGTGATTCAGGATGAAAGTCTGCCTGCCTGTGCTGTGCCAGGAGCATCTACAAGCCTCTGAGGACAGTCTGGAAATAAGTTCAGGCAACTGTTGTTCAGGCAACAATGCTCTTGGAGAGCCACTTCCTAGTCATTCTATTCCCACTGACTCGCTCTGAAGGGATTTTTCTACTAGCAGTCTCTAACAGCACAGTTCTGCTGAATGAGAACCTGCAGCGCTGCCTGTCACAAGCTAGACCCAGTTTGGCCAACCTAAGCAATGGGGATCCCAGTTTACCGGCGAGAGAAGAACAAGGCACTGAATCTACTTACAGCACAGGAAAAACCCCTTTTGTCATTGCATAATGCCCATCTGCCTTTGTGCAGAAAAGCAAGCTGGCTAATGAGTAATGTCCTAGCACTGAAGATGCACATGAGGCACAGCCCACAAGCTATAATCAGCTGGGTGTGATGAAGCAGTACCCTTTGTGGAGCTGTTATAGATATATTCAGAAGAGGATTATATTGAACCACAGGCTGAGGACAAATTAACCTATAACAGCCATAGCTGGCTTGGAGTGTTCAGGTGCTTATTGTATTTAATCCAGCAGAACTACCAGTATTTGCCAATGCTGCTGGTTTATTCAAGGCTTGGTTTATTCATGCTTTGTCTAGCATCTTACTGTGAATCATATAACAGGCAAAGGAGAAATTCAGATCAGCCAGGAACTTCCAAAAGAACTGATCTTTTACCACTAGTTTCCTTAGAGGTGCACCAATACATTGGTCCAATATTGGATCAGCACCAATATAAAGAAAATTGGCTGTATTAGAAACTGACCCGACGCAGCCAATAATTTGTCTGATAAATGCCCGTGCATGCACACAGCTGCACTGCAGCACACAGGCAGCGAGGAGCACAGTCTGGCAGCTTGGAGAGCTGCATGCAGCTAGTAAGTCTGGTGTGGTAGAAGGGGAGAGAGGAGGGAAGGGGGGGAGGGAGGAGGGAAGCAGGGGGCAGGGCACAGATCAATGCCCCCTGCCGTGAGGGAGAAGTGGGGCTGGGGCAAGCACTGGTATGGGATGGAGCCGTGGCTCCTTTGCGGGGAGGGCAGTTCCCACCACTGTGCACACCCTGGGTGGGGATGGGGGGAGGTGGGGCATGTGGCCCCGGATTTGGTGTGGTGGGATGGGATT
>NW_017729011.1:3844035-3857226 GCF_001723915.1 Gavialis gangeticus
AGGGAGAAGTGGGGCTGGGGCAAGCACTGGTATGGGATGGAGCCGTGGCTCCTTTGCGGGGAGGGCAGTTCCCACCACTGTGCACACCCTGGGTGGGGATGGGGGGAGGTGGGGCATGTGGCCCCGGATTTGGTGGGGCAGGGGGGGAGGGCTGCAGCTGTGGGCTGGAGGTGTGGCTGCGCCAGGCTCTTCTTGGCAGAGGCTGGGCTCTGGGCAGGTAGCAGCAGCAGCACTGGGAGGGGGCTACAAGGGAGGGGGCTGCAACCAGCCCAAATTTCGCTGTAGCCCCCACCATAGCCCCCTCCCAGTGCTGCCACCGGTTCAACCCTTACCTCTCCCCATGTGCAGGGAAGAGCTGGGGCTGCGCTGGGTGGGTGGAGGACGTAGCGCTGGGAGGAGGAGCTATGGCAAAATTTGGGGTGGCTGCAGCTACCCCCATAGCCCCCCTCCCAGTGCTGCCGCTGCCTGCCCCAAGCCCAGCCAGTGCTGAGAAGAGCCCGGCACGGCCCCAACTGCAGCCTGCAGTTGCAGCCTGCCCCCTGCCCTGCACAGATCTAGAGGGCACACCCCCCCTCCCCCATGCCCTCTCAGGGCGCGTGCAGTGGCGGGAGCTGCCCCCCCTACCCCCAGATGAGCGGCAGCTCTGTACCTGCCTTGCCCTGTCTGGGCAGCGTCTACCCCAGCCTCATTCCTCCCTCACTGCGGGGGGTGTTGATCTACACCCCCAATGCCCCTTCCCTCCCCCATCCTCTTCCACCACACCAGACTTAAAAAACTGCACGCAGCTGTATTGGAAATTGGATTGGTATTGGCCGATATGCCTTCTTAAAAATTGGCTATTGGTATCAGCCCCCAAAATCTCTATTGGTGCACCCCTAATTTTCCCGGTTACTTTAGTTACAAGTTAGCCTAGTCTTCAAGAGGCACTGCAACCATCCCTTCTCATCTGAGACTAACAGAAATCTCCATGTTTATTGGAGAAGACTATCTGGGCTCTCAGTTGAAGTATAAGGTAAAATACAATCCCCCTTTTGCTGGCAGATGCTGATATAGATCTGCTCCTTCCTGCAATATGATCCCTGACTCCATCACCAGAGAATCACACAAAGGACACAGCACGTGACTCCAGCAGAGCAGGCAGTTGGTCCCTCAGAGGCTACATGCTTCCTGTACAATGGTTTATAAAAAGGGGACCTCAGCCTCACTGAAGGCAGGTTTCTCATAGGGCTGCACAATGTTCATGGACCCTTTTATTTCCCATACAATGTATGCAGTCTTGAATTTTTTAATGTTTTTCCTTATTTTTCAAGGAGACAAACTTCTTGTTCTCATAAGGGATCTTGTCACAGAATGCCTGCTAACTTCCTGGAGCTACAAATTTCAATGAATACCAACATCTTTTAGGGCAAGGGCACACTGTGAAAATGGAAGGATACTTGCTCTCTTCCTCCACCAGAGCAGGGGCAGGCAATTATTTCGGGTGGAGGGCCACTTACCAAGTTGTGGCAAGCTGTCAGGGGCCACATGGGTAGCCCCGCCCCTTGACAGGTACCCTGCCTGCTGGTCACAATCTTGGGACCAATGTTTCAATGTCTTGGGACCAATGTCCCAAGGCCAGCACCAGTGGGGCCCAGAGCAGGGTGCAGGCTGGCAGGGGTATGTGGGGCCGGGCTGGGATGCACCAGCAGGGACAGGGGAGAGCTAGCCCAGCTCCACAGAGCTCCTGCTGGCTGAACTGGGACACGGGTGCAGGCCCTGCTCCTGCACCCGCTCATTCCATGTCCCCCCAGCCCCCTGTACAGGTGGGGGGCAGCGTGCAGCCCCGACGCCCTGCTCGCCAGCAGGGAAGGAGTTGGTGCTGAGTGTGGGGAAAAGTGGCCCCTCCCCTGCCCCGTGGCCAGGGCTTCCTGCTGCAGCTGCTCGCAGCCCACATGGTTCCCCACCAGAAGACCCTGCAAGGCCCTGCTGGGGCTTCGGCTGGCGTGGCGGGGGCGGGAGGGCCCTGCTGTTGAAGGAACCCTCTAGGGCTTCCCCTGGGTCTTACTGCCTTTAGTTCCTGTTATCTTTGACTCCAAGCACAGATAAATTTTAATATTTAATAATTTAATATTCTATTTTGCCCACCCCTGCACTAGAAAGAGAACACCAAAAGAGATGTACTTGCCACATCGGGACTGTGACTGTCCACACTACTGCACCTATAGATACTGCAGAACCAGGGTATTTGAAAGAAGCAAAAGGACTGGGAATTTTACCCCTTGTCTGCTTGCTATTATGATGTAGCTACATTGCTAGAACTTGTCCCAGGCAGTCTGAAGGCTAGTCCCTGCTACACTGGATTAAACAGGTACAAAATGATGCTATGTGCCTGCTTTGCCTCATACTAATATTGTTCTCCAACAGCTAAAATAATTGTAGTGAAAATCAAGTGCATGAAAAGGAACTGGCACAGTGAGGCCTATCATTTAGTAACCTGGTTAGCTATTTGATAGCAATAAACAGCAATATTCACAGTGTCCTACAATCCAGACTCACACTGTACAGACTTTACCTGGAGAAATGTCAGTTGACCAATATCAGCAGGAAGTGATGTCAACTGGTTGTCATGGAGATCTAAAACCTGGGAAAGAAGATTCCATCATCAGCTCAGCTTGTGAAGGAGCATCACATTTCAAGCATGAGAGCAGATGAACTGGACAGCAGTGAAGGTTTCTCCCAGGTTAGAACTTTCCAAAGGGCCTGCACATGTCAGGTGCCCATATCCTGACTTTTGATGGGAGCTAGATACCATATTCTTGAAGGGTTCTGGAAAATGCCAGCCTCTGTAAATAAACAGATTCACAATTGTGTTGGCAAATGGAGCAGGGCTGAGAACCCTGGTTATGAAAGTCTCTTTATACCCACTGAACAGGTAAAGTAATAGCAGTGCAGTACTATCTATCCAACCCATCACTATACTTCCATTAGGATATAGAAGGTCCACCACTGCAGGACAGAAGAGAGTCCATCCCCATGGCCTCTTTAGTCAAAACTGACTACAAGCTGAGGGAAGCAAATGGCAAGAAGGACAATTAATTCCTGGGGTTCTCATTTCACCTAAATTATTCACAAGCCACCAGATGGTAAAGACTTCTTACCACTAAAGTGAAAGTGAACTTGTAACCTCACTGAGAAAGGGTTTACACTGCCAATCTCCAGTTTCAAAAGTCAGTGAAACTGGACAGCGTGTCTTGGATGACTGCATTTTAACCCAGAACGTGTGCAGAACAAAGAGTGTGGACTCCTTGCTGCAGGGTCACAGGTTACCTTCACAGTTATGAGACTCTGAATGCTGCAAGACTTTGGAACCAGAGATGTTAGGTTATTTGTATGAACAATCAGCACCTGAGGAGAAAAAGCGATTGGCGTAAGGTCACAGAATACATCACAAGTTCAAACACGCACATTCTTTTGGATTTAATTTTGTTATCTAGAAAGGGTTCAAACCTGATTAAATTAAATATTAAATCATTCTTTAGGGGAGGCTGGATTCAGTAGTATGACTGGATTGAAATAGGGGATCTGGATAATTTTTTTCTACCAATAATCACATGTGGTTATGCAGACTACGAATGAATGTATCATATCTCATGCATCATGGAGTAAGTTGATTCCTGAAGGTGTACAAGAAGGATTCTTGCATGTCCCTCAATATACAATATTGCACAATTGGACACGTTCGTTATGAAAGAGAGATTTCACAGTTCTTGGAAGCATCCATATGTAGGCACTTCAAATGCTATCATAATATTTGAAGTAATAATACCTTTTTCTGCAAGACCTTACATGTTGCAAAAGCCCCATAAGGAATCTAAAAATGAAATACAAAAATAGTTCAGTACATAATAAAAATATTAATACACATTGCAACATGGTATTATCTTTCAAAACCACACATCAATAGAACTGAACAATCGGCTCTTATTAAAAACCCAAATGGCTGGCCTCTGGCATTAGTCAGTAGTTGGTCCTAGGTACCAGCACCTCACTGCACTGCTCTGAATCTCAAACAATTTATAATGATTCTCAGTAGAATTATAGAGACTTCAGGGTAATGGAGAACAGACTCTGAAGCCTGGGCAGAAGTCCAGACCTTCAATACTTTAATGTCCAGAGTGCTGATATCCTGGAAGCCAAGGTACATTTTAAATGAATCATTATGCAGAACAGCATAATAATATTTTGTCATAATCCTGGTACACACTCTGTAGGGGACTGAGTGGGAAAGGGAAGAACCTAGTTTTTATGTAAGTTGGTGCCTGTATATAGGAGATAAACAGAAAGGTGATGTTACAGCGGAGTAGCCTATACCAATCCAGAGCACATTACTGCAACATGGTACTGTGTGAAAAAGGACAGCTTTTATTTTGACTTTGTCTTGTTGTGCTTAATAGAGAAGTGACTTAAGATAAAATAACTAAACTCATCCAATTAACGAACGGGTCAACTAATGTTGCAAGTCACATAAGGAACACACCTCTGGGAGTTCACACTTTGATATATCAAGAATGTCATCAGCACCAGCTTCTTTTGCCTAGAAAGAGATAGAGAGGGGGAAAAAAGAGAGAAAAGTGGGACTGCATTGTTAGAATAATAAAATACACGAACAGTCTTGTTCTTGTTGGCTTAACCGCCCTGCTGACCTCTCCTTAGAAAATATAATTAGAGCTGTCTGCTATAGCTCTGCAAGCCATGGAAAACATAAGCAGTAAAGTTATTCCATAGTCATAAGTCCAGCACAGGTCATGCAATCAAGAACAAATATGCCAAGATAAAAACATTGTGTTCCTAAGTGAAGTTCTGCATTAAGAACAGGTTCCTTTTAATTAACAGAAAATATAGAGATGTTTGGTTCTCTAGAATTTGAGAGAGGTGTCATGCACAATGCAGAGTGGCACTCTACAGGGGCGACTGTACAAATACCACCTCTAACCCAACAGATCTACTTCCTTTCTGTATTCAGAATTAGATTTGCTGCCTATAGGAACAAAAATAATTGAGTTTGTTTTACTCCCATTAGTCCTCTAGAACCAGAACAGATAAAAGCTGAGGTTCATTCCCTTCTCAAATAAAACACTGTACAGTGTTTGAGTCTGCAGTACCTGTAAAATACTTGCTATACCTACATGTGATGAGGTTACATTCCCAGTGACAGTGTAACTTGGTATAGTAAGGACCCTGTCAGGGGTCAGAGTGGAAAGAGCATAGCTTATCTTGGTGCCAAGGGTAACTCTGCACAGCTGGTGAATAGGAAGGAAGTTAATAAATTATAAAGAGACTTTTAATTTAATAAGGTAATATTATGCAGCACCCTTTCACTGACATTCAATATAGCCATAACAACTCACTCCCCTGCAATTCTGGCTAAACTGCAGTGCAGGTAGATGCTTCAACTGTGATTTATGATTGGCTTCCCACACAACTGGACGGCATTTCTCTGGCTGAATGCAACAGGTTAACTTCAAATGCTGCATCCAATTAATTCCAAAATTTTAAGGAATATTCTACAAATCAATGGGCAGAACTATATTGATCTGGGGAGAAAATGGGAAAGCCACAAGGGGGAAATGGTGGACAGGGGGATTCCCAGTTTTAGCTTCAAGCCCCTCTGTTATCAAATAATTAGTTGATGACAACAGCTAACACCATTCAGCATAACAATAACCTTATTTCATCTCTGCTTATCCACCCAGTAGAGTTTAACATGCTGACACCTTCAATGACATCTTCCAGACATAAAGACAGAAAAGAAGTAGAAATGGTGGAGGAAGGAGCAACACAGTAAGAAACCCTGGTTTTGGGGGCAAGAGGGCAATGAAGACATGCACAGGACCCTGGGTAAGGAAGGAGCTTGGGGATCCTACCTTAAGGGGAGGAGGAAGGATGAGAGGAGGGAATGAGGTAGAAAATGTTAGCACACAAGGAGCTTGGGGTATATGGAAGAATGCAAGGAAGTTGACCTTTAGGTGCAATGATGTGTGTGGCTCCCTAGTCATCATTCCTACTACATTAAACCCTAGCAATGAAAATGATATTGGATCTTGTTACTAGAAGCACTTTTATTCAAAAGATTGGCTCTAGAAGACAAAAAAAAAAAGCATGGCTGCCAAACTTACCAGGCACATTTGGTATTCAAGGCGCTTCCGGGCATCATCACTAGGCTTCTTTTTACGGAAGAAGAGTGGCATCTTTCACTTTTCACTGCAGCTCCGTCTCAGTAGCAGAAAGAGATCAGTGTAAACCAAGGCAGGGGGGGTATGGAACAGGCATCTGACTGGGAGCCTAGACTGAGAGAAAAGCACTCGAGTAAGTAGAGAGGAGAAAATCATCGTTGCTGCAGTCATCTTTATTTAAGCCTCAGTTCTGCAAGATGAGCCATGCAGACCTGCTCTGGCACCCACAAACAGCCTCACTGCAGGAGTACTAAAGCCACTGTTCAAGGCATTAGTGAAACCTGGAATATTGCATAGGCTTCTGATCACCGTGTGTTTAAGAGAAAGGAAACTAGAACAGGGTCAAAGGAGGACAATCAGGAGAATGGAGAGGAAACTAAGAGAGCTTGACTTGTCTAGCCTCTCAACCCAAAAAAAAGGCAGGGAGGGGATATGACTGCTGCCTCAAAACAAATAAGGAAGGTAAACCAAAAAGGAAGGAGGACTATTTAAGTTGGAACAAAATGTTGGCACAAGAACAAGTAGATATAAACCCACCATGAATAAAGTTAGACTGGAATTTATAAGGCTTCAACCACTAGAGTGAGGCTGTAGATGAGCCTTCCAGGAAAAGGCAAGAGACTTGGCGGGTCTTAAACTGGAGCTGAATATAGCATGTGAATGTGGTTGTATGATGCAACTGCCTGTGATACACTTCATGATACAGGACATCCCCTCCGATTTTTGTTTTATGTTCCGATGAAGGAAGTAGGACTCCATGCAAACGCAGGGATTGTTCCAATAGGGAATTTTTTTTGCCCCTTGGCACTGTTTCTGCTAGTACAAGGGATTATTTTAAACTTTTAAATACAATATTTGCCTTGTGCCTAAAACCCCTGTTTACACATTTGCTTTTTAGACAAAATCTAAGTTGATTTTATCTCCCCAGTATTAATTACTCAGTGCATGGAGATATTTTGCTTCAGTTGCTTGCAGTTTAAAGCCCATTTTCAGTTAATGGTCTTAAAGAAAGTATAACTTAGGTTTTCAATCATTTAATAATAGATATTACCAGCAAACTGAATCACAAGAACCCAAATCTACTGAAACTGACTGCTGCTGCTGCCTTAGTCATACACTACTACAAGAAGCTACAGCAGGGGCGGGCAATTATTTTGGGCAGACGGCCACTTACTAAGTTTTGGCAAACCATTGAGGGCCACATGACAGGCAGCCAGGGGCAGATAAATATTAATTTTCTTAATTTTGGGGGGGGCCCCGCGGGCCGGATAGAATGGCCTGGCGGGTTACATCCAGCCCCCAGGCTGCATTTTCCTCAGCCCAGAGTTGCAGGAACTGAAGCCTTGTTCACAGTACAAAGTCCTGCTGGCGTAAGTACATCAGCTGGGAGCATGAAGAGATTACACCCCATACCCAATGCACCTCTGCTTTCAAAACTCCTGGTATGGCTGCAGCTCTGCCAGCAGTAGGAAGATTTTGGCTATTCAGGGAAGCTGATGTAACTCCGATAGCAGAAAAACCCCTTCTGTCAGCACAGCTTTGTCTACATCTCGTAGTTAAAGCAGCAGCCTTGTAGAGAGACTAAATCTAAATGTCAAACTGCAGCTCCCTGCAAAAAAGGCCTCTAAGCTCAAGATGGAGCATTTTGTGCAGATTTTTCAGAACCTATTGCCATTCTAAATAGAAGGTTGACCTTGTTTCAGTGATTTATAGACACTATGAGACACATCTGGTATTCCTGTATTAAATATTAATCATAAAAGCAACACTGCATTCATGCAACAATAGCATAGGAATGGAGAGAGATGTTAGTACCTTAGAACCACCCCAAACCTTGGAAATGAGACCTGAACTCACAACAGTATTATAATTTGCTATTGCACTTTGAATGTTACCAGCACTTGAGACAGGGAACGTTATTTCCAAGACGTTCTGGGATACAAAACAGCTAAGTCTAAACAAATGCTTTCAGATGAGCTACGAATGGGAGTACACATTAGAGATGCAGTGTTATCATCAACGTATATAGCATTTATTGTCCTAACTAGTCAACTGCTCGTCAAGAATGACTGGGGGGGGCAGTGGGCGGGGACACAGCCCTGGCCAACCCCCGGTCCCGCTGCAGTGGCAGGGGAAAGGGAGGAGCGGGCCCAGGCCTGATGCAGGGGAGGACTGGGCCCAAGGGTGGGGAGAAGCCAGGCCACTGCGGCAGTGCAGGGGCAGCAGCGGGCCCAGGCCCACGCAGAGCAGCAGGGGTGGGGAGGAGTGGGCCCAGGCCTGATGGGGGCAGGAGGCTTGCTCCTTCCTGCCCGCTCCCCACAGCTGCTGTGGTGGGCTGGGCTGGGCCGGGCTGGGCTGGGCCACGCCAGGCCAGGCCAGGCCCACTGCCCCCTCCCACTGCCACGGCGGGCTGGTTTTTCCCTTAGCTCGGCTTCAGCCAATCTGTTTGTCAGACAGAGTGTGAATAAAGCATTACAGACAGACAGACAGACTTAGACTTTTATATTAGAATAATGGGATCATCAGGGACCCACCCACATTATAAAGATATGAAAGAACAAACTAGTTATGAAATTAAAAGTATTAAATATGAGGAGGCTTTAATTCTTTCAACACCACCTTACAATTGTACAACCCAGAAGAAACAAGGACAGAGAGCACAAAATGCAGTTAGCCAGTGCAATGATCTGGCCATCTGTGTGGCCCCTTACAGGTTTATGGCATATAACACTAGATGAAAATTTACACACACCCACAACCCAGTGGCACTGGATCAATATAAAGGTTTACTGGCAGATGTTTGTTGCAACTGGACTCACAATCAGAAGTCCTTGAGAAGTGCATGCCCATTACGACACTGCATTTTATCCTAAACACATCACACGTTTTGGAAATGTTTGTAAAACTTTTGGCTGCAAAATTGGTAACATTTTCATCTCATTCCATCTTCAAAGACAAGCTCCCCTAGATAACAGGGACCAAGTGTATATGGCTGTAGTATGGGAGGAATGTTAAAAATACTACATTTTAAAGACCTCTAAAAAATTAACAATACTTTTCTTTACATAACAGTATGGGAATTTCAGTCTGCTATTGCAGTCTTCCTTGGGATACAAATATGTAGTGGGCATCCTAAGGGAAAGCATATAATTTTGCCTTTCCAATGGTATGAAGCACCTGTTTCTATCCCCACTCAGACATAAGATGTTGGCCCTTAAATATGCCAATGGTCCAAGACAAAAAAAATTTGCTCACCCTGTACTTCATTGCTGCACACTATGGAAGGGGAAATTCCAAAGGTTGTCCAGCAAGTTGTTTTTTTCTTTTTAATGGCACTCAGACACTACTCCGTTGCTCAGTGATTCATCCAACAGATGCGAGTTATGGGCACACCATTCATGACTCAAGCATGTGATAAATTGAATGCATCACATGCATATTATTTTTTAATAAATGCTATGTACCTGCATGAATGGAAGATATATCATTTTATTATAGACAGGGCTGATAGTGCCACCTCCTATTAAAGCTTCCTGGCACTTCCTATTGCAACCCTATGCTCTTTGGCTGCTTATAAGTTTGGCAAACTCTAGGCATAGAAGCTGAAATATTTAATTCTGGGTGCTTTAGTCTAACCATTTTTGTGTCAACCAAAATAGTTCAGCCATTTGGGAGAAGGAGGTTAAAAAAATAAGTTGTTTATTATCAAATTTTGCTGACTCTTTTCTTTTAAATGCTCTATGATCTGCTTGGTTTGGAACAGGGACTTGAAATCTCATAAGAACTGGCTTCCAGGCTAGTACTGTGAAAATCCACCAAAATTTGGCAAAGCTACAGGCCTTTGAAAAAACAGAATAAAACCTCAAATCCTGAAAACTCTGTAGTCTGTGTACACTGAATAGCCTCCGGTCTCTCACAACTCCTAGATCTCCTTTGTAGGTCCAACACATGACCACACTGTACACGTTCTGTTCCCACAGGGTGAAGGAACACACTCCATCCAGGACTACCAGAGCCATGCCAGACTTGCCCTGTAGCAGCTACTTTGGGCACTAGTGGAACAAGGTGCAAGATACTGGAGTGAGGAGCTTGTCTCCTTTGTCCCTTCAATAATCTCCCCGCTGGCACTCAATAATCACCCTGCTGGCACCCAGGCAGAGTGGAGTAGGAAGCTGCTTGAACTAAATGAAGATAGAAAAATAAAAGCGGGACCAGGAAGAAAGTAAATGGACTGGGGTAGGGAGTCTGGTGAGAGCGGGACTGGAGTTGGGTGGAAAGAGACTGGAACCTCTGTGGAGGACAGATTACAGACGGTACAAGGATCTAGAGGCAGAGAAGACGACTGACTGTGATTAACTAGTCAAGATATCAGTGCCTAGAAACTAGTTCAAGATGGGTATAGGAAGAGAACTGGGACTGGCTGGGCAAAGGGACCAAAGCAGGAAGACAGCAGAGGCAAACTGAGCTGAGATAGAAAGAGTAGCTAAGAGCCGGTGTACACAAGAGAGAAAAATAGCAATGATATCATTTAAGACTGTGTAATGCATATGCACAAGCCTGAATCAAGGTTGTTTTTTTTTCAACTGTTGAGAGCTAGACTGTACAATGGTAGTAATGTTTCCTGAACAAAGCTTGTGTATATGCATGTGTCATTTTAAAGACATCATTTAGATCCCAGAACTATCCACTTGGAAACTGCACAGCCATGGGATAAAATCCATTTATCATGCACCTAAGTTCATGTGCTGTAGGCATGCAAAGAAAGATCATTACTGCCAGCTCAATACTAGATGCATATAAATGTGTCACTACATTTTGAAACACGTCTATAACCACTACGTAAAATCATTCATATTTAAAGCTACAACTACCCTGCATGTATGGAAATCCATTCCAAGGGCAGAAAGGGGCTCTTTCACAACGGCTTATCCACACCAAGGCATTTATACTAAAGTACAATCCTCTGATAGAAAAGTTTTGATGTCATCTCTTCAGTGTAAATGCATTCAAATGGACACCATTACACATGGGAAGCATGTGGTCAGCATTTTGGAGGTGCATCCCATGTGCATTTGCAAAGCTCTCACAACCCACCCACTGTCCTCATGGTACATGGCAGAAGGCGGCTTCTGGGTTCAAACTCCAGGGGTATGTCTATATATTCTCTGACAGCACACTCAAGGGAGTTGCTGAGAAATATGTTGTGCCCTCCTACCCCACATGTACCGAGTAGAAATGAGCTGGTGAGGATGTCCGCTGCGGTGCCCTCTACTGCCACTCTTGAGATCTCGTCTCCAGCAGGTATGAGAGTGATGGCTAAGGGTGCTGCCAGGGCATCTTTACTGCCTTACTTCCAGATTTGGTGCATGGAAACATGCAGGAACACAGAGGCCGGATATACTTCTCAGTGGCACTCTCAAGAATCCCATGGAAGTGGTACAGATATATGCTAAAAGTCCCATGAGGCTTCCCTCTCTTCCCCATGAGACTGGGCTCTCTTCAAGTAGACAGCACCGTTTTCAAACTCATAAAAGACTGTCATACATGAGACATCTCTGAATGCTATGCTGCCATAGGTCAGGAACATGCTGCAGTTTGCTTGGATGTCACCCAGAGTCCCACAGCTTTGCAAGTCACCCACCAATCTACCAAACTTAAATAGCTGGCGCAACAGCAGTTACAGCTTTCTCCTTCCTGCCTCCATTGCAACCTAGAGAACGGTAAGAACATAGATGAGGACACGGAGGATGACTGTGTTGCAAGGCACTTCAGTGCTCTGCGCCTATAAAGAGATACAGGTGCTGGATGCTGGGGCAACCGCAGTTAGTCAGCTGACTGGAAGGGGGCAGGGCCTGACCTATATATATAATCCAGGCTGAGGCTAGGGAGCAGTTCTCTGCTAGCAGCCATGGGAGAAGGAGCTCTGCTGGAGTAAGCAGAGCAGAGCAGCCTGATGGCCTGAGCTGTTTCTGTTCAAGGATACCAGGTGGAGAAAGCCCTGGTAGGGATTTGAATGATGGTTAGCCAGATGGCTTAGATTTTATGTTATAGCCCAGGAGCTTGAGTTTTCTGTTTGTAGTTTTTATAAAACTGGAGGACCGGGTGAGGCTATAAGGGGTTGGAGGAGACCTCATAGGGGCTCTACAGTAGTGTGGGGACCCCAGTGCTGGAGGGGGCACAACATTCAGGGGTGCACTGACCCCAGCCCTCAGAAGGGGCACAGAGGATTGGGGGGCCAGGTAAGGCTGAGGCTGCTGGAGCCCCACAGTAAATTTAAGACCTGAGGAGGGGATTTGGGAGCCAGGCATGGCTACAGCCACCTGAGGCCCAGTTGCGAGAAGCCCCAGAGTGGGCACGTGCGAGAAGCCCCAGAGTGGGCACTTGCTTTCAGACCCGAGGAGGGGATTCGGGGGCCAGGCACGGCTACGAGAAGCCCCAGCGCGGGCACGTGTGAGAAGCACCAGAGCAGGGAGCTCGCGACAAGCCCGGGAGCGGCAGTGAGGGGCGCGGGCGGTGCGACAAGCCCGGTAGCGCCAGCGCGGGCACGGAAAGGAAATCGACCAAACAACATCTGGGACATCTGCAAGGCTTGAGGTGTGGTACAGGGGTGGTTGGAGCCACACATAGCCCATAAGGCTGGGGTGCACCAAGTCAATCAATACAGAACAGGGGCCAGGATAAACCAGAGCGCTGTGTCCAAGGGGACAAACGGCAACCTCCCTTATAAAATACATAACATCAAAGACGTGGCGGGCGAGAACGAGGGTGCTTTATCTCAAACTTGGCACGGTAGGGGACGTTAGGAGAGATCACGGCCACTCCTAGGACCCTGCGCCGTGACAGACAGCAAGGAGAAAAACTGGGCTCAAATGAGTCCAGCCAGGTAGTCATCATGCCTCTTCTTAAAGATCTCTAGGGTAGGAGCCAGCACCATTTCCGTTAGAAGTTGGTTCCAGATCCTAGCCGCCCTAACTGTGAA
>NW_017729011.1:3857337-3859154 GCF_001723915.1 Gavialis gangeticus
TCACCCCAAATTTTGGTATCATCAGCAAACTTAAACAGGTTGCATTTCGCCCTGTCGTCCAAACTGCTGATGCCTCTTCTCCCCAGGGTTAGAAGGTCCACGATTTCGGTAGAGATCCAGCTGGAAAGGTGAGAAGTTGCCACGGCATGGGGGCCACAAAGCCTGCAGAGGAGCTACTTCATGCAGGACTGTACAACTTCCCTAGCAACCAAGGGCACTAACAAGTCACGGACCAGTTAAAGCCGAGCAAACAGCTGCAAGTTTTGTCAAAGTGGAAACCTGGCCAAGGACAGCGAGATGGTCAGAAAAAGGGTGATATCAATCTGCCGGTCTGGGGGTGTTTATGCAGACTGGGTTTTAGAAAAAGATGCGACCATGAACAACTGCGCTGTCACCGACCTTGCTGTCCTTGTGCTCAAAGGAAGTCTACCCACCCCCTTCCAAACATGAACTTGGGAATAAAACTTCATGAGTTGGCTGGACCAAGTTGTGGGACAAGGTGAGCATGCTGGAGAGGAGGGACAGAATCCAGCTAGATCTAGACAGGTTACAAGGGTGGGCGGATGAGAATAGGATGGAATTCAACGCAGACAAGTGCAAAGTGCTGCATCTAGGGAGAAGGAACGAGCAACACAGCTATAGGCTGGGGAATACCCTTCTTGTCAATGGAAAGGGATCTTGGTGGCGGAAAGGGATCTTGGAGTCATAGTTGACTCCAGGATGGACATGAGCTGCCAATGTGAGGAAGCAGTCAGTAAGGCTAACTGCACCTTGTCGTGCATCTACAGATGCATCACGAGCAGGTCCAAGGAGGTGATCCTTCCCCTCTATACAGCATTGGTCAGGCTGCAGTTGGAGTACTGCGTCCAGTTCTGGGTGCTGCACTTCAAGAGGGATGTGGCTAGCATTGAGAGGGTCCAGAGAAGGGCCACTCGCATGGTCCAGGGGCGGTGGGGCAGGCTCTATGAAGAGAGGGTAAAGGACCTGAATCTATTCAGCCTCCATAAGAGAAGGCTGAGAGGGCATCTGGTGCCTCTTTACAAACTCACCAGGGGGGACCAGCAAGAATTGGGGGAGGCTCTGTTCCCCCTGGCACCACCCGGGGTTACTAGGAATACGGCCACAAATTGTTAGAGAGAAGGTTCAGGCTGGACATCAGGAGACGTTACTGTACAGTTAGGGCTGCCTGGCTCTGGAATGGACTCCCAAGGGAGGTGGTGCTCTCTCCTACCCTGGGGGTCTTCAAGAGGAGGCTGGACAGATATTTGGCTGGGGTGATATGATCCCGGCACCTGTTCCTGCCCTGGGGCAGACGGTTGGACCTGACAATCTGTTTAGATCTCTTCCAACCCTAAGCACTATGATACCATGACACTACAAACCAAGGACGAAACATCGGTATGGGATTTATGGCCCCACGATGGATTTTAAACCTGAACGCTTGCTAAGAAAAAAATTTCCAACTATTTAGTTGGTGTCATAAAAGAGATTGCATTTACCGGAAGACCCTTGTCTGCCCAGCTCCTGAATACTTCCCACGCGAGGCAAGCGACGCTGACCCCCCACTTCCTGCTTTGACAGGCCTTGATCTCCCCGGACCCTGCTTTCCTCCTGCCAACGGTGCCCTGGAGAACTAGAACTGGCCTCGGCCTCCCCGCGAGCCCGGGCAGCGCCCGCACCACCTCCCCTGGCACAGCGCAGGCGGCAGCGGGCGAGCGCACCGCAGCGACACCCGGGGCTGGGCCAGGAGCCCAGCTGGGCGGGGGTTCGCCCCGGGCTGCCCGCGGGACCCGCGTGAAGGCAGCGAGCCCCACCCC
>NW_017729011.1:3859223-3880459 GCF_001723915.1 Gavialis gangeticus
CCCACCCCACCCCCCACGGCTGACGCCGCGGCTGCGGCCTCGGCTCCGCGACCCTCCCCCGGTTGCGCTGGACTCACCGCCGCTGTCACCGGCACCGCGGGTTCCTGAGCGCCCCACCCCGCCCGCCACGTGACCACCGCACCACAGAGACTGATCAGAGCGTCTCCCTCCCCAGCCAGCGCGCTCCTGGGAGCGTGAGGCAACTGGGGAGGCCGAGCCGGGTCTACCCTTCCCCAGCTGGACCCGGCCCACACCCAACATGGAAGCCACGCCTTCCTGACGGGGCTCTTGCCCACACCCAACATGGGAGCTACGCCTTCCTGCTGGGCTTTTGCCCTCAAGTAACATGGCGGCCCACAGGGGCTTATCTCGCGAGATTTCACCCACTATATCTCGCGAGGGGGCGGTGTGCTCGGTCTCTTCCGTGCTCGTTCACCGCGCGCGGAGACGCTGCTGACGCCGACGCCGCGCATCCGGCCCCATCCGCGCCGCGCGCCGCCATGCCGCCCAAGTTCGACCCTAACGAGATCAAAGTCGGTGCGTAGGGGGTGGCGCCGCGCTTTGCGGCTGGCGGGGCGCGCTCGGAACCGCCTCGGGTCGGGCCTCTCCTGGCCCTCCTTGCCGGAGCAGCCGCGGTCACGTTGCTGTTAGCTGTCCTGGCCTCCGCCCTGGCAGGCACTGGGGCTGGGCTTGTGCCCACAGGCCGCTGGCTTGTATTCAGGCAAGGGCTCCAGCCCGGGGGAGGCGGGCGGGGAGCTGCGAGGCCGCGTGGGCTGTGCTCGTGGTGCTCACGTCTCTCTTTTTTTCTTCTCTCTTTTTTTTGTGCATGTCTTTCCTGCAGTGTACCTGAGATGCACTGGGGGGGAAGTTGGTGCCACCTCTGCACTGGCCCCCAAAATTGGCCCCCTGGGTTTGGTAAGTAACATGCTCAGCACTGCTGCAACGTGTAGCACAGCTCTTTCCATGCATGCTTACTGGGTTCTCCTTACGGTCTTGTAACCCATGCCTGGTTGGTGTTTTTGCTTAAAATCGGGGTCATTTGGGCTGGTTTTCTTCGTTTGCCTATAAATACCAGTTAGGGGCTTTGACTTGAGTGATGTGAAAAACCATACGATGGCTATGAGCAAATACTTAACTGTGTTTTTAAATGACAAATGCATAAAAGCAAGACTAAGCTACCTGCCTCTCAAAATAATCCTATGTGGAGTGACTGTGGATGAGCATGAAGTGCTGTAGACATCCAGTCTGCACAAATGGGGTGGGGGGAGTCATGTGCATGTTCAGCAACTGATTCTTCTGGGTTTTCTGCCTGTTTAGTCTGACTGGTTTCTCCAGGGTTGTTGCTCATGTAATATCATAGGAATACACCAAAAGTGTCTACAGTTGAGTGGATTTAGCTATTCATTTGGTAAAAAGAGGCAGTTCTAGAATGCAGTGGTACATGTGGGTGTCCCTGCTCAAAGCATAAACTGCATGACATGCTGCAGGAATTCAACCTCTCACTGAAGAGAATTTAATTGATTCAATGCCTGTTCTTCTTTTCAGTCCCCCAAGAAGGTTGGTGATGATATTGCCAAGGCCACAGGTGACTGGAAGGGGCTGAGGATCACGGTGAAACTCACAATCCAGAACAGGCAAGCTCAGGTACTGAATGCCAAAAGGGATGGCTCTGTGGTACAAGCATCAGGTTTGAAAAACCTGGCCTAGCTGGAACCATGAGCTTTGATCCTGGCAGGGTCGACTCAGCCCTTCATCCTTCCGAGGTAGATAAAATGAGTTCCATACAGCTTGCTGTGTGGGGGTCTTCTGGACGAGACCTTAAAAACAATGTCCCAGTAAGCATTCTCTGGCACTTCATCCAGAGACAGCTGCCTGTTGTATAGTGCTTCCTCTGCAGCTGAAGGTGCATGTTAGCAGCCTTGTGGAATATTAGGTTCCCCACTGTGCACTGATGAAGCAGCTACTGTGGGTATGGGTCAAAAGCAGCTTGAAAAACCTGATCATTGAGCTAAAAGATGTGTACTGAGGAAGGAATTCCTTGTGAAATTGATGCTGACTGTAACCATTATTTGCCAATGAATATCAGCCCTTGGGTGGTAACTAGGAAAATGATGTCTGTGCCAAGCTGGGTAAAATGGCTTAAATACCCACATGTAGCCTTGCAGCCACCCGCCACTATACCTGTCTTAAACTTGAGTGACTGGTATATTCCAGTGGTGAGCTAAGAATAATCCCCAACTTAGGAAGCAGGGCTTTTCTTTCTGTGAAGATCTCTGTGCCGAAAAGTTGGGAACAAGTTTTGAGTTGCATGTCTCTGTGCAAATGAGGTGCGCCATGCACACTTACTATTAACCTTAAAGACTGCTCTCTTGGCATATAGCAAATGAATTACTGTTGTCTAACTGGCAAGCCAAGAGGACTTGCAGCTAGATGTGGAAATAATTGGTTCTTAGCTTAAAGTGCTGATTTTAAATTTCCTAACCTTAGTTTTTAAGAGAACTTGTGCCTCTTACCCTTCAGATTGAGGTTGTCCCTTCTGCCTCTGCCCTGATCATCAAAGCTCTTAAGGAGCCTCCACGTGACAGGAAGAAGCAGAAAAACAGTAAGTTTCTGTTCGTGGGGAGCCTACCCAGGGTCTGTTGTTAGTGCTGGTGGTTTTGTGCAGATGAAATCTGGGTGGCTGTCAGTATGAGCCCCTTCACCTATGAAATATGTGTATTTACTATCAGGAGGATCTGGGGATGCCTTAATGTTGGGAAGAGCCCAAGGAGAGCTCTTTCTTTTTGTGGGGGGTCTTCAGTTTTATGCCCATAGGAGGCATATAAAAACAAAACAAAAAAACTCAACTTGTCTGAGAACTCTGTTGAACACAGGGGAATGTAAACAGATAGAAATTGTCTGCCTTTTTCTGTGTCAAAGCATTTGGCTTTAGCTTGACTTGCCTTAAACTTAAAATAGCCACCTGCCACTGTGCCTGTCTTGTAATGAAGTGGCTGATACAATCCAGTAGTGAGCTGATAAAAACATACCAGCTTAGGAAATAGGGTTATTCTTTCTGTGGGTAACTCTGTGCCAAAGTCTGGAGACAGATAAATCAGGGCCATGCTGTGAAGAATGAGCACGTGCTAGAATCCCAGCCTTTCTACTACTGGGGCTAGAGAGCTGACACATGGCTAAGGATCTTCAGAGAACTCATTGGGCTTTCTTTGGGTCTTTCACAGTTAAGCACAGCGGCAGTGTCAGCTTTGATGAGATTGTGAGCATTGCGCGGCAAATGAGGCACAGGTCGCTGGCCCGGGAGCTGTCTGGTAAGTTCTGTGCTTGGTGTTGCTTTGTGCATCTACCCACAGGCTGGTTCCAAGTATAAGGTGGTGTCAGAAGAGTCCCATAACCTACTGCCAGTGGGCTCTTTTTCCCCCCTAGCTTATCTACTCCAACTGCTAGCTGGCTGCTAGCCTTGCTGGGATCTTCCACTTCTGTAGGCTGGCTGCCAGGTCAGAATGTTTTCTGATATGCAGAGGGTGAATGTATAAGGGCATATATGCCATCTAGTGTAGGCTACCTTGCAGAACTCACTTCTGTCAGTTCTCGTGACCCAGCCATGTTACCTCCTAATGTCCCCACAGGGACCAGCTAGTCCTCTGGCACTTCATAGGTATTCACTTGTCTTCTAAGTGATGGTACAAGTCATCTTGAGCGTTATGTTTGATTTAAAGCTCCCAAGATTGTCTTAGAAATTGTTAACTGGATCAGACCTCTCTCTAGTGGGATAATTTCAATTGAACTATGAAGTTACTAGGAATGGATATAATTTAGAGGGTGATCTTTTATATAAGGTCACAAATACCTACCTGTCTAATGAAAGTACCAGTGATGTTACAAGACTTGCACCTTGGGATCATGTTCTTGCCCTGTACTCCTGGACATGGGATCTAGATTCTAGTGTGAGACTTACCTGTTTCTTCCAAGCTTCCTGCCCTCTTTCCCCTTTTGTGAATCCTTCTACAACCTGCAGTCCCTCTTCAGGGCAGGAGATGATGTTTTGTGTCCAGGAGCAAGGCTTGGAGAATTATAGGGGAAGGATGAGAATTGTCAAAGGGAGTGTTCTGTTTCCCGCTCTTTCTGAGTTGATTGTGTCTTAATGATGAAAAAGTAGAGAGAGATGAACCAGGGGTGGGCAACTTGTGGCACAAGTGGCAGGAGCCTTTGTGTAGCACATGACAGATAAGGGTGGGGGGACAGTCAGGAAAGCAGAAGGCAGAACAGATTGGGCAGAGGAGGGAAAGGCTAACTTGTAGCATGCCTGCCAAGAAAGCTCAGCTCCAGCTTCTATAAAGGAGTTGTATGAATGGAACAGGGATGGAGAATATGAGAGAGTACCTCACAAATTTGTCATGTAGCTAGTCAAATGTTTTGGCATTTAATGAACCTCAAGCAGGGTGCAGGCTTGCATAGGAACTGGCATTGGCAGGAGGCTGACAGCCCAACCAGACTCTCCTAGCAGTACTTCCTTCTGTTGGAAGGGGACTTGGGATTCAAAGCAGGTAGCTTTGTCAACACCCTCCTGGGCTGAGTAGTGTTTTTATAGGTAATCTTCTCTCACAGGAACCATTAAGGAGATTCTAGGGACTGCTCAGTCTGTTGGCTGCAGTATTGATGGCAGGCATCCTCATGACATCATTGATGACATCAACAATGGCTCAATAGAGTGCCCAGCTGTAAGTAATAGCCTTATTAAAATTCATTAGCTTTGGGTTGTCAACAAAGATTATTCTTACTGAGAGATTTGTTTCCTTCAACAGAGTTAAAGACTGCAGCAAAGAAGAAAAGATCATGAAGGTTCATGTAGATTTTTGTAACTTGTGAAGCTTCATAATAAAACTGTAGTTGTCTAAGAACAATCTGGTTTTACTACAGACAACTTTGTTTATCTAAGTATCTGTCTCCTGCTAAGCTGTGGAATCTGAGTCGCTTGCTGGTGTTGGATTCTGCTGTCTGGCTGCACTGTGGTCATCGAATTTCTTTTGGTCCCACTGAACAAATGTACTAGTTACACCAGCTTTTTGTATGCTAATCAAGTGAACCAAATATACCCCTGACATTCAGAATGGAGAGAACCCATTTGCAACTATTGACCATGAGGTATAGGAGTATCACAAAGGTTGACAAATCTCCATTTTTGCTAAGTTCATACAGGTTAAATCTCTTGGGTATTGTGGGGAGTGAAAAGTAATGCAGCTGCACTTCTGCTGAAAACCTATGCCTTCTAAAATCTGTTGTGAAATGGCAAGTGGTACATATTAACCTGTGTCCTAAATGCCATGCAGATGCAGTTTCTACACACACACAAGATTTGCCTCAGTTTGGTAGTGTGTGACTGACTTCCCTGTCCAGGTTATTGATACCTTTACAGGTACCTTATACATGGGGTGGCTTAGCCTTTATTGTATGTACATAGGGTATAGTGAAGTTTTGGCTTAGGAGGAGGAAATATGCAGTTAGAACTATGCTGCATGCCAAGAGTATCAATTGCCATCTTAATTAGAAAGCTATACCTAGACCACTTTAGTAGGTAAAACGTGAATGTTCCCTGGGCAACTGTCAAATGAATGTACTATCTGTAACTGTAATTGGGTATCCAATCGAGCTTGAAAATAATCCTCAAGGCTTCATCACTAACAATTGCAGAACAGCTAAATATTGGAACTTGGTGCAGTTGAGTGCAAGAACTGTCTATTGCTGTAGGGTCACCACATGCACTAGGGTCTTCAGTCTCTAAGTTAACAAGTTGTTTCAGCTCAAATAGGTGACCTGGGTAGGGAGTGACTGGTAATAGTTTAAAGTATGCAGCATAGTAAACCTGAAGCTGAATGTCTGTATTGCTCTTGTAAACAAGAACTCTGCTGCTGCTTCTATTCAAAGAGTTGCAAAGGGTCCTGTTGCATGTTTCTTGGGTCTTCTGGTGCCCTGGATGATCACACTTGGAGACTTGGGTAAACGAACAATGTGCCCCTTCTCCACGTTATATGCACCAGGTCCTGGAGTATTCTCTGAAAGGAAGTAGCCAGTGAGATCAAATACTAAGGTGATTTGTCTGCACTATTAGAAAATGCCCTCTATTTGAGCTTAGCATTTCACTAGGGCTGGTCACTAGCACTTGCTTAGGAGTGTTCAGCAAGATGGAAGGTTTGAGTTAGTGGATCAAGTTTATGAGGCTGCTTAGTGGCAAAACCCCACCTCTGTGACTTCCATGTTGCTTGTGAGGTTTGGAGCTTGTTTCGATTCAGAGCCCAAAACATTCATGTCCTGCAGAAAGCAAGCTTGTATCTCAACAGTACTCTCCATTACAGCTCTGAAGATACCAAAGCCTAGGTGATCTGGGCCAAGGTGTTAATGTTCACCAAGCAGTGCTAACACAAAATGGTAATAGTTTTAAGGGCTGAGTTCCTAGGTAGTTACAGTGAACTAAAGGCTAGAAATAACAGTGGTAGAAATGCCAAATCCAGAGAGAGGACTGCATGTAGTAATGACTTTAAGGAATATTGCCACACGGGCCAGTGGGAGTCTCACTAGAATAAGGAACCAAGGACAAATTTCTAAAAGCTGTGTAGGTCTTGCAGTAGTCCTACTTCATATGTGACATTTGTTCTGCTCCCACCTTGTGTATCAAGGCCATTTGAAAAGCTAACTGCATCCTGCAACTGAAAATGGGATGTTGGGCAGTCCTTACCAAGTCTGATCTCTGCTTTTGATGGTCTGAGTATGTCCATGAGGAGTTACGGTATAGTGTGCTAATACCTCTACTCCACTGGTACTAGACTTGTGCACAGATGTGCTAATCATTAAGCTGTCATCCCATGTTCCAAATGCTTTGAAGATGGTAGCTACCCTTCCCTTTCCTACCCCTGTTGGCTTAGAAATGGAATATAAAGGCCTGTCTTTTGGGAATTGGCATATAGATACACACATTATAAGTGTTTGAGATAGGCAGCAGGGGTTAAATAGATTTCTAAAGAGCTTGAGAGATGCGCACAACTTCTTATGGCCCTGAAAGCAGATGGGCTGTGTACCACAACAAGGCCAACGGATGGACACAGCCTGAGAATTGAGGGGGGCATACCATAACGTGAGATCACAGCCTTCAAGGCAGACTGGTTGTCTAACACAACAAGGATACATAGCCTGGGAACTGAGGAAGTATATTTCATACTGTCCCATGACATGAGCTAAGTGACACCAGCTACAAGGCCCCAGAGCAGAGGGGAGCCCATGTCCCAGTTTTGGGGGAACAGACCAAATTAGGAGAAGACCTGGGAGGCTACATGGATGTGTAACCACAGAGAGAGAACCAACCAGAGATAAACATGGATGAGGAGTCATCAAGGGGGAAGGAGAATACAAAAGCAGAGATTTGAGATTAACAAAAGATCCCTCCCTGTTCCTTGTCCCTCCTTGCTGTCCTTCCTTCTCAAGAGGAGTCCCCATCCCCCAGGAAGGGTCCCTAAGGCCAACATGGACCAAGGGCATACCAGTAGCCTGTCTCACGTACCCCACTGGAGGGGGGCTTTGGGCCTTGGCATCCCACCTCCAGACTGCTGATTACCTAGGGGGGAGAGAGCCTCAGAGTGGAGCATGCATCCTGACCAGATGTACTTTGACTCTGACAGCCCTAGGATTGGTAGATACAGAATTGTTTGCATTGTTGCTTTGTCACCCTGTATCAATAAATTCACCTATTATCAACTGGCAGGTGTTGTGGTTGGTCTGGGTTGTGCCCACCTGGAACAAAGGTATAAGGGCTGGGTTCCTAAAATCCAGTGTCAACACCATACTTGCCCTTTTGTGGCAGAAGCCTCCGTGAGGATTTATTTAGCAGGGATTAGAAGAAAGTCTCCATCTCCATGCTTCCTTGATGCAAAGCTTTTTTTCAGGAGAGATTCTTATGTGTTCTGGTGATCTTGGTGTCAGTAGCTACAGCAGGTTTTGTAAGAGGCTCTGAAAACCTGATTGGGTTTCCTAACAAAGCTGATGCTCATTTTAGGTGCCTATATAGAAGTTCAGTTTTAAATCTGACAATTGCAGCTGTCAAGCTAATGAAGGCTTACTCTACACTTTGCACCGTGGGCAATTTTAGTAATGGAAGGAATGTTTTTAATGTTTCTACACTTTCTGCTTTAGGTGTAGTTTCACCAGTGCTATTGTGTTTTTGCTGCCTAATCAAATGACCTCTTATTGGGATAGACTGTATCTTGACTGGGAAGGTTTGCTGGTCTGTCTGTACTGGCAAACCTTTTCTAGTGCAGACGAGGGTAAGTGTCTTCCCAAGTAGGATGACATCAAGTGCCTGCAGAGGTGCGCTGAGTAGTCTATAAGTGATACTGAGTTATGATGACTAGTGAAATGTGACCCTGGCTGTTGAGAGAGATGTTTTTGACTGTGATCTGTTTCATATTCGTAAAAGGGTTGTAGTGTTTGCTAATCAGCAGGTCTTTGTTGTTTTTTTCCTCATGGCATCCAATGGAACAGGCATCTACTATGTTTAAAAAACACGATCTCTTTTCACTCTGCCCTTTCCTCTGGAGAACCTCATAGGGCCAGAGGTATGAGGAAAAAGATGATAGATTGCAGTACTCCAGTGGATGAAGTTAGAGTCTTGCAGCTGATGGCTGCTTCAGTGTTCTGATGCAGAGGGTGGTGTTAGCACCTAGACAGACTTTTGATTTTTTTTCCTTACCTGTACTTGCCCAGCCACGAGTCCCCTTTGACCAGCTACATATGGAATAGGAAGGTGAGGCAGGCCACATGTGGAAGTATGCTGCAGCTGTGTTGTACTTATTTGGTGCTGGATTATTTAGAGCATCTGCAAAATTACATTTTAAGAAGATAGAGCAAAGCATATAGTGCTAAAGCTGAGGTCACAGCATGCACAGGGTTGAGCAGCTGTGATGTGAGTAATTTTAGGGTGTCCAGAACCTGCATTGCTGTAACAGCACACTTAAGATGTACATGTATCAATGACGTGCATGCTTCCAGTTCTTACCTAAAAAAATTAGTTGCAAACAGCTTCTCTGGTAACAAACTTGTATCCTCACACTCAAAAGTATATGGTCAGGGCCATCCCTAGGGGGAGTAAACTGGGGCAACCGCCCTGGGCCCTGCACTTTTGGGGGCCCTGTGGAGTAGCCGTGGCAACTCCGTGCCACTGCTGCCGGCTTCGCATCAGGCCACTCGCTACCAACACCACCACTACCGATGGTGGCAGTAGCTTCTTTGGGTCCAGGGTGCACAGGATTGGAGTTGGGGGCGGGGCCCCGCATGGGCTGTTTTGCCCTAGGCCTTGCACCCTGCTCAGGTCAGCTCTGCCTATGGTATACCCCTAGGTGCAGTGGTCCTGCAGTTGATAGCAAGTAAAATATTGAGAGCCCTGTCAGTTTTTTTGCTGGAATCATAGAATATGAGGCCCTTGATCATGTCGTTCAACCCCCTGCTCAAAGCAGGACCATCCCTATAGATCATCCCAGTCAGGGCTTTGTCAAGCTGGGTCTTAAAAACCTCCAAGGATGGAGATTCCACCAACTCTCTAGGTAACTTGTTTTAGTGCTTCAGCACCCTTGCAGCGAGAGAGTTGTTCCTAATACTGTATCCAACCTAAACTTCCCTTACTGCAACTTGAGATCATTGCCCCTTGTTCTGTCATCTGCTACTGAGAACAGTCTAGTTTGGTGGTCTTCAACCTCTTTAAGTAAGAGATCACCTTTGGCATTTAAAAGCCATCCAAGATGTATTGTGCACGCCACTGCCCCCCTCTCCTCCAGCAGGTAAGTCTGTGGGGAGGGAAGGGGTGGGGGGAGGGAAAAGGGCCATGGGAGGGCAGCAGCAGGGGCAGGCCCTGCACAGCTGGGGTACGAGGGAGCGCCTCATCCAGGGGCCGTGGGGAGGGGAGTGCCACGCAGCCTGGCAGGGCATGGGAGGCATGTGCCCCTGGATTTGCTCATCGGCTGGGCTGGCTGCCACTGCAGGCTAGGGCTGGGGCTGTGCCACTCAGTGCTGGGAGTGAGGCTACGCGGGGGGATGCAGGCACCTGAAAGTTTGCCATAGCTCCTGCTCCCAGCACCACCACCTGGCCTGACCACAGCACAGACTAGAGCAGACTGCTGCTGCATAGGGTGCAGTGCTACCTTCCCCTTGTGCCCCAGGATCTGTAGCGGGGGGCGGGCTGGGGCTGAAAGGCAGTGCTCTTCACAGTGGTGGGCTGTGCTGTGCTGTGCTGTGCTGCGGTCAGGTTGGGTAGTATTGCTGGGAGCAGGGGCTGACCTTACCTGTGAAGACCAAAGTAAAAAAGGTATTGAGTACTTCAGTCTTTTCTTCATATGTCACTAGATTGCCTGCCCCATTCAGTAAGGGACCCACACTTTCCCTGACCTTCCTCTTGTTGCTAACATACTTGTAGAAACCCTTCTTGTTACCCTGCCCATCCCTTACCAGCTGCAACTTCAGTTGTGCCTTGGCCTTCCTGATTTCATCCCTGTGTGCCCAAGCAATACTCTTATACTCCTCTGTAGTAGTCTGTCCAAGCTCCCACTTCTTGTAAGCTTCCTTTTTGTGTTTAAGCTCACCAAATAGTTCACTGCCAAGCCAAACTGGTCCATTGCCACTCTTGCTAGTCTTCCTGCATATCAGGATGGTTTGTTCCTGTGCCCTCAGGAAGGTTTCTTTAAAATACAGCCAGCTCTCCTGGTCTCCTCTCCCCCTCAGACTGGCCTCTCAGAGGATCCTGCCCATCAGTTCCCTGAGGGAGTCAAAGTCTGCTTTTTCTGAAGTCCAGGGTCCATATTCTACTGTCATTTCTTCCTTTTGTCAGGATCCTGAACTCTCATCTTGTGGTCACTGCCTTAAATTGCCGTCCACTTCTACCATATATAGGATCAGAGTAAAAAGAGGGCAGGTTCTTCCCCTGGCTAGAGCAGTCTAAAGGTAAGACAAGTCCCCAAAGGAGACAGACAGCAACGTTCTGCTATCTCTGGCCTCTTCCCTCCCTTCTCTTCCCTGCCCCCTTAGGCTTAAGAACATAATACAGAGGCATATTAGGGAAAAGTCAGAAGTGATCAGCACTTTGTATTGGGCAGCAGCACAGTCCAGTGAGAGCTGTCAGTTAAATCCCTGGCAGTGCTCTAAGTTGCACCACAATGGCTCTTGCAGTTTGATTCCACACCGTGTTGGTAAACCATGTGCTACTGACCTTCTACCTCTCTTGTATTCAAAACAAGTTATGCTGCCATAGCAAACCCCTTCTTTGGTGAACAGGTTTTCAGCTTCATGCAAGTGTTATTTGCCTTGCCATAACAACATCCCTAGCTGGGTGGGCAAAACTGGGAAAGTTGAGTAATGATAAAGGGGAAAAAAATGGGATAAATACCTTGATCTTGTCCTGTTAAGATCAAAATTGTTACCTGTGCTCAGTCACTGAACGTGGAGAGGAAAGTGTCCCTGCCGGATTGATTTTAGAAGACAGTGCTGGGAAAAGCAGCTTGGTTGAGATCCTCCAAAATAAAATGCTGACATAACTGAAAGCTGCACCAAGACCAAGTAGACAGAAAAGGCAGAACCACAGATGGAACAAGAGGGGCCATTAAGTACCTAGGGAAAGGCAGTCTGAGATCTGATAGCAACCCAAGGAGGCAAGAGGAGACAGCCTTCTTGAGAAATGACCCTGCATGGAAAAAACCCCACCTAGGGCTGTAAGAACATGGTCTGAGGAGCACACTCACCATTGCTGACCAGGTTGACTTTCCACCTCTGCCCGATGGTGTAACTGGGATACTCTGGTCTGTTAGCTTGATGTGATCCCAGTGTGGAGGGCTTACTGTAATGGACTGGAGAAGGCCACTATGAAAATAGAGTTGATCTTTACCCAAATGCAGAGGACTGTCAAAGGAATAAACTGAATAGTAACAAACTAGCATCACTTACATTAATCTCACTTTTAAAATCCACCTTCCTGGTAAAGGGGTTTTTGCTCTGAAACCAAGACTTCTGCCAGGATCTGCAACCTTCGCCCTCTGGTGAGAGCAGACAGCAGTGAGTGAAATCAGTGAGGATGTTTATTCAGGAAGGGAACATTTATTCTGGCTCTGCAAGTGCTTTGCAGGCTTTAGAGGGAACAGACACTACTTCTACCAGGCCAGACTGACACGTGAGAAATTATATCTACAGGATTTGCCCTTGTACCCTCTAAGGCAAAACATTAAAACACAAAGACATCCTTAAGAATGCTATGTAGCATGACGGCACATAGAAATCCCAGTGACAAACCAGCGCTTATGCTATTGTATTGGCGCTGTACAAAATCAGAACAAAAGACAGTTGCTGTCCCAAAGTGCTGTCTTACCTTCCGTTTTGAGAAGAAAAAGGAAAAAGTGCACCTGAAATGTGGGCCAGGATCAGAATCATGGGACAGTTCAAATTAACGGGGGGAGAGAATTTATATATCCAAGTCTAAGGAAAACTAAAGGACTGCTTCAGCTCAGGCTTTTTATAGTCTGATCTAGTGTTTCTTAGGGACCTCAAATAAAGGTTGCCCCAACAATTAAGACCAAGTGGTGCCTCTCTCTGGGTCTTGGCTGCAGCTGGGGCCAGGCACATTATGAGAAATGGGTGCTAGCATTTCACATCACTCTGGAGTGTACATTTGAGCTGGGTAAATTGGCAAGGATGGTCTCCAGTGGGAACCTCATGCAGTTTTCCTGAGCTACAGGGATCCTGGGTGGAGGCAGCAGTATAAAACTAGTGACTAATAGAGGGAGCCTTAGACTTCCACCATTTCCAAAGCATGTCCTGTAGAAAAAGCCACTTCAGTCAGCAGAGCAGCACCAAAAACAGCCGCACATCTGTAAGCTCCCTAAAGCATCTTGGGAGATGCAGAGGGACACATCTGTTTGGGATGGCTGAGGGTGGACACTTTACCTCGAGGTGGTGTTTTCCTCCCAAAAGTGTAGGTGGGAACATTGGTCTCCCTGCAGCTTGTACTGGTTGGTAAGTAAGTGGCTGGTCCAGGACTGTCCAAGTTGGTGAGCAGTGGCCTGTGGGTCGTGTCTCCATAATCTAGGCAAGCATCACGTGAACCAGGCAATGTGGTGAAGTAGCAAAGCTCATAATGATCAGCTCCGCTCCCCTGCCCCTGGCACCCCAGTGGACACGCAGATTCCATGTTCTGGGCCCTACATGAAGCTACCAGCTGGGAACAACAAGATGGCTTCAGGTTGGTTTTTATTCGCAGAGCTTTTCCTGGGGTTTCCCCAAAATGACCCTGCCTGGGCTGGGGGGGATCACAATCATCATCAGTGTCACTAATTTTATAAAAAATTTCTTTCTGGGGTTACTTGAGACGCAGCAAATGGCCTAAAATCCCACAGCGGTGGGAGCCAGCTCTGGCACAGCTATGTTATTCCCTTGCAATTCCAATAGATTGCCTAGTTCTCAGCTTTCCCAACCATGCTTGCCGATGCCATTCATGCTTCAGTTGGACTCAAACTCAGATTAGCACACAGTGTAAGGAGCAAGAGTCCTGTGCTTGTGGGAGGATAAGAAGCCCAGGTTTAGTATTGTCTTGGGGAAGCCAGATCTAATTGGTTGGGAGAAGGGAGAAAGAGCAGAGAATTTGGTAGTAGTAGGGAAGAAAGAGGAGGAGAGACCTGAAGCAGAAGGTAGAGTTTTATGTGAGTGGAGGTGGATGAAGACTGTCTGGGAGGGCAGAGGAGGAAATAAGTGTTGGGGCACCCATGAGGCTAGCAGCACTGGGAGCAGAAACCTACCTAAAGTTATCTGTGTTATCAGGACTTTGGGAAACTTGACAACTGGAACTCATAACCAAAACCATCTGGGTCTTCCTTAGCCTGATATTTGTCTCTCCAGGGATTTGGACCTGGGCTCAAAGATCAGGGACTCTTCTTTGGGGGAAGTCTGGAGCCCAAGGAGACAATTTCTTTTAATACACACAGGTTGAAGAAATTCCTGGATACCCTGACCTGGAAAGTTGGCATCTAACCATGGGTATATGGGGCTTTGTCTAGGACACACAGCCATGCATCTGGGGTGTGCCTGTTGGTTTTGATGCTACCCACCTTCTCCTTTCCCTCCCCAATACTTGTGTCCTGCCAAGTGCTGCTCTATAGGCCTAGCCCAACATGGAATCCCCACTGGCATTCTTGTCAGTAGGAATCAGATGAGGTCCAGCTGCACAGCTCAGGTCAGGTTTTGATCCTTCCCCAAGATCTAAGCTGCTCAGATCCGGGATTTTGCTTCATCTCTAGCAGACATCAGAAGCTCAGAAGGGAAAACCTGATCTTCAGAAAGGAGGGCAGTGGCCTCCAATGACTCCTGCTGCCTCATAAATAGATAGATACCTACAAACCCTGGCTCTGTAGCAGTGATGACATCTATTTTATTCCTGGTGCTCCAAGGAGAGGAAAGAGGGCATGGAGGTGGGTGTAGTGGAAAAAGGGAACACCTGGTCACAGCAGGGCAAGAGATTTGTTCCAGCCCACTGAGGGAAGGGAGAGACTCACTTTCCAGCAGCAATGAAACTAGGCTGAAAGTCATTTATCATGTTTCACTGGGAAAGCTCTGGGGAAGGCCTGAGGTGAAGATGGAGCTGGCTCAGCCACAGCAGAACTCCCCACCAGACAGAGTACTTACCCTTGCCCTTCAGAGGGTTAATGTGCGGGAGCCGAAGTGCCTTGCCTTCTCTGTTCAGATGACCCCTGCAGCCAAGATGCACATTTCAGGACTGAGAATCAGGCCCTTCCTATAGCTATGAGTTGTAAGGGTCTTCGCTGGGAGTAGATGCCCCAGTAATGTATAGAGGTGACGAGAGGTAGTAGAGAATGGTAACTGGACTCCTGAACTGGGCATGTGGGATCTTACAGACAGTTGGGATATAACAGTAATCAACAGATACAAAGATGAATTGGATGTGTGCCCATAGCCTGAACCATCCACATCAGTGAACAGGTGATGGAAGTAGTGCAGGGGAGTAAAGGAGGATTCAGTGCTAGTTCCAGGTGGCAGTGAACTTCCCCAATCTATGCCATTTACTCTGTATTGAGGCTACTGCTGAGACAGTGTTATGGGTAGCTGCAACACTGAGCTGTCAGGCAGGTTGTTCTGCTTATATATACATCAAAATGATGCCCACATTAAACATTCAAGCCTCAGCTAAGTGTCAGAAACGCATTATTCTGTTGGCTGAAACCCTGGGATGAGAGCAGGACCATTGGGCCCAGGCAGTGCCATAGGCAGGCATGGGCAAGAAGGAAATTCCCTTTTTAAGCATGCTTGCTATCTTACCAGTAGTACTCTGAATGCAGCAATGGTTTCCTGTATGTGCTCCAGGGCTGGGTGTCATTCATGTAGTACTGGGCCAAAAACTTGGTTACTTTTTGCTGGTATTCCATTTCCACTGTTGATTTCTTGATGGAGCCCTGTCCCCTAGCTAGTGGGTAGAGCAGTAGCTGCCCTGTGTGACATCAGCAGCTCCTTGTATTCCACAGCTTGGTCTGTTCCATCCTCCCTTGTTGCAGCAGCCATAGGGGAACTAATACATCCTTGCTTACAACTATCAGTGGAAGAACGAAGTGAAACTGGAAATTTGAGCTCTATTTTTGACCTGGATATAAGCTTTTTGAAGGACCTTGGGAAAAGTCCTTCCCTGATCTGTGGCACCTGCATCAGTAATGAAACATCCAAATATCTAGTGTAATTGCCTGCTTTGAAAAGTAGCTGTCACAACAGAGTCTTGCTTTAGTAACAAACATGATATGATACAAGAGTAACTGCCTTGTGTACTGCACATGCCCCTCAACTGAGACTGAGTGGAGCCTTCCTTTTCCCCAGCTGTTGCATGGAGACATCACAATGAACCCACTTGACATGGGGAGCAAACCTTCCTAAAGCTGTTAAGTGTGGCAGGCGTTATTCAAATCCAAAGTATATTACAAGGAGGGTGGAGCTCACTAGTATTGAGCTATTAGTGACAATCATATGCAACACCATTAGTGATGCTTTTCTGGCACTGTATTTCTCTCTTTAAAATACCTTGCTTGGAAATCATGGCAATGAGAGGTGGAGAAGTCCTGGAAGGCATCAAACTCTTTCCCTGCCAGCCAGCATTCCTGATAGCATATTTTCATTTGCTTTGTTTGAGTAGTGTTATAGATTTGGGCAACAGGGCTTTTAGCTCTTTCCTGTGGATACAGTTCTACTTGTAATGGATTGAGGAATGTTTCCTGAGATTCATCTTCCTCTTAACATCTCTCTTGTTTAGAAGTTGCTAGAACCATTTTAAGCAATTCTTCCTAACATTCATAGCCTTCAAATGCATAATTGTCATATGTCACCCTAATTGCTTAGCCAAATTATACACAAGTAGCTCTTTTGACCTTTCCTTGTTAATTAGCCCCTCTGGCTCCTTTACCCACTTATCTCTGCTTTGAATTATCTTTACATCTTTAAAATATTTTTAATTCAATTTGTATAGCTGCCAATATCCCAGTCAAGAACAATATTTTTCTTTCCTCCTTCCATTTTCAGGGAGATTCTGGTCTTATAATCTTTACTGCAACGTCAGCCTTTTTTCAAGTTAAACCTTTTCAAGTTCCATTTGTCTAATGTTTGTGGAATAAAGGGGAAATTTTTGCTGTCATGGTTTTGATTGTTGTTTCTTTCTACAACCTAACTGTGATTTGACTCCAAGAAGTTTGGGGTTTTGTGCTGTTTGAGTTACTCCTTTCAAGATGTAGTTGAGTACTGAACATTACAGCAGCAAAATATGCCTGAAAACATCCTCAGTGACATTGAAGAGATCAGGTGCATCTGCTCAGTCATTTGTCCAACTGTGTTAGTGCCTTACAATGTGCTTTTGTGAGCATTTGCTTTGATTCCCAACTGCTGCTGATCCCGCTAAACACAGCTGCTGCTGGGGATGACTAAAGTGATACTGGACTGTGGTTTGTCATTGTTCTTCCTGTGACAGAAACCATCATTTGTTTGGTTTTAGTCTCTGCAGTGACAAACTCACATCCCATTAAAGGCCCCCATTTCTGTTCCAAAAAACCCAGAAGGAGCTTTGCCATTTACTTTCTTGGGAGCAAGATTGGTTTAATACTTTAAAAACCTGTTTGTGATTCTAGTGACAGGATTGGCTGGCAAACTTTACCATGTTATTTTTGTTAATACTGTACAAGTCACCTTGGACTTCACGTGTCATTCAGCTGCAGGCTACTCACATTCAAGACTTTGTGGAAACAGTAGGGTTTCTCTTGCTCTGAAAACACAGGCCACTACCATTTAATCCAGAACACTGATCCAGAGGAATATTTTCATTAGGTGTTGGCAATACCGGGCAAGTAAAACAGTTGATTGCTTGTTGATGTTTTCAACCTTGGCCACTTAAATTAGTAAATGCACACAAACTCTCATAGGTTGCTGGAGAAACTATAGTGTGTCATGACATAACATTTTACCTTTTTATTATCCATAATACTCAATCATAGAGCTACATGGTAGCTTAAACTTATAAAGGGATATGCAACTCCAAAACACTGAGAACCACTACTGTATACTACAAAGGTGGATGCAGAACCATTCCAGGCTCTGACAGTTTTGCAGCAGCAGAAGATGAGAGAGAGAGGAAGATATAGGTAATTTAGGGCTTTGATTAAGCTTCCCAAGGGAATGGAGAACACTTGCTTATTAAGAGTACAATAACAGGAGGGGTGAAATGATCCTCTCTTCAGAATGGTCTTTGATCTAATCTAGGTGCACAATTCAAATTTTATTGAGGGCCACTTGTAGGGCATGCTCTCCAATGGAGCACTGCTGCTAGTTGAATCTTCTCTTATTGGATGGAAGCCGCAGCAAATTTGCAAGTGAGAAGCTGAATCACTGATGTAATTGCACACACAGATACATAGATGATGGCTTGACAATGAGGCCGTAAGACTCTTGTTTAGCTTTTCAAATGATTATTAATTTATTCAAGTGGTTTAATAAAGAATTGTAGTGGGCCACTGGGAATGCCTTGGTGGGGTGGTGTTAATATTTCATTATGATTCCAAATAAAAGAGTTGGGTATTGAGCAGGGGGCATTTATTTAAATCTGAATTAAAGTAATCTAGTCAGGTTGGAGTGTTGTTAATGAAACGATCCAGGAAATATCTGAGAAGCAGGGCTTTTTCTTTTTTTGGTGATACTTTAATTGGATCAACTATATAGTTGGAAGAGACATATAGAAGCTTTCAGGAACAAAGTGCCCTCCTTCAGGTCTGGGAAAGAAGTAAGTACAGCCAAAGCTAAATACTAGATAAAAACAGTAACTTGTGTTTAACTGCCAATGCAAAAGAAAATAGCCACATAAGGGAATGGAGGAGGGCTGTAACCTAGAAGCAAATAAGTTATCAGCAGTAGCTTCAAAGTCAGATTATTCAGAAGGCAAAAGGAGTAACTCAGATCTTTAAGGCAGGGCACGGTGGCACCTTAAAAACTAGTTCAGAAAGCATAATCTTTCCTCAGCTACAGCCTACTCCATCAGATGTAGCTTGTCTTTAAAGTGCTATCCTGCCCTGCCCTCTGCCTGACTTCAGACTCTAGGGCTAACTACCTCTCTATAACCACTTAAGATAACATAACACTTTAAAGTGACCATGTCATCTATGCTGGCATACAACCATATTCCTCAGCCTGTGATTCCTATGTCTAATGGAATAGAAAAAGTGTTGGTGCTTCCTAGGATCTGGTCTCTTGGGGTTAAACAGACAACCAGCTTAGACCAAGACAATATGTCTTGCACCATGTCTGTGTGGTCCAGACATTTACACACTAGACTTCAATGGCAATTAAATTAAATTAGCGGTGTTTATTCATTCATGGGTACTTAATGTGGGACATTGACTGTAAAGTCTGGATTTAGGACAGGCCCAAAACACTTTGGTTGGCTGTTTTTGTCTGTAAACTGGTTGTCTGTTTTTAGCTTTGGATACATTAGAATTGGTCCTGTTATATCCAGGTGGGTGGCCAATTTTAATGATTAGGCATAACAGGGGAGCTATGGACAGATTCTTAAATCTAAGTAGTATGAGCATGTATGTTTGAGCTGCAGTCCAGGAAGATATCTAAATCCACAGCGAGAGGCAAGGGTTTTGTTGGCTGGTATCTTTTACTGGACCAACTAGATGGGTGAGATAAAAGTTAGACAAGCTTTTGAATGCAAGACAATCCTTATCTTGTGGAAGAATGTCTTGTATTCAAAAGCTTGTCTAACTTTATCTCAACTACATAGCTGGTCTAATAAAAGATATCATCCTGAGAAGTTCTTGCCCCTTACATAATTTCTAGGCTACAACCTCGACTACAATCATGGCTACAACCTCACAGTTACACTGCCTCAATCCATAGCTACATTTAAGCAGACAGGAGATAACCCCTAGCTGTTATCCTCAGGAGACCTCAAAGCATTGTACAAAGGAAATGTGGTATCAGCATCCCATTGTACAGCTGGGGGAACTGAGGCATGAGGAAATGACATGACTTCATCCAGATCCACTCCGTGGTCCAGTGGCAGAGCTGGGAATAAAACCTTGGAGTCCCAGCTGGGGTAGACCCACATTTATATCCCTTGCTGACCTTAGGGTTTTGTTTTGCAGGTGGGTTTTTCTCTAACACTTTACAAGAGGAAACATTGTTGTCTGACAAACAACAACGGAACGACACTAAGGACAAAGTAAAGCGCAAGACTAACAAAAGGAAGTTCTTTTTCATAGTGTGGAATTAATTTGTGGAACTTGTTGCCATCAAATGTGGTAGAAATTGGTAGTTTAGCCAGGTTCAAAAAGGGGTTGGACACGTTCTTGGTGGAAAGAGGCATCCGTAGTTATTGAGAATGGGAGTTATGGATACAACCTCTGAATCTGAACTTCCTGGACCTTAAATGCTGGAGGCTGCAAGTGAGAGAGGAACAGCGGAAACAACTCTGGTCATAGCCGGTTCACTTTCCCTTTCAGCATCCACTCGGCCACTGTGTGACAGGCATTTTGATGTACTCTTTTGGGACATGGGCCAAAGTTCACCAAGTACAGCTATAAGCCCCACTTGATGAGATGGGCCACTAAGGCTACATTACTGATCACTTGGGACAAATAAAAGACAAAACAGGGATGGAAGTGAGGGTCAAAGTTTCAAAACGCATGCACCAAGCCAAGGGGAAACACTGGGCATAGCACACCGGATAGTGCCCTCTGGTCCTCAAACGCATCCCAGGAGCCAGTGGACACTGCCCTGTGAAACTGCCTGGAGATGTGAGCAGGACAGGGACAGGAAAGTGGCTCCACGGTCCCCTCGGAGTCCCCTTGACCAGCGCCTCCTTCCTGGTGTTACCCAGGTAACAGGTAACCTTGTGGGGAGTGGTGCAATCATCCACCCAGGAGGTCTTCAGGAGGAGACTGGACAGATATCCTTCCTGCTCATGCAGGGGGCTGGACCCAACGATCCTTCAGGGTCCCTTCCAGCCCTACGATTCTATACAGCAGATACAGATGATTAATATACGGTCTTCCCTGCTATCGTCTCCTTTCAGGCCTTGCGCTTTAACTGCACCTCGTTCCTGGTTTGGTTAACCACGGGGATGGCTTCCTCTTCTTCGCTGACCGAGCTACTGTCACATTTGCAAAGTTTCAGGCTACGGTCACCTAGAAAGAGGCTTTGGAGCCTTCTGCTTAGTCGCACACCCGTAGCTCGGCCCAGGCCCCTCGGAGATGGCCGAGGCCAGCGACGCTGGGCTTGCAGATCGCGGGCTTGGCCGCGGCCAGAAGCGGACCAGGTCCCGGGGCTTGGCAGAGCCGCACCAGTGACACGTGCTGGAAGCTGCTGAACCCGAGCTGCGCAGGAGGCGGAGCCGGGGCTGCAGGTCCCTCCAGGACCACCCTACGCTCGCTGGAAGAGCCAGTGCAGCGCAGACACGCCCCCGTCCCCTTTAAATCCCATCCCCTCCCCTCCCTCCCCGCCCCGCCCCTCTGCGCGCGTAGTTCCAGTGTTGGCGGCACAAAGCTTCCCGCGAGTGTGACGTCAGCGCCGGCGGCCTCCGCCCCACGTGACCGCGCGTGGCACCGCCTCCCGATTGGGCGTGCGGCGGCCATCGGCGTCTGACGTTGCGCGGCGCGGGCGGTGGTTGGCTGAGCGGCCCCGGG
>NW_017729011.1:3880784-3889012 GCF_001723915.1 Gavialis gangeticus
CCGCTGCTCCCCGCGCGGGCCCCGCTGGAGCCGCCGCCGAGTCCGTCACTTCGCTTCCCGGCGTCCCCTGGGCGGGTGGGCCGACAGCCCAGCCGGGGACCGGGGGTTGCCCTGCCGGGTCGTGCCCAGAGCCGCGGGCCTGCTGCAGCGCGTGCTCCTGTCTGGCCGGCGCCCACGCGCACCTGCGATGGAGGCTACCCGGGCGCGTCCCGGGGACGTGGGGCAGATCGGCCATGCCAGGCTGGTTTCGGGCTTTCCCGATAGGGTAGGGACACGCGGGTGCCGCCCACGCACGTGCAGTCTCCAGAAGCCTGAGGCAGTTGATATGGGCTTAACCTACTACTCTGTTCTCCTTCTCCCCAAACAGCGCCAGGGAAGGGAGGCCTGGAGTGATGGCGAGAGAGCATATAGGATTTAGAGCTGGCTCTTTGCAAGGCGTTGTGTGGGCTCTAGAAATGAGACGGGATTCTCCCTCCCTGAGCTGTCAGTGGCTGCTCTCTACCAGAGACCTGCTCTGGGGGCTTGTTTCTTCCAGTTCCTGGAAGGGCTGAATAGTTTGTTGTCTCAGTGATGACCTCGAAAGTGTTCACTGTCCTGCTGGGTGTTGTCTGCAGCGTGCTGGGGGTCTGCGTGTTTTGTCCATCCATTCCTGTGCGGAACTACATTATTACATGATGCCTATAGCTACAAATCTGTACCCGTGTAAACTGGGTGGCAAAGTTATCTTATCAGGACCTGGTTGTATCAGTGCTGCTTGCTTGCTTTGCTGAAGTATTTCAAGTTCAGTTTGTTGCAGAATCACTTCAGGTTTGACTTTGGATATTTTAAAACATTACAGCTTTTCTTAACTGCTCTTAATATGTTTGATATATTTCAGACAAAGTATACGCTCATAGATGAACAAGACATCCCATTAGTGGAAAGTTACTCTTTTGAGGTGAGAAATCTAAGCTCCCTTTTTAAAATGAAACAAACAACTCTTGTATTGTCTGATCTAATGTATGGTAGCTATATTCTGATTAGACTTGTGCCATCAAATCGTACATCTACACAGTGGTTGAATACGTCCTCCTCAGCTGCATGCTGAAGTAGATGGATAGTTCCATGCCTAAATCACTTGAAGTGGTCTCTGGGATGGTTACAAACCAGCTTAACTGTCCTTAAAAGACAAGTTTATTGGAAATTGTTGAAGAGACTTTTTTTGTTTGAATCTTATTTGTTGGAACAGATAATTTCTAGGAAAGGGCTGGCTTCAATAATTTTCACATTTTGAAGGAAATTTGAGAGAGAAATCTTTCCAGGTGGTAAAAATGGAAACTTGGAGGCATTCAAAATGAAAAGTTACTTATTTATGGAAAACAAAGTGAAAATAAAGTGTAAAAATAAAAGGCTGAAGCCCAGACACTTTGGAATTACCAAAATAAAATGTTTGCTCAGTCTAATTTGAATATTTTTGGATTTCAAAGTCTCAAAAATTTGAAACTAACTTTTCTTGTTGATTTGAGGTGGGGAAATGTCTCAACCTTAAATTTTCATGGGGCCAGAGAACTATTTTCAATCCAGGTCTGCTTCATGGTGTCAAACTAAATCCACCTGGATTTATCATTGGAGGGGTTTTCTTGATTTAAAAAAAAAAAAAAATCCCTTAGTCCTTCATTAAGAAAGGCTCGCCTTGTTCTGCTTGAACAGTGCCTACCAATGTGGTCATGGCCTCTGATTGGGGTTCTTCAGTACTACAGTAATATAATTGTGCTTCATTTTTTTCTACTTTCCCAATCTCATTAGTTGTTGTTATGGTGCTGCGGGTAAAACTGCTAGATTCTGAAGCAACTAATGTATCCACTCCATAGTGGATATTTGTCTTTTAAAAGTACATAAATAATGTCCTAGTACCATAGCCTCAGACATCAGTTTCCAGTATGTTTACTCTCTCAACACTGCTATGGAGTAAGGAAGTGTTATTATTGCTACTTTGAGTGGGTGTGAGGCTCAGAGAGACTGGCTACATGTAAAGTCTAGTGCAGAGCAGGGAGTAGACCCTAGACTCGTGTCCTAGCTGCTGGATTATCATTCTTGTTTGCCTAAAGGAAACTTTCTTGTACTGCACAGCCCCCTTTTGTCACCCCCAGTCATCACACAGTATAACCTTGTGGTCCTTGTCTAAGGGAGGTACTAAATAGCCACTTAACTTAAATCCCATTAAGATCACCTCCCATGTGATAGATTTCCTGCAGTTGCTGGGGGCAGACATTGTTGGGTCTTGGTGTTTTCCTGTCTTCCAAATCCCAGATGGCACTTTCTATGCTGCTGCTGACAGTTGGATGCCCTCAGTCACAGAACACTCTTTCCTTCTCCCCAGGCTCGGATGGAGGTAGATGCTGATGGAAATGGTGCTAAAATATTTGCTTATGCATTTGACAAAAACCGAGGAAGGGGATCTGGGCGACTACTGCATGAGTTACTATGGTAGGTATTGGGCAGTTTGTAGCTTTCAACCTGTACTTATGCTATCTGATATTTGTTTGTAAGATCTGGAAGCAGAATGTATACACTGATGCAAATTACCCTGGGATTTAGAGCAGACAGTTACTCAAGGGGTAGTATTTGCAATGGGTGCTCTTAGAGCATCTCATTGCCAGGCAGGGGGGCAAGCCTCTCATGTAACCTGTGTATACTGAGCAAATAGCTATTCTGGGATAATAGTGGATGCATGAAACCTATGGCAATGTATTCTTACTGCTGTCTTTTTCCCGAGATAACTTGACACTAGATTCTAGTTATATTAGTATAAAGATTTGCATTGCGTTTCTGCTCCTTTACACTGGTGGAAATGCTGTGTCCAGGCCCATTGTATCTCTGTCCTGTCCTGAGGTAGACTGGGTGCAAAATACATTATGAACCTAATGCAGAGGGTACTGTAAGGTCTTGTTGTGATAAGACCCAGCAAAGAGCAAGCCTCATGTGTCTCTAAAAGTGTTACTGCTGCTGGGGAAGCTAGTTGTGTTGTAGCTGGGTATAATCCAGGCAAGCAGTTTAATTCAGAAATCGCTACTGTAAATTATGGACAAAAGCTAACACCTGCCAGTTGTGACACCCAAGTAATTTTTTCTTGCCCAGTCTTCTAAATCAGGGGTTTTCAACCTTTTTGGAGCAGTGTACCCCCAGTGGTTGAATGCAGAGTGGTGGGAGGGGTGCATGGCTGAATGCGGAGTGATTTCAGCTGCTGCATGCAAGCTTCCGCTGGTTGCCTGCGCATATCCCCTAGGGCCTTTTCAAGTACCCCCAGTTGACAAATCCCTGTTCTAAATGATGGGAAAGGATGATAAAGGTTGAGCTCCCTGTTTAAATTCAGTGGAGCTTTGTTTGCCACTAATTTTAACTTTTCCATCCTACTGAATAACTGAATTAGAATCATTGCTTTGGATATTCATGTGAGTTCTGGCTAAAGAATATAGTTAAATCAATTGCTGATATAAACAATACTTATCTTAGTTAGCTGCCCATATCTATCTTGGTTCCTTTCAGGCTTATCATTTGGGACTAGAAGTAGAGTTTATAGTGAAAAGTAACTATTGAGACACTGCTGAAATAGATTCTGCCTTAATTATTGGAAGTCCCATCTTTTGAGAAATTAACTTTTTGGGATCTTGTTTTCTAGTAGTTTCTGTGAATTATGCCCTCAAATGACAATGTCCAGTACTTAAATGAGTTTTCTGGCCAAATCCCCATACAACTTGGGGCGAGGCTTAATGTTTTAACATGCTGCACCTTGCAGGTATGAATCATAGAACCTACACATTTTACACTTAGCTCCTCTAGCAATGTTGCCTAATCTTATTGTAGGGATAAGTGCATTAAATGGAAAAACAAAACATTTGGGAATATTTTGGTGCACATTTGTTTGCTAATTCACATTGTCCATGATAGTGAACACAAACCTAATACACTAATATTTAAACTCCATAATTAGCATTAATAATCCTGTCAAAGGATCTAGCTTTTCTTCAGTTGACTGTTGAAGGCTCTGTAGATATTGGTGGTCCTGCTGTTCATATTTTAAACACCCCATTCATTCCCTTTACAACTGAAAATAATTCTTATGATTTCCACTGAATCATTTAAAATATAACGGATCTTTAAAATCATGTCTTGTAAATGAATTGGTGTCCAGCATTAAAGGATTTCCAGCTACAGTGAATGTAGTATTTCATATTAAACATCCAAAGCCATGTTAATAGAACAGAATGGTTGCATTAATTTTGCTAAGTCAAATAGTCAGTTTAAGACGTGCCAGAACTTAGGTTGTCTGTTTAACCTTATCTTGACCTTCTTCAGGGTGTGAATTATGATGGCCTTTCACTTCATAGGATGTTCTTTGCTTTCCTGAACCCCCTACCAGGTTCTTCAGTCATAATGACTGCAAGTACTGTCTGGCTGAGGCCACTCTATGCTTGGGTTTCCTACCCTAGTCATTGATGCTCCATTGTCACTCAGCTTTACTTGCATGAATGCAGAGCTGGCTGAGAACAAAGACATGCCATGTTGTCAATATTGGGCTTCGCCTGGCATTGTGCCCTTCCTCGAAGTGGGAGGTGAGGCTAATGCTGTCGGCTGTTGTGAACTAAATGTAGGAGGGAATTGCAAAAGCTTGCTGTCCACCATAGCATCCAATGGCGTCCCTGGACTTTACTTTGTGTGTAAGCCAAAGCTGAAAGCCTGAACTGTAGCAAGTGATAAAACAGTGTGAGGCTGGAGTTATTTGGCACTTTCTGTAGCAAGCCAGTTTGTACAGAAAACAAACTAAGCCTGTCTGCCTGATTGTTACTGATGCACCACTGATTTGAGCTCAGCCCCAGTAAGTATTTACACAGCAGTAGGTACCAGTTAACTACATGGTTTTTAACACTGCAGCTTTTAGTTCAACTCGTGCAACTAGTTTTGCACGCAGCAAACTTTCAGCACGGGGAGCTAGCAGCTGCTTCCAGTGTGTAGCAAAGGTAGCAAACTACTTTTCAGTAGAGACTAAGGAGAGGGAGCCGCAACAGTTACTTAGGATTGGAGACAGCAATATAAACTGCACACAAACTTCTGCTGTCAGTGCCTTTTGTAGCATGTGCAGTAAGGTTCCTACCCTATATTCTGGTAGTCCTGTTCCATGCTTTTACGGTAGGCTGGTAGCCTACTCTCTCCTCAAAGTAGAGCTTGTATGTCCACCTAGTTAAGCTGCCCATAGAATGCTAATTTTCTTTCCCTGTACTACCTTCTTTGTTATCTTGCATACAGGAGCCTAGTTAGTCTAATTTATTTGTGATCAGGAGATGGGCACATGGTCTTCTTGATTTAAAGTTACTAGGTTGCAGCAGGTGCTGTAGAATGATACAGGACAGCAAAGTGCGTTTCTAGTCAGCAGGTCTTACTGTAGGTGAATCTAGAACCTGCAAGCTTATTTGAAGACTACATACTGCCTTGTATATCCTGGAACTTGTACCTTAGGTGAGGCTGACGCGTTTGCCTTCATTGTGAAGGCACAGACAACCTGAAACGGAGAGGTATCAGAGAAAAGTCAGGTACCAAATAGTGAGCTGCTCCACCGCTCCTTCTCCAGTCTGCTCATACTGTTCCTCTTCTACAGCCTGCTTCAGAGATGGTGCTGTCTCTCATTCCTGATTTGCAGGCCCATGGGGAAGGTCTCTGCACGTGAGCTCCTGTTAAACACTAAATATGATGTTGAAAGAACATAATTAAGCCTGCAATGTCAGGCACTAAAAGTTAGGAAGTACTGAGAAAATAAGTTGCACTGGCATCTGTGCAAGCTTAATTTGGCTCAGTTGTGCGTGTGCAATATGATACATCTTTAGTTACGTGATCGTGGTCCCCCATACCCTGCACCAGTCTTCTTGACTCATTCAGTGTATTGATTGGAAGGCACCCAGTATTAACATCTTCAGTATCTTGTTTTAGCCCTGCTGTGTAACATTCAGTTTTAGGCCTTACTTATGTTCTACTGAAACTCTGCTTTGAAGACAGATTTTAGATGTCATGGGCTTTACTGTAGTGGTCTTCACTCTTATCTGAGGGTTTCTCAAGCATAAATTTTGTGTTATCCTCAGCTAACAAGGGAATGGAGGCATTGAAAAATTGAAGTTTAAAAAAAAAATCCACTAATCTTTGGATGCCAATGAGACACTTGGGGCCTGATTTTTTTTTTTTAGAGTACTTGGCATTTAATTTATTCAAACACAGCTCCCATTAGCTTCAGTTGCAGTTGTAATCACTCAGCACTTTACAAACAGCCCTGAGTTTTCACACTGCACAGAGATGGTGAAGAAAATGCAGTTAATTACCTTATATGAAAACTTTGGTTGCCTAGTGCAACACGGCAGTATTCCACTTTGACCATGAGATTTCTCTCTTCTCTACCTTGCCATTCTCTAGCTTTTTCCAACTTCTTCAAGAAATTAGGCAAGGGTTCTGTAGACAGTAACTTCATTATGCAGTCCTCATTTATTTCCACACCTGATCCATTCTGTGCGCTTCATGAGACCCAACCTGTGCAAAATGTAGTAGGTGATCATCATACAGTTAAAGAGAGATACTGATATGTGCACACAAGGAGTCTGATGTATAGCTGTTCTTGCAGCATTAATTCTGTCATTCCCTACCTTTTGTCTGACTTTGCAATGTCGCTTTAATGCGAGCTGGGGGGCTGGAGTATGCAAGCTCATCTGAGCAATTTCTTAGAGTTTTTAAAGCTAACTTACAATTACATTTCTCATTTTGTAGTATCTCTGTGTCTGATCTATGCTTCTCTCTACCAACTTCTTCCCAGCTTAATCCTCTGCTTCCCCTTCAGACTCCCAGTGTTGGTTTCTTGTCCTATCTCTTCCTCTAACTTCTAGTTGGTTCCAGTTAGAGGAGGAGAATGTCTTCTGTTCTAGTCTGTCTGGCCAGAATCTTCCTTGCAGTCTCTTTTTCTTCACCTGGTTCAGTTTTTGTTCCTTCTGAATCCAAATCATATGGCTTTTTCCACACTGCTTGGGTGCCAGTGATGGGCCTGAGTGGGAGGATCTTTGAAGTATTGGAGAGGTTGATTCCCTGCTGCTAGTCTTCCCTGGTGCATAAAGCATTATAGGAAAAGCTCATCTTTGTCCCTGTAGTCCTGGTGTCGGTTGCTCTGGGGGGATGAAGTATGTGCAGTCTCTGTGATGCTAGCTTAGACAGGCTGGAGCCTGCCTGGAATCAGTGCCTGCTAAGCTCTAGCAAGTCCCTGAACATATCAAATTGTCTTTTTTTGAGACTTGGACAAACTTAAGCAGATTTTCAGAGAAAGCAAAAGGCCACATCCCTGACACAATGGCCACCCTCTGCTAAAGTCGTGCTCCCTGCTTCACAGCATGGGTTGTTTATACAACACTTGGATTTTTTTTTTTTTTTTTTAACATGGGCACAACATTATTCCCTAGCTGTTCTTGACAATGACTGAACCGTTTAGGCTGAAATTTTAAAAAAACATTCTGCCTGAGGCAGCTCCTCAGCAAGGAAAACTAGGTCATGCAGTTGCATTTAAGCAAAGGTATAAGCAACTGCAAATGGAATCTTATAATGGGAAATGTCAGGCAAACTACATAGGCAAGGACACCAGGCCTGTCTCTTACCCTTTTGTGTTTGTTTTCTTTCTGTTAAAGTACTTGGCACATTGCAAAGCATAGTACAACCCAGTTCCCTTCCCTGTAAAATCTAAGATGGGAAACTATCATTTAGGATGAGGATGACGGGATATGAGAGACAAGCTTGGAATAGGGAAGAGAAAAATGTGGCATTGGTAAGAACAAGGAGGATGAAAGGAGCAATTATGGAATAGCTGGGGGGCCATGGAGACGGTTGAAGAGAGAATAGGGGGAAATGGGAAGAAAATACAGATCAGGGCATATTAAGTAGGACCTGCTACATGCTAAGAATCAGCCCTCAAAAAAGTCTGTATGATGTCTTGGATACAAATAGACTCTTTAACAATGATGCTGGCTGGTTGCTAGTGAAGCATTTAGTTTGTACTGTCTGCCTAATCTGGAGGCTTCCTAGTGGAGGTCCAACTGTTGAACTGCACATAGATGCCAAGTATGAATCTACACAGGCCTAATAGTAAACAAAGCATCTGCCCCAGAGGACTAAATTGCCACGTGGGCAGTCTGTACTGAAACAGAAATACTTTAAAAAAAAAAAAAAAAAAA
>NW_017729011.1:3889117-3896399 GCF_001723915.1 Gavialis gangeticus
AAAAAAAAAAAAAAAAAAATCTGCATTCCACCTCCCCAGTTAGTATTCACTTATGCCCTTTTCTGTCTGGTGTGTCATGATGAGTATAAAGCCATAACAGTCTGTGTGCAGGTCCTCACTTGGTTATAGAGTGACTAGATGAAAGACTTTAGGCAACCAGTCGTTCGGGATATCTCTATTATTTGCGTCTAATTATGGGGACCTGTTGCTAAAGACAGACTGCATACTTTAATTTCTTGCAGGGAACGGCACAGGGGAGGAATTGCACCAGGATTTCAGGTGGTGCATCTGAATTCTGTGACAGTGGATAACCGACTGGACAATCTGCGCTTAGTCCCGTGGGGATGGAAACCCAAAGCTGAAGATATTTCTAGTAAACAAAGGTATATCAGCATTTGTCACTTACTGATGAAAGGTGTAATAGAGCTCAGGGATAAGCTTTTGCCATCAAATAACTGGGAACCATTTTAGGAATGCAAGACTGCAAAGGGCTTCCTGGACTGTTGAGGCTGGTCCCCTGTATTTGCAGGCAGCCATTTTTCCAAGAAATCCCTTTTACATTCACTTGCTGCCTCCTAATAGTTTTGTGTGCTTTTAAAAAAAATAGTAGTTTTGCCACTTAGCTGTTTGAGCTGGCACTGGGGCTACTTAGGTTCTTTCTGTTTCTTCGTTTCTTTTTTTGTGACCTACAGCTAGCATGGTTTGTATGCAAAGTAGAACCCCTTGTTACCATGACAGTGCATATAAGATCCCTCCTGTATCTGTTCTTTGTCTCTTCGAATAGGAAATTCATCCAGGCAGGCAGCTATCTTACTATGCCATTACAGCAGCTGGCATAATTTTTTGTGCACCACAATGCAAAATACATGTGCTGGGTACTGAAAAGTTCCATTTCAGACCTTGAGGAAATCGGATCACAGTAGTTGAGCATTGTTAGTCTTAAACTTCCTTTGAGAAGACCAGGTGCATTGCAGTGATTGGCAAATGTTTTCACAATCAAGAAAATTGGGAAGTTCAAACCAGAAAAACAACCTAAACTTTTTGAGGCAATTTTATACCAAAATAAGCTTGTTTGATGTAAGTGTTTTTTGGCATTAGCTCTTTGTATGCAAGCTGAAAAAAGGTCCTGAAAAGAAGTCATTTATAAAAGTATGCACAGGCTGACTGAACTAGAATGTGATTCTGTATAAACTGTCAGCTTTACAAATGGAGTTGGTATTAATTTCCACACACATCAGTTCATAAGCTTATGGACTATACTTATACTTGTTTTTTATTAAAGGGAACAAAGTCTGTACTGGCTGGCGATTCAGCAACTTCCCACAGATCCCATTGAAGAGCAGTTTCCTGTATTGAATGTAACACGGTATTACAACGCTAATGGGGATGTTGTGGAGGAAGAGGAGAACTCATGCACATACTATGAATGCCACTACCCCCCCTGCACAATGATAGAAAAACAGGTGTGTTCAAAATAAAGTGGAAGTAGAGACGGACCATTGGAATCGCCATACCATAACCAAAGATTGCTCCCTATAGTAGAACTTGAAGTGCTTTGCATGCTCAGTTCTATGCTAATGCATTTCACCTGTGCTTCTGTAGGAGGAAATCTTCTGTTCTAACCTGATGGAAGCATTTTTTTTTTTAATTGGTTGAAATGAATCTCATAATCTCACTGCTGTCCTTAAATTCCCTAACCGCAGTTTCTCTGCCTCTGCAGGGTTGCTACTCTGACTAGTTTGCTATGTACTGCATTCATTTGTATAAGCCAGTGATTCTCAAGCTTTTTAGACTTGCAACCTTTGGAAAAAAATTTCTCTCAGGTTTTGGGCTACAGAAAAATAGTAGAGCAATTTTTTCTTTTGAAAATAACTCAGAATATAGCAGGTCAGACTGTTTTTAACACTTTGGATTTCTGTTTGAAATCTCTGGGTTTATCTTGTGAATCAGGTTTGCACATCTAACAGTGTTAGCATTGCTTGGCATCCCATGAAAGGATCTCAAGGCACCCCAGGCTGCCTTGCTGTTCCCTTTGTAGAGAATCTCTGATATAAGCCTTCATACAGATGGAATATTGAAATATTCCATCAGTCCTATGTGTAGGAGAAACAAGGACTATTTCAGGTGGTGAGGACTGCAGGGAAGTCCATCTGCCATAGCTGGCAAGATATGAAAGGGATGGCACTGAGGCAAGTAGTTATGAGGAAGAAAGGCTAAATTAATCTCAGAAGGGAGAGTTTGAGCTGTATAGTGGAGTTGAGCAGTAGCAAGGCTGGCAGCTGCTATGAAGATGATGATAGGTAGCCTGTGCTGCACAATTTGGGGAGGGAAAAATGACGTGATCCGAGTACTTTTGCTGCAGGAAATCGAGACTAAGCCATGTGCTGGCTTGATTGAGACAGGGCACGGGGCTGTGCCTTTGTCTTGGGAAAGCAGATAGCCTTGTTCATGGATGAATGCTGAGTAAGGCTTGGAGACCAAGCGGTGCAGATTAAGCCTTTGTTTAAATCCTCTTAAATAAGGAACCTTAAGGTTCTTGTATTCGCTTTATGTACGTGTATTATGTCCTACCTTCTGGAAAGGGATGTCTTCCCCTTGCCTCTCTTGTGCTCCATGTTACAAAGCCCTCTGGCTGGCCATCAGTTCAGCAAGGGTTGAGCTTGTGCAGCACTCCATATCTCTTCCTGTCTGTAGACACTCAGTTTAACACAGATCTCTATGCAGCAGAACATGAGCACTGTCAAAACAAAACAACAACCAGAGGGAAACTGTTGAGTGTTCTCAGTTCCATTAAAGTTGTTAACATGGTATTTTGGTTCTTTTTGCAGCATAGCTCTTGATGTAATGAATCTAGTTGCTGGAATATTTGCATTCCCCAAAGACTGATAGGTTTGTGGTAGGGTGTGTTCAGTGTCAGGCTTCTTGGGGAATGCCGTCTCGCCTCTGAACAGATTTATTAACTTCTGTTCTGTGTTCTTTCTAGTTACGTGAATTCAACATATGTGGCCGATGCCAGGTAGCCAGGTACTGTGGGTCTCAGTGCCAGCAGAAAGACTGGCCTGCTCACAAGAAGCACTGCCGGGAGAAGAAACGAACTTTCCAGCAAGAGCTCGGACCGGAACGATGACCTGGCAGCATAGGCCTCTCAGCAGCAGGATTCCTTTTCAAAGGCATTGGGCTCTTGCTTTTGCACAGTAATGACAGACTTTTTATTGAAGCCAGAGGCACTGAAGAAGAAAAAAACCCTGTGATGCTTGAGCAGAACAGCTGACTGGACTAAGCCAGCCTAACTGGTGCTGTGGAAAGGGATCACCTCTTCCCTTCCAGTATTATATTCTCAAGCAAAAAGACTACTGTGGAGCTCCAGGCAGGAAGCTTCTCATTATTTATATGTTAATATGTTTGTAAACTCATGTACAGTTTTTGTTAGAAATTCTCGATAGGACTCATTTACTGTAATGTTCGGATGAGAACACATTGTTGGCCTAAAAGGAAAAAAGAAAAAAAGAAAAAAAAAAAGAAAAAAAAATTAACTGTCATGTAGCAAAAGCTTTTTCTCCCATGTGGCTAAAAGTATATGTGGCTGTGCCAGGCCAGGAGACGGGCTCAGACATCAGCAGTTACTCTGGAGAACTCTGCATGGAAGTTACATTTAAAAAAACAAACAAACAAAGTAAAGGTTGGAATGAATTGTTGTCTGCTCTGTAGTTTTCTCGTGTTCCCTTCCAACCACTTTCAAAGTTCTTGTAACACTTGGTCTCCCTGACATTATTTCCACTTACAGGGTTAAGGATGTAGCTGGGACTAGACGGCTTGTCAAACTAGTGTGAATAAGATGCACCAGCTTCTGTAGGTAGTTGGCACATAAGCATGTGGTATCTTGATGATCTGGCTGCCTTGTACCCACTTCGTACATGAGCAGGTATTTGCAAGTGAGGGTTTACAGCTCGTTCACAGTTGGGTTGAATGCAAGGCAGGCTTTTCAAGTGTGGAGCTAAGTTCAAGGCCATTGTTCTGGAGCCGAGGTGAGATGCCTTAACTGATCTTCCACTTCGAAACTGTCAGAACTCTGGAAAATCCAGAGCACTGGAAAGGCAGAGAGCTAGTTTTTCTAGTTGCTTTGGAAAAAAAAATAGCAGAGACCATGCTTTATGCAGGAAGCTAAGTTATTCTTGCTCTGTCATCTATGGAATTAAAAAAGAAAAATGGGATGCAAGAGAGCTCAGGTATTTCAGTTGTGCTTGTGGATATGCTCCTGTGGCCCATATGGCCACCTGCTATTGCAGCTTCTAGGCTGATATTGTAGGGGTGTCTGAAACAATTTGGTAGATGTACTGGTAGTTTTGGGTTACTTTTTTTTCTTTGAAGAGACAAATATCTCATTTAATCTGAAAATCCTTCCACCCACCCTCAATTCCTTCAATTCTTATGTAGTTAAAAGTAATTGCATAATGTGGGAGGCAAATTTCATTTTCACTTGAAAACAAGTTTGGGTCCCTATTATTCTTTAAGATGCAACATGAAGCACTGATTTTTTTTTTTTTTTTTTTTAACACTCTCACAATTTTTTTCCCCTTAAAATATTGTGACATCTTTTTGAAATACTAAATGCATTATTTACTAATGTGCAGTACATGTGGGCTTTTTTTTCAACTTGGCCTGTAATAGAAGGGGTAGGGTAGTAATTGCTTAACAAGGAATTTTTTTTGCAAGCATTTGTGCAAAAAGCAGAGTTCTAAAAGACCTGAAAATTAGTCACTTCAGTCTGATTTAACTCTACCTCTACTCTGCCAGAAAACCATAGACCTAATCTGGATTTGAGATGTAAAGGTACCTTTTCCAATGTTTCCTCTGGATAATTTTGCCAGTTATGTCAGTGTAGTTATACCGCTGTCTTCCTCTACATGCTGTTTTCCTCAAGAGCAATACAAGCATAAACCTGAAAAGCCCTTTATACAGGATAAATGTCTACACACATTAAATTCACACTTTAGCTTTTGATGGTAGTATTTTCCTGTACAAACAAGACTTTAGACACCTTCCTGCATCAAGAAGCAAAATGGTCCAACCTGTTCATGCCCTTTACAGGTCCCTTGTAGAAGCAGCAAATGAGTTTTAAATGAAACTAGCAGATGGAGGCATAGTGCAATAATTGTTTTGCTTGAGTTCACACTTCCACCCTTTTTTGGCTTGTTTTGCTAACTAGTAGCTTATTTAAAATCATGCTGTGTTTTTTTTGTTTTTTTTTCCATAGCACCACCATACACAAACATTTCACTATGCTAGCAGTACGGATCACCGCCTATACGCTGCCTGCCCTGAGGGTGCTTAAAACTCTGCTGCAGCAGCAGGATAGCAAAGCAACATTCATTAAGCTAAACTTCCCAACATTTGTACTGAGAGGCTTTGGTTTAAAGAAAAACAAGCTGAGCATAGATTGCTGCTTTCATGGTTTGCCCCTAATAGTATTTAGATAAAAGATGAAGATCAAAGTTAAGTGATGAGAAACAAATTGAAAAAGTGGGAGTACTAGGGGCACATAGTGATTGAAGCCTTTCTAAACAGGACAGGGAGATATTTAAATAAAATTAAACTTTTCAAGTGGTGGTGTGGAGAGAGGAATTGGGAAGCCCCAGTAGTAGGAGTGAGCTGAAAAAGTAAAGGCATTGAGTTTTTAGCTCTGGTCTATTTTGATGATGGCACCAATGAAGATTGTGCTATGCAGTGTGAATTTTACTTTGGGCCATGGTAGGACAAGGTTCTAGTAATTTTTTTTTTTTTTTTTGCAGGGATTGAAGTGGGGAATACATGAGAAAACAAGTGATGGCTGGTAAAAAATGCCAGTGTGGGGGAAAAGATAGCACAAGGATGAGACCAGTTAAAGGGGATTTGGCAGGAGCTGCTCTGCCTAGGGAGAAGCAGCAGAAGACTGCCCACTAGACTGGACCATTCCTTATTGATTATGGAACCCAGATTTTTGGGTGTCATCATTACTTTGCTATTGCCAAATAACTGCCAAAGTGACCTGTTTCTCCAGATGGGTCATAGAGATGACACCATACGGCTGTCTGCCACTCTGTTAGCAGAGGTACGTGCAGTGACTTGAGATTTTTAAGCTTGTAAGCATCAACATGATACCACGTAAGAGAATGTGGTAGGTTTATTATTTTTTTAATTCTATATTAAAATAATAAGTTTGCAAAGCAAGCCTGGAAAATTAGAATGAGGTGAATTCCCATAGAAACTTGTGTGGAGCAGATTGACCTGCTCTGGGGATAAATCAGGGTCTTGTCCATAGGGCCCCCGCTTTGCTTGTTGCATAATTTTGAGTGTATAGATGTTGGCAGTCTCTGAAAGGGGGATAGCCATAAATACAACCTAACATGGACAGTGCGAAGAATAAGTGTGTGAGGTTATTTGCGGAGTGCAGTTCAGAAGGAAGCAACTGGTCTTCAGGCAGGCAACTCTGGTGGTACGCTAGAGGCAGCTGAGGGAGGTTTGTGGGGCAAAGCATGATGAAGAGCACTGAGGGATGGGGAGCAGTCTCCAGGACTTGAGTGAAGCAGGAGATGAAGTGATTCTTACTTCTAGAAGGACATGGTAGGGAATTTTCTGGGCCACTCCATGTACTTGACTAGAACCAAGGGATTCTCTGACCCCTTCCAACCAGCTTAAGGTTTTCATATCAACAACTGGTAAAGGAGTTGGGCCTCCCTCACCTGCACCTCCTTGATGGTCATAAGTCCAGCTCCCCAGGAACTCCTGCTGTTCAGAAAGAATTCGAGGGAGACTTCCAGTCATGCTGGGGCCTGTGAAGAAAGGCACATCCCTGCAGGTGCACAGATGTGCCCTCCTTCCTACTTGATTACACATCCTAGGCACATCCCTGCAGAATTCAAATTGTAGGCTGTAACTTCAAGTCTTGCCAGGGCTCTATATGGAGACCCTCGGACAACAGGACTAACCTGTCCTGCTGTCACCCTTGTGGATGGCAGCATAGCTCTTTAGACCTCTGGCTGGCAGCAGACACACAAATCCTCTGGAGGCTTATTTCCCTTGGCTTTTTTATTTTTTTTACTTGTTTTTGTGTTCCAAGTCAAATCAAGTCCAACTCCATGAGTCAGTCCAGAACCAGAAGTGGTCCTACAGCCAGCAAACATCCTCCACCCCCACCAGGGGCTTCAGATATTTCCAAAGTCTTCTGGCAGGCATCCTATGTGCAGGCCCAAGCCCGAAGGCTTGGGGTTCAGATGCTCCCAAGTTTCACCTGCCCTCAGCCACA
>NW_017729011.1:3901399-3908009 GCF_001723915.1 Gavialis gangeticus
TGGGGGGGGGGGGGGCACCAGATCGCTGATGTGTGCGCGTGGGGCGGTCCTCCAGCGGCTGGTAGCCAAGCTAGCGGGAACACTGGAAGTGCGCTTCCGGTTCCATGGCTGGTGGTCCCAGGGGCTTCGCATGCACCTGCGTGCATCCCAATGCACCGCCAGTGCCCCTAGTTTCACCTGCCTCAGCCGTACAGCCGCAGGAGCAAGTAGGGGATGCCTCGCATTTCCGTAAAAAGGGCATTAAGCCCCCACACCTCGGCGGGTCCTGAACCGCGCCAGAAAAACAGTGATCCCCAGGAGGCTCAAGGAAAACTGCCTTTAGGGACCCAGACACGTGGGTTCCCCTGCCTGCTTCCAAGCAAGGTATCCTTGGGAGCTCGCTCGCCTGTCCCCGGGTCATGATGCTGAGCAGCGCCCCAGCCCCTTGCCTGCCTCACTCCACGTGCCCCCCCCCGTCAGGCCGGAGACCAAGACGGTGGCCCAGCACGGGGCCAGACGCCGCCGCGACGAAGGCGGGCAGCGGGGTTGCGGTCCGGCCCCTGCGGCTTGGCACAAACGCGGGGCGGGCAGGAGGCCGTAGGCTCGCCCCGAGGCTGAGGCCGGACCCCCGCTCGGCGCCCACGTGCCCGCAGGGGGGGAGTGGCCTGGCCCCGCCTCCTGGCCCCTGACCCGGAAGCAGACGGCGGCGCTCAGGTGTGCCGCGCCGGCGCTGACCAGGGAGCGGCGGCGGCATGGCTCGGCCGGGCCGGGCGCGTACCCTGCAGGTGGTGGATACAGAGTACAGTGCGGACGCCGTGGAGTGGTGCCCTGTGGCCGGCTGGCACAGCGTGCTGGTCTGCGGCACCTACCAGCTAAGGAAGCCCGGCAGCAAGGTGAGCAGCGGCCCCTGCGCGCGGTGTAGGGGGGTGCCGCTCCTTCAGTTGTTGGGCAGCTGCTCACTGTTTGTGCAGCCCGTCTCTGGCTCACCTTGCACGTTTGCCAGGTGGGGACGTCTTCTGTGGGCCTGCGTCTCCTCTAGTTTGTATTGGCAGCTCTGACTTGAAACATGCCCTGTGTGCCCTTGTGTTTTTGCAGCGCTCCCTGTGCTCTAGGCACCCCCTTGGGCATTGGTGATGTGTAGGAGTGCATGTGCACCCCCCGAGATTGGCGGTGCACCCCTGCAAAAAGCGCTGCTGACACTGCCCCCCCCACTGCTGGCATCCCCAGTGACATCTGCGGGTGGCTGCTGACCACTTGCCACCCCTTCCCCCCTCCCACACCACCAACACCTCCACTTGCCACCCAGGATCCAGGGGTGCACAGTGTTCATGCCCTTGGCATATGATAGCACTTACTTCTTGTTCCCCTTCCCTGTAAAGTTTTTCTCTCTTACATACTCTGTGCTCACTTTCTTTGCTTATGGGGCCTGTGTTTGCTAAAGCTAGCTCTGCCTATAGGACCCTGGATGTGAGGCTGTTGTCCTCATCATGACAAGGTCTACTTTTGGGGAAATTACTTGAAATGGTGAGGTGGGTGGGAGGTGGGGTTCAAGCAAATCAACCAAAATTAACATCTGTAGATTTTATGGAAGGGGTTCTGGATCATAAATGTGTTCTGTGGTGTGGGTGAGTACGTGTGCGTGCATATGCACGTGTGCAAACCCCCTTAATTCAGGAGGGATAATTGTGCTCTAAAATGAGGCATATGTTTTTAGGGAAGGGGCAGTAAAAAGTCTGTTCAAGTGCATCTCTAGGAGTTGTCTGGAGGTCTTTTTGGTTGCTGCTTTGACTGGAAATAAGTTTTTAAGTCCTCCTTAGTTGTTAGTCACGTGCTGGACATGACAGAGCTAACTAGTGTATTGTGTTGCTTGGGGAGCTGGTGTTTTAGGGCTAGATCTGCCTTGAGATATGAAGCCCTGCAGGTGTTTGTTCCCATGAAACTACCTGTGTATTGAAATGCTTTCTGTTAACATGGAGGTATTTCATTGGATGCTGTCACACATTGTTCTTCTCTGATAATCACTGTAAATGTGGTATCACAGATTCCACCTTTGCTGTGTCCCTGTGACTAGATATGCTGTTGAGGTACTTGGTTAATAATCGAAAGGGGACTTGGGTGTGTCCATTTGTTCTTAAAATGCCAGCCTTGCAGACTAGGCCCTTGGTGACATCAGTTCAATCTTCAGAGTGCAAACAGATGTTCACTTTGTGCTGCCACCATAACTTATAGCAGCACAAAGGGAAAGCAGATGGACATCTGTACTTTTTGTCACACCACGTGCCCAAATGTGTGGATTTGACAGAAAGTAGTAATAATTTCTGCTCCTTTGTTGCAGCAGACATCCATCAGCTTTGAGGAGAATGTGGGCAGCCAAAAGATGCCTGTTCTCCAGCTGCCCTGGGCAGGCACTCCTGGGGTTCGAGGGATCTGATTCTGCGCTCCTTAGGAATTCCTGTGCAGGATCAAGCCACTCAAGCCCTGGTAGTGCCTGCCTGGTTTTCCCGTGCATACAAAGATGTGCCCTGGGGAATCTCTGGGGCACACCTCGGCAAGGAGGGAATTGTTGCCCATTGTCCTGCAGGATCAGTGGGCGGTGTGTGTTTTACCCAGCTGGGCCAGGACACATTCCAGCACAACTGATCCACGTAATTGGGTGACGTGTGTTTATGCTGTCAGTGTAACTGATTTAAACTTGATTAGCCATTTTGAGAGTTGTGCCTAACCTGGAATTGACTTCATTCCACCCTCCCGTGGCTGGCTGGGCTGTGCAGGACTATGGGAAGTAAAATAAAATTGAAAAACAATTCAGTTAAAGTAGTGTTTCTCAACCTGTGGATAGCAAAAGTGTATGAAAGGGTTGTAAACAAACTTTAAAAATGGATTCTCCTTTGAAGGAGATAAACACAGGAAACTGTGGCTTTTCCCTTGCGAGCTGGCAGAGTTCCAGCCTGTGAGGGGCTGCTTGCCCCCACACACAGGGGAGCTGGGGCCTGGGGGTGGGGCAGGGGCAGTGGGTTGGGAGTGAGGGGCACTGGGTTGGGACTAGCCACTGATGTTTACAAATGGGTCCTGGTATTAAAAAAGGTTGAGAACGGCTAAGCTAAAGCATGCGGCTCTGCCTTTGACTGCTTGTGGGCCTGGACTTGCTGAGTAAGGAGTGATCGTGTGTAGTCACTTTTCCAGAGCAGAATGCTACAGATCCATTTCTCTCAAACTGCTGGGCGTTGCCCTGTGGCGTTTGTGCTCCACTGGTTGAGACCACTTTCATTGCAGCCACACTGTATGCTGTGCTCCTTGTCTGTTTCTGAGAACTAAGCAGTGCTGGAATATAAAACCTCCCAGGAATGCCTAGTTTCAGCAAGAAGTGCTTATGGTAATTCAGTAGGTGGCACTCCTGCCTCAAGAAGACCAGTGCTCCCACCTGATGCTCAGCCAAGGGATTTTTTTCAGAAAAAAAAAATGCAGTGCACTGCTCCCAAACCAGAGGTGGTTCTGAAAAAGCCCCAAGCCTCTTTCACAAGGTTGGATGTATTGGCCTGTGTTTCTTAGAGAAACATCTGTTCATTCTGCCTTTCTAACCTCCTTGCCAGTGTAAGTGTATGTGAGAATCTAATCCTTCTCCTGTCCTGAGCTTTTTGCGAGCAATGGGGAGTACTGTTCCGTACGTGCTGCATTAAGCCCAGAGGTGTAGGAAATGATGCATACATCTCTTAGCTACTTCTAACCAGGGAAGCTTGTGGCCTGACTCTCCAGGCTTTCCGAGCATCCACAGATCTCATTGGTTTCAGCTGGAATTGTAGCTATTTAGCATTCCTGAAAAACATGCACCTGGGGTTTGTCCTCATGGCAGCTGCTGGTGTAACTGTGGCTTGTGCAGACCAGTCTGAGGTGGCTTTAAAATACACAGCTTGGTGGCTACTATGGTCCCTTTGATAGCTGCCAAACCCATGAAAGAAGCTGGGGAGATACTTAGATGGTTTGGCCTACACTAAGTTGTGGCCTGCCATGGTTCTGCTGCTATTGTAAGGATCACTTGGGTGTCTCTCTGAGATGCAGTTCAAACATATTGTCAAGCACTCTTCAAAGATCCCACAGCACAGTCCTTGTTGAGCTGGGAATGAAATACAGTGAAGCCTGGCTCAGTCTTGTGCTGGCCTTGTCACCTGCACTTTTACCAGCATCTGCAGCTACTCTTTTTAGTAGGGTACATGCAGTGGGAAGCTTTCACTATATGGAGGAGATGGGAGAAATGCCTCTTAAGTCTATAGTCTTCCTTTCTTTCTGTTCAATGCAGCCTGGCGTAAGCCCCACTGAGAGTGACGAGCCTCACGCCCGGCTGGGCCGCCTCTACCTGTATCACTACAATGAGGAACAGCCCTTCATTCCATTGGCTGAAATTCAGAGGATTGAAACTGCTGCTGTTCTTGATCTCAAATGGTAAGGCTTCCTGGGTGGGGAAGGGGACATGTTAGATCAGGGGTGGGCAAAATGTGGCCCGGGGGCCAGATGCGGCCCTCCAGGCCATTCTATCTGGCCCGCAGGGCCCCTAAAAAATTTAGAAAGTGTCTATGTGTCTGCCTGTCATGTGGCCCACAATGGCTTGTCAAAACTCAGTAAGCAGCCCTCTGCCTGAAATAATTGCCTGCCCCTGTGTTAGATGCTTATGACACTATTAAAGTTGGGCACCTCTGCATGGTATCCACTTAGGGGTCATTTTCTCTATGATGGTATGCTGTTATTGCCACAGTAATGAATAAGCTGCCTTCAGGGTCTCTGGTGCTGGGTTTAGCAACTCCGGAATCATTTTTCTTTTTTAGGGTAAAAATTCTGGTAGTCATTCATGGTAGCTGTAAGTGTGGGCATCCTGGCTGCACTGTACTGGCTGCTTAGCCAGCCTAAGAGCAGCTCTGTCAGCACTCTGAATCAGGAGAATTGAGTTGGAGAAGAAGTAGCAGCGGGGGTGCAAATACTTTTTTAATTAAAAAGGTTCAGAATTAAGGGTTCACTTGATGGCAGTGAGATCCAGGAAGTTAGGTGCCCAATAGGCAGTAAGAGCTGTGCAAGCCAAGAGGGTCACATTTAAGACGGGGAGCTGTCAGCAAGGTCTGGAGGCCAGGTATAGTAGAACTGTGGAGCCAGCAGGGAGACCTGGCTTCAGTCTTTCATGCAAGGCAGTCACAGCTGTTCTCAATTCTCTGCCTTGACTGCTCCCTCTTTTCCTGGGATTAGAGCGGAGGGAGTAAAGACGACACTTTCAAGCCAGTGTCAGTGAGCAGAAGGTTGCACTCATTCATCAGGTTGTTTATGAGCAGGGGTTTAATAAAAGTGGATGTCTCCTGGCCAGTCCACATTGGTAGCTTTTCTTGCTGCCCTCCAGAAAGGTTCCTGTCATACTGCCTGGCTGAGACTTGGATTTTCTTTTTAAAGTATTTGACCAATCCTGTTCTGGGCTGGAAGTGATGCAACTGTATTCTTCTTCTCTGTAAGACACGATTTTTTTAATTCAAGACCTGGTTATGACTTATTCTTTCAGGTGCCATGTTCCTATTGCAGAATATCCTGTGCTGGGTGTTGCAAATGCCAAAGGAGCTGTGGAGCTCTGCTGCTTGGCTGGAAGTGAGGTAGGAGGCTAGGAGGCAAATCACCACTGAAAAGAGCCTTAACACAGCTGATGTTTAAATTAGTAACATTCAAAGGCTTGTTAGTGTGATGCAAATCTGAGAATGGCTTTGTAGGACTCTGGCTGCACAGTACTTTCAATGACCCTAGGACAAATAATTCTTAAGTGTGGAACCATCAAAACAAAAAACATCAAACTACTTCTGACATCTCAGAGTTAAATTGATCTCTATCCATCTGTATGAGAGGGGAAACAAGAACAAAGCTTAGGAATCATCTGTGTGAGGGACATGGAACAGCTGCTGAAAGAGCACTGACAAATTAGTGCTATGAAAAGTGAATCATGAAAGCTGAAAGAGGAGAGAGTTTTGATGAGGAGACAGGTGGCTGTTAAAGAGAGCAGAGGGACTGGAGGCTGAGAGTGAGGAAAAGGCTACTGGGGACTAGAGATCAGTCTAATGGAGTGGAGAGAGCAGAAGTCATAGAAGGAAGGTGGAGAACTGTGGCTAAATGGGCCTTTCATTGAGCACCAAAATGAGGGAGCCGGTGATTGTGTGAAGAGAGGAATGAGTTGTGGTGAAACCTGATGAAATGGGAAGCTGGAGGAGCAGGAGCTCCAATGTTAGGGCTACCATATATCCTGGCTTTCCTGGACATGTCCTCTTTTGGGTCATCTGATCTCTGTCTAGATATTTTTCATAGTTCAAAAAAGTCCAGGATTTTGCTGATAGAACTGCATTTCCCAGGTTGCCATAGCAGTGTGCGTGTTTACCAGGGACCCAGGTTTTCTGTTTGTGGAAAAACATGGATTTTCCTTCTCAAAGGAGGAAACTGTAGGTTTCCCTTTGCAGGTTGGCAGCCTTCCAGCTTGCAAACAGCTGCTTGGGGCAGTTGGAAATAGGGGCGGCCACATGTTGTTGGGGACTGGGGTTGGGAGTGAGGGGCACTGACAGAGCCAGAGATTTGCAAGTTAGGAGTGAGGTGCCATGCCCCCCCCCCCCCAACACACAGG
>NW_017729011.1:3908155-3919751 GCF_001723915.1 Gavialis gangeticus
CCCCCCCCCCCAACACACAGGTGTCCTCTTTTTTTGGAACTGGAAATATGGTAACCCTACCTAATATGTATGTTAATACTTGAACAGCTTAGCCATTATAGCAGGATTTCTCTTGCCTCCAATGCCAACGATTCTAACATGCTTGCTCCTCTACAAACCTGTAGTCTCCCTTGAAAGGGTGACCCAGAGGTAGCTGTGTTCAGTTGTGAAGGAGCAGTTGGATAGTGCCTATCCAGTTACTGTTGTCTTAATCTTGATTGATTCCTTTTCTCTCCAGTAGAAAAACAGCTGCATGTTGGAGCCAGTCTGCAGTGTCGACCTTGGAGCACAACGCCTTGCCTTGTCTCTGGACTGGTCCACAGGACGAGAGGAGTGGTGAGGAGGGAAAGGAATTGGGGAGCATGTGAGAGACAGTTCATTACTACCCTGTGCTCAATATGCTTAGAGCTGCTCTTCAGGTATCCTTTTATGCTGATAACTTTTGCTGTAGGGTCTCTGCCTAGGAACTGCTAATAAAAGAAATAGTTCATCAGCATCAGTGTGCTATAGAAGTCTGCTTAGTCTGAGCCTCAACTGGTGTCCCCAGTCATGGGAAAGGTGAGAGATGCTGTTTAGCAGTGATTGCTGATGTCTGCAGAATCTGTTGCAAGAAGTACACTAAAATGTTGGGTAGGCATCATGCTAAGGCTCGGCACTCTATGTGTGGCCTGTAAGTTTTGGAAGAATGAGTGGTGAGGACTGAGTCTAAGCCCAAAGGGAGGTAATCCCAACACGGATCAAAGGGGGCAAGAGGGTGCAAAACCCCCTATGGCTCACCAAAAGCATGCAGGAACATCTCCTAGCTAAAAGGGGGGGGCCATCACCAGGGAGGGCTATACCTCGGTTGCTTGGGGCTGCAGGGGGGGTGATCAGGAAGGCCAAGGTGGAGATGAAACTGGGACTAGCTACCCGGATCAAGGACAACAGGAAGTCCTTTTTTAAATACATAGGAGGTAAAAAGAAGGTACTGGGTAATGTGGGGCCTCTGCAAGACACGCTAGGAAATGTGGTCGTCACACCAGATGACAAAGCTAACCTCTTTAACAATTTCTTTGCCTCCATTTTCCTGAGCAGGGACCAGATCAGCCCCACCCCCCACCAGGACGCCCGCAAGCCCCAGGGGAGGCTCACTCAGGCTTAGGGTCAGTGAGGATCTAGTCGGGGAACTTTTGGAGGGACTGGATGCATTCAAATCAGCTGGTCCTGATGATCTCCACCCCAGTGTGCTGAGGGAATTAGCTGAGGTCATTGCGGGACCCCTGGCACAGCTTTATGAGCACTCATCATGCTCTGGTGTGGTGCCAGAGGACTGGAAAAGGGCCAATGTGGTTCCCATCTTCAAAAAAGGGAGGAAGGAGGACCTAGGAAACTATAGGACCGTTAGTCTTACCTCAGTCCTGGGGAAGCTCTTTGAGAGAATTATCCAGGAGCACACCTGCTAGGGACCGGCAGGGGAGATTATGCTTAGGGGCAACCAACACGGGTTCATTAGAGGCAGGTCCTGTCAGACTAACCTGGTGGCCTTCTATGACCAGGTCACAAAATCCTTAGACGCAGGTGTTGTGGTGGACGTAGTCTTTCTGGACTTTGGGGTGAGACGGTGTGGAAGGCCTTCCTGTTCTCATTAAACAACTAGGGGATTGTCGTTGACATCTACACAGTAAAATGGGTCACCAACTGGCTGGAGGGCCGCACCCAGAGGGTGGTGGTGGATGGGTCACTTTTGACCTCGAGGGATATCAGCAGTGGGGTCCCCCAGGGCTTGGTCCTTGGGCCCACACTGTTCAATATCTTCATCAGTGCCTTGGACGAGGGTGTAAAAAGCGCCCTGTTCAAATTCGCAGACAGCACTTAAGATGTGGGGGGAAAGTGGGCATGCTAGAAGGGAGGAATAGGCTGCAATCAGACCTAGACAGGTTACAGAGGTGGGTGGATGAGAACGGGATGGGTTTCAACACTGACAAGTGCAAGGTGCTGCACCTGGGGAGGAGGAACCAGCACCATACCTACAGGCTGGGGAACTCCCTTCTTGTCAATGCAGAGGCAGAAAAGGATCTTGGAGTCATCATTGACTCCAAGATGAACATGGGCTGGCAGTGTGGGGACACAGTCAGGAAGGCCAACCGCACCTTGTCATGCATCCACAGATGCATCTCAAGCAGGTCCAGGGAGGTGATCCTCCCCCTCTATGCGGCACTGGTCAGGTCGCAGCTGGAGTACTGCATCCAGTTCTGGGCGCTGCACTTCAGGAGGGATGTGGACAACATGGAGAGGGTCCAGAGGAAGGCCACTCTCATGATTGGGGGGCAGCAGGGCAGGCCCTAGGGGGAGAGGGTACGGGACCTGAACCTGTTCAGCCTCCACAAGAGAAAGCTGAGGGGATCTAGTAGCCGTTTACAAACTAGTCGGAGGGGACCAGCAGGCATTGTGGGAGTCCGTTTCCCTGAGCACTACCAGGAGTGACTAGAAATAACGGTCACAAGCTGGAAGAGCGTAGATACAGACTAGATATCAGGAGGTGCTACTTCACGGTCAGGGTGGCTAGGATCTGGAACCAACTTCCAAGAGAAGTGGTGCTGGCTCCTACCCTGGGGGTCTTTAAGAGGAGGCTGGATGAACACTTTGCTGGGATTGTTTGACCCCAGTATTCTTTCCTGCCATGGCAGGGGGTCAGACTTGATGATCTGCTCAGGTCCCTTCCGACCCTAACAACTATGAAGCTGTGGATGGAAGTAGGGCTGACTTAACCTAGTATTGAAGTGCTTGCATCCATTATGCTTTCTCTATGCATGTTACTTAAACAAAACTCTCACTCTGGGATTTTCCTCTCCTTCCTTACCTTTAAAGAAAGAGTAGCTATGATCTGCCTGAAGGAAGGGGGAGCTCTTGGTGCTGCTACTCCTTAATCACTTGGGGAAGCAAAAGGCTGGGGCTAGAAAACAAAGCTGGAGATGTCCTGGTCTGCTCTATGGCTGTCCTAAGGAGTCTCTCAATGCAGCCTTGGAACTTGCTAGTGCCCAAAGACCTATGTTCATGAATCAATTCCAACCCACTGTGAGCTGAGCTTGTGAAGATGACCTTGTCTATTTAGACAGTGAGAGGTAGTTAGCTTTGTTAACGTGAAGTCAGATGGACCGCAGAGTAGGGATGAACTTTATCAGTTAACAGAGTCAGAGATGCATAAGGTTTGATTCAGTTAGTCAGTTTGGTGCACCTCCTGACTTCTGTTTGGACTTTGTTGACTAAAGTTCTCGAGCAGGGGTATGGGGCTTTTGCAAGTGTGCAGAACAGTGTCCGCTCAAGCTCTGCTACTGCAGTTCCTGTCCAGATTTATCTTACTAGGTGAATAATGCAGATTGCATGTGAAACTAGGCTGTAATAAGACTTTAAGTGTGAAAGAGGAGGTGCTGGATGAAAGGTTGGGAAATTTAGATGTTTAAAACTCTAACATGGCCCTATCTTTTTCAGTTCTAGTGGGCACCCACTGAGGGTGATCAGCAGTGATTCAAAGGGGAAGCTCAGTCTACTGTCAGTAGATGAATCTGCTCCTTCTGTGAATGTCCTCAGTCAGTGGAAGGCTCACGACTTTGAGGCCTGGATTGCTGCTTTCAATTACTGGGACACAGAAATCGTGTATTCAGGTCTGTGAGCACCAGGAGGCCTTTGTGGGGAGGAGCAGTTGCTCTAGGAGATGCATGAATGTTTAAAAAGCACCCCTCCAGGGGAACCAGCCTTTGCTTCCTTCCCTTGGCTTGTGCATTGTAATGATGCTTCTGGCTTTGCCAGCATCATGGCATCTTGTAAATGGTGGAACTACAGCTGGAGGAAAAAGTACTTTTTGTGGGGGGTGATTGTAGGTAAAGCTAATCTGCAGAAGTTGGGACCGTTAAGATGTTTCCCCCTCCAAAATATTTGTTGCAAAGGAGGAAGTGTATTGCTTTGTAGCCTGAGCAGGCAACTGCAAGTGAGGGCTCGTGGGTTCTAGTCCCAGCTCAGTGATCAATATGCAGCCTTGGTAACCTGCTTCATGTCCAAGTGTTTGCTTTTCCATTGCAAAGTGGAACCTAATATTAACTTGCCACCCACAGTGGGCTTGTGAGCTTCATCTGATGTTTGCAAAGTACTCAGATCTAGGTAAAAATGCACCAAGTAAATGCATGGAGTAAGCTGTTTGTGGTACATGCAATGGCTTTTCCCTTTATTCTATTGGAAAAGGCATGTTGGGCTGTAGTATATGGTGTGCAACAGTTGTAAGGGTCCTGTGCTCTGCTTTTAGCAGGCTCCTGGGCGGTCAGAATGGTCTCTGCTTCCTAGAATGCAGCTTTTTTGCACTGACTTCCCACATAGCATTCATAAAAAAACAAAAACTATTTTCACCCTGTGCAGGTGGGGATGACTGCTTGCTGAGGGGTTGGGACATCAGGTGCAGCCCAGAGATGCCTATCTTCACCAGTGAGAGGTAATTAAGCCAAGCCAGCAATTGGGCATTGAATGAAGATGCAGAACTGACCCTGATTTGTGTCCCCTTCCTCCCACTCTACATAACTAGCATTCAGTTAAATAGCTTACATTACTTTGGTCTTATCCCCAACACCTCTAGTTCTACTGTGGCCAGTTGATTCGTTGGCATTTTGAGTGCTAGGTCATTTGGATGCAGATTATGGGAGGAGGTGGGCCAAGAGTCTTGTCTTGTTTCAAGGCTGCAGTGTGCCATCAAAACAGTTCTGTGACCTTTAGACTAGCCCTCTGCCTAGAATAGCCTCCAGTCTTTCTTTATGCAGAATGGCATGGCTAACCCTCCCCACTTTTCCATGTCTGTAACAAAATGTCTACTTCTTGGTGCCATTTAAAGATGCCAGTTGAAGCTGGATACCATGCACATGCTTGGGAGTGTGTGGCTTCCCAGATCCCCTTTACCCGGTCTGTCCTTTCAAAATAAGCCCAGGATTTCCCTCTGTTGCCATGACCTGTAGGTAATGCTGACTCATTGGGACAGATTGTTCTTCCCAAGTCTGTATGGCTTTGAGTTTTGTTTTTCTTTGTGTCTAAACTAGTTCACAAAGTTTGTACTAGGGTTGAGAAGGGGACATAAGTAGGTAGTGCAGGGTGGCAGCAAATGTGTCCACTATGCATGTCCAAGCTGGTTTCTTCTTTGTGCCCTCCCAGGAGGAAGGGGTATGGGTACTAACATGGCACTGGTTGGGGGGATCATTTTTAAAAAGAAGGTGCTTGACACAGGCCTTAAAAAACAAAAAAACAAAAAACAAAACAAAAAAACCCCTCCAAGAATAATTTAATTTGCCTCTTTTAAATTAAGGGAGGTTTTGTAAATCTTCTGTTTTTCCCCTTTCCCATCTCTCCTTTCACATTCATCTTTCATGCTGGTATAGTCCAGCTGGCAAAACCTAATTAAGGCAGTGTATATAACTCTTTCTCTCAACTGGGTTCCTTGTATAATCCTAATGAGACAAGTCGATTGCTACAAATTTATTGCCACAGGGAGCTATATAAGCTGCTCTGGGATGGAGCTGTTTTTTTTGGCAACCTACGTCCTATTGTGCCATACATTGCTTTTCTCCAAGGTTATCTGCATCACTCCTAGTAGAGAGCTGTGCAGAGGGAGCCTTGCTGTTCAGTAGGCTTCTTTTGATGCAACAGGCACAAATGGAGTTTTGAGAAGTGCCTGCTCCCTTGTGTGGTTTTATGGTGACTATTCTGGGGTTCAGGGTCATCCTTAACTACTGCAAAAAACAGATGCAGTGAAGGTTGCCAGCTTCAAGAATGAAGGGTTTACCTTCCTGCCTTGTGCCCTCTTCCTTGCTGATGCAGGCTATTCCTTTGCAGGCATTCAATGGGCGTCTGCAGCATTCAGTGTAGTCCTCACAGGGAGAATCTTCTGGCTACAGGAAGGTGAGTCCCTTTCAGCTGCTCTTTATCTGATATTCCTCAGCCACCTTGGTCTTTGCGGTTTACGACTGCTTCCCCAGGAGCTGTTCTTGTGGGGAAATAGAGGAGGAAACACATTTGTGTGTTTGTGGTTGGGGGTTGGGTCTTGTTTTTGCTGCTCCTGTGCTCTGTATTCTCTGAAAAGCATTTGGTATCTGCATGTTTACCTGTTTACCAGCTATGACGAGCACATTCTGCTGTGGGACACTAGAAACATGAAGCAGCCATTGGCAGACACCCATGTTCAGGGGGGAGTTTGGAGGCTGAAGTGGCACCCAACGTGTGAGCACTTACTGCTGGCAGCCTGCATGCATAATGGATTCAAAATCCTTGACTGTCAAAGAAGTTTGGGTAAGCTTTCAACAGAGCAGGAAAAGATGTGCTTTTCCTCTTCCACAGTGCTTTGCTGGTCATATTCCCTAGTGCCAGATGAAAGGGGCCAGTAGGTGCTATTGCACTGAGTGATGGAAATACAGTAATGGTATTAAATGTCTAATAATTATTGGGGATTGGCTAGGGGGTGTTGGTGCTCATAGCAATAGTAAAGAAACATCTTGGAGTCCTGGCTGGGTAGAGGTTACTCATACTCAGGGTTAAACCAATTGCTAGTCTTGGTGTCAGTGTGTTGATATAAGAGATGAACAAATTGAACAAATCTGTCATGGCACCAATGCTTTGAGCCCCTGCCGTGACAGATTTGTTCAGTTTTTTTCATCTCCCATATCAACACACTGTTGGTGTTGATGGCTTTAGAGGAGCTGCACTTCACAAGTAATCTGATGGAACCTGTGATGTGTACACCTCTGCTAGGAACCTAGAGAGAGTCTAAGTGACTCATTCAAGGTCTCTCAGGATGTCAAAGGTAGGACAGAAATTAATGGCAATTTAGGGCATACAATGGTGTTTTTGTTTTTTAATAGTGACCCTAAGTTTGTCAGGGGTGGCTTTTGGCTCCAGTTGTATATGAAGAGCCAGTTTGGATGGTCTTTTGGACTAAACATCTCTTACATTATTGCTTGCAACCTCAAGGGATTGGATTTGGTGGCCTGGGGGTTCTCTTCCAGTCCTATGTCTTTATTAGGTGCTTCCTGGTAACTCCGGGAAGTGTATCCTGAGCTGACAAATGTCTCCTGAGCAGCTGGCGGTTGCCTCAAACATGAAGAACCCTCCAATTATCCTAATCCAAAATGGCAGTAGAAAAAGCTCTGCACAATGTGTTTGTATTAATTATAGGGCTGTCACATCCCTTAATCAGGCCTTGATGGGTTTTGACAGCTTTGTGTAAAACTGATTTACCTGATGCTTCTCTGAGCCTTTTTTAGTCCTTCTTATACAAAGCCTGTACACGCATACTGATCCTCTTCTTCCAACTGTTCAGTGAGCTGAGCCAAGGTGAGGATAGCAAGAGGAAGCTGGCTGGGAAAGCTTCCTTCCACCATTGCCTCATTTCTCAGATGTATCTAATTCTTCCTACTGTGTAAAGGAGAATAGTAACACATAGGGTGGTGTGGGGGAATACTTCCTACATAATGTAGGTAGTGTTAGACCAGCTTATAGATGGGTTGTGACAGACTGGGCTTCACAACCAAATTTCTGTGTATTCATTTTTAGCTGAAAACGCTGACGAATGCACCATTCTGTCGTCTTACGTCTTGCATAACTCCTTGGCTTACGGAGCTGATTGGTCAAGACTGTCTCCAAGGGATCTGCTGGGTGTAAGACAGGACCCTTCCCCAACTGTCTCTTCTGAGGGGGTAGGGGCAAGAGCAGATCCAGGAGTCAAGAAGCTGGATCTCCAAGTCCAGAACCTGAAGATAGTTTATGAATCTCCTACAGCTACTTTTGATGTAGTGTTAGATGAGGATGGTGAAAACTCTGTGTCACAGGTCAAAGCAGAGATGGGGCCAGACCCTCAGTTTTTGCTTCCTGATGGAAGGGGATTGGACACACAGTGTGACCAGGCTGAATTGGCAAAGGCTCAAAGAGAGAGCAGCATCATAGCGACATGTTCATTTTATGATAACATCCTACACATCTGGAAATGGGAAACCAGCCAAACTAGCCCTTCAGAGTAAAGTATTAAATATTAATCCCAGTCTGAGAACATACATTCACAATGACATCATTGGAAAGCCTGTCGGATGGAAGAAACAGAAGATTTTTCTCTGTGAAGAGCTAAGCCTACAGCCTATGCCCAGTCTCACTTCCATTAGGGTTTTCCAGCTTTTTTTTCTTTTTGCCAGGGAGCTCAGGGTTCTTGAACATTTGCAGACATGCACTGTTTAATTTAAAGCAATTAGAATTTCACTATTTTGTCTTCAACTCTGACTAAACCAAAATTTTAGTTTCTGCCTTGCTGGGGGATGCAGTTAAACACTGGTGCATCTGCTTAATTGTCTACTGCTGTGATTTGTGGTGGGGCTGGTATATTTCAAGGGATACTTTATTCTGACATGAAATTCATCTCTCAATGGCTGTCTGCTGTTTGTAAGTCTTATTTGCTATTCCCTAGAGATGTGGTTGGATGCCATCTGCCTTTCTCCTTCCACAAAACAAAACTGAACTTTGCTGCAGCACTGAACTTGTTCAAGTTCACAAATTATTCAATAACCAGATTTTTTTTTCTGAACTTCCAAGGGAGTTCCCATCTGGTGTTAAGGCTTGTGCCTTACTTCACTGTATGATCTGTTTGTAAACTAGCATGTGCCACAAGAAGATACTATGCAAAGTTAGGCATGCTGATAATGGCATCTGCTTATAGTGACCTTCATACAGAGAAATCTCTTCTGGAAGAAGTGGTGTACATGATGCAACAGAATGCTAGTGCAGCTCCAGTGAACTGTATTCTGAACTGTTATTGTGAGGATTCTGCAATCTCTGCTTGGTTGTTTTTGTTTTGTGGTGGTGTTTTTTAACACACCTTCTGCATGAATTACAAGTTAATTTTATTGCCATCATTAAGCACTGCTAGTTTTGCCTAGATTATACAGTGAGTTTCTCTGTATTAGAGCTGCAGCAAAGACTATTAAAATGCCAGCCTGCACCAAATCTGTATCCTCTAATATTCCTAGGGAGAGACCTGAAATTCAGGAGCAACCCAGGGTTGACAGCTGTTTCAGATTTAAGGTCAAAAGTCTCCAAATGCTGTTAGTAACGTTCATTGGTGTCTTACAAAAATTGCTTCTGGCATTAATAATGCAGTCCTCATTCCTTCCTAGGATGGCTCCAGAACTCTACAAGGTTGAGCTGTAAGCTTTTTACTGTGACACATGAGCAAGACATTACATTGCCTCTGTGTTTCTAATTATCTCTCTCCAAAAAACAGCTCAAATTGCTTAAGTCATTTCTAGTTTGTATGGTTTATCTTTGAGAGTTATGATTAGTTTTTTTCAAAGGGAAGAAACACCAGCAACAAACACAGTATTTGTAACAGTGAACTGAAGTCCAGAACTGACTTATCTCCTTACTGCTGCAGGGCCCTTTTTCTCAAGTGTATACGTGTAGTTTGGAACAGCATCTTTTCAAATACTGTTATATGAAGATGCATATCAGCATTGTGAATAAAAGAGCTTTTGTTAAACTTAAAAAAAAACCAACCTATTTTTGGATGTTTCTAAAATAAAAGCAACTTTAAATGTTACATGTTTCCTTTTATTTATAGTAGTTGACAAATACTTTATATAGAGCAATGGTTCTGAACCAGGGGTATGTGAAGCCTCATCAGGGGGTATGTTGAGATGTATTTCATACATTGTCTAACACAGGTCAAAGGGCCTAAACAATTAATTTCCCATTGAAAGGGGGTACATGAAGTCTCACTCTGAGACCAAGGGGTACGTTGACTGAAAAAGGTTTAGAACTGCTGATATAAAGGGAACTTGTGGAAATATGTTGGTTCTGCTCTGCAGCATCTCTGCTGCTGGAGTTGAGACATGCTGCTTGGAATGCTGTTGCCAAGTAGATGCTCATAAAGCAACACCTTCTTTCTGTTTGTTCTCTAAAGAGGTTTTTATTATACATAAGGGACTCTGCCTCTGAGTACCAAGACACGAGAAGAAAGTGTTTAGAGATTAATTTGCACCCAACGGGAACATTTTGAATTTAAAAGAAAAAGCAGTGGGTGGCAATGTGAATACTAAGTTTGGAATTTAGAATCCTGGATATGCACGTGTGCAAAGTTTCGTTTGGGGAGGGGGAGTAGTAAGCACCACTCCTGTCACTGTGTCAGTCAGACTGACTCGGTCTCATTTTGGCAGCTGTTGCATACAGCCTGTGAAATTTTTTTAAGTGTTGCTGTTCTGAGGTCAAGCAAAAGTGACAGCCTTTTTTGTTGGAATCATGATTTTTACTGATCATGAAAATGCACGCAGGCACCTGAATAAACCATGGGGGATGCCATGGCACCCACGGGCACAGTGTTTGGAACTGCTGCTCTCTATTATGTTTGTTCTAAGCTGTCCACATCCCCCATGAAGTGTGGGACCCAAAACTGGACATGAATAAACTAGGAAGTGTGGCTTGGCCCTTGCCTGCAACAAATATTTGATATTAAAGTCTGACCTGTGTCTACTCAGGAATTAGTTAAATTACTTTATTACCATTATTTTTGGAATATCAGGCTTTACACAGGCCAACTTGGTGTCTATTAAAAGCTGATCCTAGTGAAAAGGCCAGCATTCTTCCTTCTGCAAGCCACATCCCTCCATTCAACATGGAAACAGTGGCAAAGTGTGCAGTCTTTAAACAGCTGCAGCCAGGCATAGGTGCTCTCAGCGCACGTAGTTCTTAGGGTACAGCTGGAAGAGCTTGCCCTCCTGTGTGGGCTCAAACCCATACTTCTCCAGGTTATGAGGGTCAAAGGTCCCTCCTTTCACATCCTTCTCGATCTGTGGGGCAACGAGGTCCATGAAGAGCTGCTTGGCGGTCAGCACGGGCTCTTCCCCCTCAGGAGCCTTGTAGGACACGTAGGGCTTGAGCTTGAACCCCGCCAGGTCTGGGACCACAAATTCGGGGATCATCTCCTGGATCAAGCGAAACCTGTGGCCCTTGACTTTCAAGCCCATCCCCTTGATGCCCCGGCCCTTGTTGTGGAACCGCGAACCGCGCTTGCTGGTGAACTCGGCCATGCGGTCCGCGCCCCGCACCAGGCCCCGCGTCAGCTCGGCGAGAAGCCCCATCCCGGCGGCTGCAAAGACAAGAGCGTGAGCGGGGCTGGGGCGTCCCCCTCGGCGGCTCCCCCAGCCATGTGAAGGGGGCCCACTCCGGTCCCGCCCAGCCCCAGCCCCAGCCCCAGCCCCCCCCGCCGCGCTGCCCAACCTTCCTCTCGCCTCCCTGGGTCGCAGGAACCGTCTCACTCTCCAACACCGATCCCTCTGATTGGCTAGCGGGGCGGCCACCCATCCCGGCCCTTCCTCTGTTCTCTAGCCAAACAGCGCGGAGAGTCTTGGAGCGGGGAGCGCGCTGGCCAATCAACGCGGAGAGATCCGGCCGAGGTGGGCGGGGCTGCCCTCCCGGGGAGCGGACGCGGGAGGAGGGACGTGTTTGTCTCTTGACCCCTGACCCCTCCCGGGGGAACCCTTCACCTTCAACCCCGTCGCCCAGTCTGGGGCCC
>NW_017729011.1:3920557-3921686 GCF_001723915.1 Gavialis gangeticus
GTGTGCAAAGTTTCGTTTGGGGAGGGGGAGTAGTAAGCACCACTCCTGTCACTGTGTCAGTCAGACTGACTCGGTCTCATTTTGGCAGCTGTTGCATACAGCCTGTGAAATTTTTTTAAGTGTTGCTGTTCTGAGGTCAAGCAAAAGTGACAGCCTTTTTTGTTGGAATCATGATTTTTACTGATCATGAAAATGCACGCAGGCACCTGAATAAACCATGGGGGATGCCATGGCACCCACGGGCACAGTGTTTGGAACTGCTGCTCTCTATTATGTTTGTTCTAAGCTGTCCACATCCCCCATGAAGTGTGGGACCCAAAACTGGACATGAATAAACTAGGAAGTGTGGCTTGGCCCTTGCCTGCAACAAATATTTGATATTAAAGTCTGACCTGTGTCTACTCAGGAATTAGTTAAATTACTTTATTACCATTATTTTTGGAATATCAGGCTTTACACAGGCCAACTTGGTGTCTATTAAAAGCTGATCCTAGTGAAAAGGCCAGCATTCTTCCTTCTGCAAGCCACATCCCTCCATTCAACATGGAAACAGTGGCAAAGTGTGCAGTCTTTAAACAGCTGCAGCCAGGCATAGGTGCTCTCAGCGCACGTAGTTCTTAGGGTACAGCTGGAAGAGCTTGCCCTCCTGTGTGGGCTCAAACCCATACTTCTCCAGGTTATGAGGGTCAAAGGTCCCTCCTTTCACATCCTTCTCGATCTGTGGGGCAACGAGGTCCATGAAGAGCTGCTTGGCGGTCAGCACGGGCTCTTCCCCCTCAGGAGCCTTGTAGGACACGTAGGGCTTGAGCTTGAACCCCGCCAGGTCTGGGACCACAAATTCGGGGATCATCTCCTGGATCAAGCGAAACCTGTGGCCCTTGACTTTCAAGCCCATCCCCTTGATGCCCCGGCCCTTGTTGTGGAACCGCGAACCGCGCTTGCTGGTGAACTCGGCCATGCGGTCCGCGCCCCGCACCAGGCCCCGCGTCAGCTCGGCGAGAAGCCCCATCCCGGCGGCTGCAAAGACAAGAGCGTGAGCGGGGCTGGGGCGTCCCCCTCGGCGGCTCCCCCAGCCATGTGAAGGGGGCCCACTCCGGTCCCGCCCAGCCCCAGCCCCAGCCCCAGCCCC